>NW_022196914.1:7528437-7539698 GCF_008632895.1 Mastomys coucha
GTTCTCCTGTATTTCTTTGAGGTTGCTATTTATGTCTTTCTTAAGGTCCTGTATCATCATCATGATAAATGATTTTAGATCTGAATCTTACGTTTCCGGGGTAATGGTGTGTCCAGGACTTGCTATGGTGGGAGAATTGGGTTCTGATGATGGCAAGTGACCTTGGTTTATTTTCTTACACTTGCCCCCTGCCATCTGGTTAACTCTAGTGCTACTTGCCCTTGCTAATTCTGACTGGAGCCTGTCCTTCCTGTGATCCTGGTTGTTTCAGAACTCCCCAGAATCAAGCTGACTCTGTGATCCTGTGATTCTGGGATCCTGGGATCCTGGGCTTGTTAAATCACCTGGGAGTGTGGCTTTCTCTGTGAGTTGTGGGACTGGCTGCCTACGGTGAATTCTTAAATGGTTTTTCTACTTCCAACTTTTTTCATAATGTATTCTCTGGGAAGATCATTTTATATACAACTATATTGCATGGTTTTAAAATAGTAGCTCCAAGAACCTAGATGAGACTCCATTTATAAAAAGTGTATATTCAGAGGCTTTCGATCTACAGAACTCTTCACAATTTTGGGCCACCTGTCTCTTCAGTTTTTACAACTCTTCATTGTGCCACACACTCCTTTGTTTCCAGCCCTTACCCTCTGGAGTCTGAATGAGTCCTAGAATACAGTGGGCATTTTTCAGCATTATGGTCTCTATATTTATGGATCCCAAACATTCCTACATTGGCTCTGCACATGCTGACAGCCTTTAAACATTTGAACCTTTGCCTAAGTTTTGACTCAAGAATTCCTAATGTCCATCCTACTCCAAACTAGCTCCTTTCCCTCTTTCTCCTTCACAGAATGGTAACATTTTTCTAACTCACTATGATTCTTCACATTTATTCATTCCTTTGTGTATCTCCACTATTATAACATGTGGACAGAGTGAGTACAGAAATGATATTTCTTGATTCTATGACTCCTTCAGTACCTAATATGGTGCATGGAACATGAACAAAGTGAAATTTAATGAATGAAGGAAACAAGCAAGCAGATGAAATGCCTTTCAAATTGTACAACTTAATCATGGCTGAAGGACCCTAGTCACATCTGCTTCAACAAGAAACCAGACACCAAATGTCAGACAAGTTCTATTATTTTCTTAATAGCATCCGTCATCAGCATCAGTTAGTAGGCTATTTTTAAACTATCTTTGAAGCCTTGAATTTTTTTTTCTCTTTCTTCCCTCCTGGCCACATTTTACTTCATTACTTGGGGCATGTTTTGAGCATCATGGGACTCCACTTGATAAAATATTTCTTTTTCTGTGATCCTGTTGTTAACAATATTCATTCAAAACGTGGAAAGTCACCAAAAATGTCTACCCATGTCTATGTGACCCTCTGTGGATGGAATGTTGGTTATTCTGTGCTCTTGATGGGGACTCAGAGGTGGTAAAGTTAGATACTGGTTTGTAGAAAGCTGATAGGATGCTACACAATACTTTCTGTCCAGAAGAGATAAAGTAAATTCATGTCCAATAAAGAAAGTAACCTTAAGCACATGCTTTTCCAGTCTGGTACAACATTAACCAACTTTGTACCTAATTTAACAATTTTAATCTAGTATGCATCTCACTGACTGTAGCTGCATTAATTTGCTTTCTTGTATCTGTCTTTGCACAAGATCTAACATCTTGCTTGTCTCTTCACCAGCCAGTAAAATAAATCTTTCACATATGCTAACCATGTATTTGTAAAGGAATTATGTTTTAACCAGACAAGATAGGTCATGCTGTGAATACTAACACTTGTGAAGCTGAGGAAGAGGGATTGCTGTGGGTTCAGAGCTTATGCTAGAAGTGAGATCTTATCTCAACAAACAAACAAAAAAGAATTTTACTATTAACCTTTTGAAAATTATAGTTTGATATTCTGTAGTGCCAATTTGCACTCCTTCATAGAAGTTGAATGTGTGGACATGCTTGTATACAGATATGTCTAGTGGCCAAGGGTTTTCACATCAATAAAAGGAAGATTTGTTTAGGTGTGAGAAGGGAAAATTTCACCCTCTATATTGCCAGCACAACCACAGACAGGACTTTTAAAATGTGCCTTCAAGGATAAAAGATTCAGGATGCAGGCAGAAAAGAGTTCCATTGGAACACCTGAGTGATGGCTTCCTGCTGCCAATGAAATTGCACAGAAGCATCTTATTGGCCATTACATCTTTACATTGGTCAAAATTACAGTTTCTTCTCCTCTTTCTAATCCTGATTTTGTAAGTGAACAAAAATGGTTTGTTTCAGACAACATGGCATACCTTCCACATTGCCAAGTGTCTTCATGAAAGCTTTTGTTGTTGTTAGTTTAAGTATTGTTATATAACACATTTTGATCATATTCATTCCCTTCCTTTAACTCCTTGCAGATCCTCTCTCTCTATCTCTCTCAAAAACAAACCTCAAGATAAACAACAAAAAGCAAAAAAAAAAACAGAAAAAAACATACTAAAAGGAAAGAAAACCAAGAATACAAAAATATACCAAAACAAAACAGGACAAAAAGCACACACACAACAAAACATGAGGTGTGTTTTGTATTGTATTGGCCAACTATTCCTAGGCATGGGGCTTACTCTGAGATATGGTTGATATACCCAATGACACTCTATTAAAGAAAACTAACTCTCCATTTCCCAGTGTATTAGTAGTAAGTTGTAAGTAGCTTCCTGGTTAGGTATGAAACTTTACGTCTACTCCCTATTTTAACCTGTGCAGGTTTTCTGCATACTGTTCATAATCTCTTTGAGTTCATTTGTGTACCAATACTGTTGTGCCTGGAAAATATTGTGTCTTTGGAGTCATCTACCACTTCTTGTTCTCACAATTTTACTGTGTCCTCTTCCTCATAGAAGTATTTTATTACTATTTATATTTTATAAAGACTTCAAAGTTCTTGAAAGAAAACAAGAAAGCCAAAATTGAGAATGTTATGATTATAAGATGTTAGAGACTCAGTGGTGGGGGATATGCCTATTTCTCCTGCTCTAGAAAGGAAAGATGCATCATGGTAGAGAGGGCACTGAACAATGACATAGTTGAAATAGATGTAAGTTGAATAAAGTCAAGTGGATGCCTGTTCACTATCAAAACCAGGACTTAACCCTGCAGGTATCAAGTGACCAAGCCAGCTCACCCAGTCAAGGAGTTCTCCACGGAGGGAGCGAGGATTAAAAAGAAAAGAGACAATAGACTACACTGTAGCATGACACCAGCCAGTTCTGAGACTGAGATGTATTTGGTTTTTTTCCAGCCTGCTTTTATTCCATTTTAATTACATGCAGATAATAAGGTCAGTTCTGGGTTAAGAAACAAGCAGGGCAATAAACAAAGTACTGTGATCACTGTTTCTAGGGGCTTATCAGGATGACCAAGATATCTGAGCCTACTTTCCTATCCCAGCCCAAAGTCAAATCCTTGCCTGAAGCCCACTTCTTTGTTCTAGCCCCAAATTGGATTCCTGCCTGAGCTTACTTCCTTGTCCTGGCCCAATGTCAAATTCCTGCCAAGTTTCTAGAATGGGCACCAGAAACTGTCCACAATCAAGACTTGTAACTGAGAAAGGAAGAGAACCAATAAGAAGAGAAGCACATGACTACTTTCCTGGAGAATTTTTCTCTTGATCTACTGAATGATTTCATGTTGAGTTCACTGTGGCGTTAATAGCCTACTGACTTTTAGACATTTGAGTTGGTGGGTGGGTGGAGTTACAATAACCTATATACTTTTTTTCATGATAAATGTCAAACGTATTGGCAAATAACTTTAGACCCATTTCTTTAAATCAATAGTTTCCTCCTGATAGTAACATGATTGATTTCTTAGGCATATGAAGTGTTCAAATTTTTGTCCTCTGTCTTCTCTTTGTCCATCATCTTTTTCTCAGCCACCTCAGCATCCTTAGCACAGCGTGGTCAGAGTGCAGCACCCCAAAGCTGTGACTAGGAATTCCCAAGGAGAGTAATACAAGATTGTTTCTCCCACCTCCACCCCTTAGAGGATAGCTCACAAAGAAAGAGAAGAATTGGTAACAAAAGTTGTGCTCTTGCAAAATCATTTTCTGTCTCCAACTTGGAACCATTTTTGTGACCTTCCAGGTTATCTCCCCCTAACCCCAGGGTTAGGGTTCATGTGCTCAAAGGTATCCGAAGAGAAAGGCAGGAAGTGAATGGGGCCAGCTTGAGAAGATGAGGTGCAAAGAAATGAGCAAAAACAAAATGCATTTTTGTTTACAAAGGAAATAGAGAACAAGATTGTGAATGAATGTTTGCTTTAATTTAATATGTTCACATAATAACCAAGTTATTTTATGGAAATGTTTAACATGAATACCTCAATGTTTATTCTAAACTACTTTAATATTACAATATCTTATAAATGCTTAGGTGCCATATGGTATTTTTACAAGTTTTTTTTTTCATTTGTTTATTGTGTAGATGTGACAGCTGGAGGACAACTCATATGAGTAAGTTCTTTCAACTGGCCATGTGGATTCCAGGAACTGAACTCATGATGTTAATCTTGAGGACAAATGCCTGGCTCATAACCACATGGTCTTAAATGTATAACTAGTAACCTTTCCATAGAATCCTATAGCAAAGTGCATTCAAGAAATTAAATATCCAGGTGTTTCTAGGATGGAACCTAATGTAAGACTCAGAGATTAAGAGACTAAAAAGACTAGAAAAAAATGTGCTCAATGGAAGGGTCTAGGAGACCTCCGACACGTGTAGAAAAGCAGGATGGTATCTTAAAGTCCTTGTCACTAGAGACACAGAGTCCATGGAAAAATTACCTGAGAGATCCTGAGAGCGTGAATAAGGTGGGGAGTGACCCAAGAAGAACCTTAGGTCACCACACACATATGTGCACACACCCTGACACATACATGCACACATACACATGTGGTCATGCATACATATGTACACATATAATCATGCAAAGTCTCCCAATGAAATCCCCAACAGTTTCTGTGTAACCTCCTTGAGAAGCACAGAGCTTCTGGTGTCCTTGCTCAGATGATGGGCAGAGCATGAAGTGTCCATGCAGAATTAGCTCCCAGTAATTCCTAGTCCCAGAGAGGGGACTGTTATATGTTTTCTGCTTTGTTCTCAAATGTCTGCTCCTTCCATCCTCCTACCCAGCAGAGCATGCTTCTTGCCTGCCTTACCACAGACCGCATCACCAACCAGTCTCCCTTTAGTTCGGGCTCTACCTTTTTTACATTACTTAATAGATGACATACGTTCCTGATTTTTTTCCAATAAACCTGATGTGTATTAGGATATATGAGATGGCTGAGAAATGAAAGGAATGAGTCCTTAATCCTAGACATGCTCAGAAGGAAAAAAGGCACAGAATCTGCTAAGTTTAACCTGACATAGCAGGTGATTCGAACCCGGTATGACTGAGACGTATCTGCAGGAACCTCCTCCTCATTAGCAGAGGAAGAACAGAAGGCCTTCTAGAAATTCCCTGACTAAGTATCAAAGGATAGTTGGAGACTGGACAGGTTCAAGAAGGGCCAGAGGCTAGAGAAAAGCATCTCAGGAAGAGAAAACTTTTTAAAGAAAGGAAATTTATAAACTTGCACAGTATGCATTGGGAGAGTGCTAATGGCAAGCAACTCACTGTTGGTGGAATGTAAGCTTCCAGGTTATAGACATAAAGGAAAAGCTCCCTGCAGGCTTTGAAGATTTTCTCCTTTTTGTTCTGTGTTGTGTTGAGATCTTACTGTGTAGACATGGCTGACCTCAAACTCACAGAGATACCCTGTTTTTGTCTGGTGAGGGTCAATATTAAAGGCATATGTTACCATGCCTATCCTTGTTCTCCAAGTTTCATAAAGTCACATTTTAGATTTATGAATGGTTCTTTGGAGTGAATTTTTGCAGCATATTTGAAGTTGAAAAAGAAAGGTATTTTACCTTTGGATGTTTTCTTTGTTTTTTATTTGGTTTTGTTTTTCATTTTTTTTGGTTTGTTTAGTTTTTTTTTGTTTGTTTATACCCATCAAGCTGTTTCTGTACATTTCCTAAATGTAAATAATGCTACAATAAGTAGTTGTGAAATTTTTACTCTAGATTTCTCTTTAATTAGTATTTTTTATTAATTATTTGAGAATTTAACACCATAGACTTTGATCACAGGTATTTGCACAACTCCTCCCAGATCTATCCTTCCCACCTTCCCATACCTACCCAGCCAACTTTGGATTTTTCTTCCTCTTTCTAAAAAGACCCATCAAGTCCAGTGTGTGGGGCTCAGATACCCCTGAATAGTGCTCAACTTATGAGGGCCACACTATTAAAGAAAACTAACTTACCCCATCCTGGCAGTTTTTCTGCTAGGGGTTTCCCTCTCCGGCTGCCCCTTGCAGATAGTGCAGATGCTGCTGCACCTGCTGACGGTTCTTATGATCGACTGTCCTGCTGTATCTGCCCCTTCTTGCTCTTAACAATCTTTCCACTCCCTCTTCAGTGAAAATCCCTGAGCTTTGGGGTAAGAGGTATGATATATATATATCCCTTTTAGGATCAGTACTCCATAGACTCTTATTCTTTGCACATTGACCAGAGGAAGCTCTACATATTAATTTGCATCTACTACAAGTAGAGGCATCTCTGATGAAAGCTGAGAAATGTACAATCTATGAATACAATATAAGTCATCAGGAGTCACTTTAATACTATGTCCATTTAGCAAACTAATGGTTTTAAGTTTTCCCCTAGGGCCTATGGTCTATCTAGCCACTGGCTCTTGGCCCTACTAACAATGCCAAGTATGAGTTACATTTTATGGGAAAGCCTTAGATCCAACCAGAAAGTGTTTGATTACTCTAATTATATTTACGTCACTACTGTATCCATGGACATAATTTTCAGGTTGGTTGTAGCTCACAGGGTTCCTCCCTGGGTGACATTGATGATGGCTTTTCTCCACCAGTAGCATGCATAGCACCTTCCAAAACTCTGAAAGATTACCAATAGGAATGAAGCTTCCAGATCAGAATCAGCTTGGCCTCTCCCTGTTCTATGATTCAAGTTATGTGGTGTCTTCAGATGTAGGATTTTATAGTCAAGTTCTGCAGGGGTAACTGAAAGTGCTGGTAATGCCCTGTAATGTTGGTAGTTTATAGGGACTCATTAGCAAAGAATTTACAAAGAAAATAACCTATTCCTGGTACTGTTTCCTTCCTCCCTTCTTCCCTTCCTTCCTTCCTCCCTCCCTTCCTTTTTTCCTTCTTTCTTTCTTTCTTTCTTTCTTTCTTTCCCTTTTTCTCCTTTTGCTAGCATGTGGTTTCTAGTTGGGATAGTTCCATTAAAACTTATTAAATATATATATACATACATACACATTCACACACACATGCACACGTGTGTGTAACTTTTCCTCAGGTTAAGTTATTTATCATAAGCATATCTAACATAATTACACATCCATTGTGATGCCCAGACTTGATTTATCCAATGGTACAGGGATGAGTATGGAAAGTGTCACTGGTTAAGTTTGGCTAGGTAAGGGCTATCCATCAGCAATACTAAATATTGTCAGAAGATTTTTGAAACTAGATCATATGGTCACTACAGCTAATAAAAAGAAAGGCATTATGGCTCAATGAAGCCAAGTGTGGTGGAACACAACTGTAACCCTAGCACTCCAGAGGCTAAGCAAGAGGATCTTGGGTCACTGCTAGCCTAGGCTACATAATGTGACCTTAGGTCAAACTGAACAATAAAGAGAGTCTGGAAGAAGAAAGATTATTATTTTTGGTGGAGAATTTTAGAAATGACCATAGTAATTTGGGAAGGCCTGTAAAGTGTTGTCGTTATCTGAACACAGACCTATTCACTTTTACTTGTTCAAAACACATAATACTAGCTAATTATAGCAATTACCTTCAGATAATTGCTTTTCTATTATCAAACTAATATTAAAATCTGTTTATTGGTTTACTTTATACCTATTAGAGCCTACATTCCACCATTGGTTTAGCCTCACTAGATTTTGTTTTGAGTTGGCCCTAGTTTCTGTCTCTTAAAGCAAAGAAAGAAAGAACTTGGATTGCTACTGAATTAAACTATTTGTCCTTGAACTCCCTTGGGTAAGCAATGGGAAAGCTACAAGTCTGATTAATAAAGATTGATCCACAGGGCAAGGAGTACAAAGCTTACAGTTACTTTGTTAGAACTCTGTAACTCTGAAATAATCATGGTCATCAAGGACCCTAAATATAAATAGAAGCCAGGACCACTTTCAAACATCATGACACAGATCACTAAATCCCCAAACATGTTCCATTCATCTCATGGTCCCTGGACTGAGAGTCTGCCATGGGGCCTTCACTTCCTAACATCTTGAACACAGGGCAACAAAAGCTAGTATGGAAAGATATTTGAGACCAGAACAACAGCCCAGTATTGATAAATTGTGAACTCTTACAAAGGCCTTCTGCAAACTTAAAGATGTCTGAAGACTTCTCTTTGAATCACCTCTCTTGCCTTTAGGTGATAGAGTGTGACTTTTTTTCCAATTGCCAGGTGTCACTCCAGCTCAAATGACAGCTTCCAGGAGAATATGGCCTGGAACTGGTGAGACTTTTAGTTCTGTCTTTAGAAGATAGTGTCATGGTTTAATGAGAGCTGTGGTTCACAGGAAGCACAGGTGTTCAGAGCCATGCTAGACACTCTTGTCGATCTGAAGAGACTTTGGTAACTTTCCAGTTTGTTTAATCAGCGGCAGGGTTTGAGTATTTATCTGCCCACTAAAACAAAGTAAGGGGTTACAGAGAAAATAGAGTTTTCACTGGGATTATAAAATAATGGAAGATTCATGAAAGACTAAAGCACACAAAGCAATACTGTACATATAATCATTATTATAATCAGTCGAATTATGCAAAAATATTCAGAGTAATGTCATTGGAACGTTATTTCTACTGTGAGTGTTGGGAAATGAGGTACCTTCAGATCTATCTATGGCTTTGCCATTTAAAAATTATTGGTACTAATTCTAGTTGCTACAGTGAACATCCTTCTTAATTGTAGGCGAGTCACTGTACTCTTAACATGTTAATTTACAAAAGCATGTTGGATGAAGTATGGAGACATAGTCTATGATCCCTAATATGCTATAATGGGGGTGGATTATTTTGTTTCATTTTTAACTATGTTTATGAGTTTGTGTCTGTGTGTGAGTATGTACATAGGAGGGCAGATACCACAGAGGCCTGAAATCAGCATCAAATTCCTGAAGAGTTACAGACGTTGTGAACTCTCTGACCTGGGAGCTGGGAACCAACCTTGAATTTTCTTGAAGAGAAATGTGGGCTTTTAGCCATTGAACTCCCATATTAAGGGTTTTTTTTTAAATTGAGTTCTCATTGGAACTCAGAGAAAAATATCACCTGAAAATTTTCTCTCAAATTTGGTGTACTGTCTTCTTGGCTTTTGACTATGGCTTTTTCCCCTATCCCTGTCAATCTGTCTGTCTGTCTGTCTGTCTGTCTGTCTGTCTGTCTCTGTCTCTCTCTCTCTATCTATCTATCTATCTATCTATCTATCTCTATCTCTATCTCTATTTCTATCTCTCTCTCCACCCTGTGCACACATGTGTCTAATGTTATTTATTAAACTTCAAGCTGACAACCATTGTATATCTGCATCGTGCACAACATAATCTTTAAGAATATATAAGCATATGGAGTGAATAAACAGGGTGAATTAAAATGTGCATCACTTTACAATTTTACCTACAATAAGGACACTTAGAATCTATTCCTCTGGTGAGTCTCACATATATAATATACTGTTATTGACCATGGTGACCATGTCATGTAATACAGTTCTAGAACTTACTCTTTCTACCCAAACTGAAATGTGTAGCCTTTCACCAATGTATTCACATGCTCTTACCCACAGACTTTGTTGTTCAATTCTAAGTTCTATGTTTTCAGAGTCCTCATGTAAGTGAGGTCATGTGATATTTGTCTTTCTCTGCCTGGCTTATTTTACTTAACATGATGTCTTCCACGTTCATCCATGCTTTTACAAATAACAGAATCTCAGTCATTTGTCAGTCTGCAAACTATTTCATTGTGCAGATTTCTTGTTTCCATGCAAATTAAGCTTATTCTACATCTTGGGTGTTAGGAAAAATGCAGCAGTGAGCTTGGGGACAGATATCTCTTCAGCATACAGAACTTATATGAATATTTATCCACTAGACAGATTGGTAGGCCAAATGGCAGTTCTCTTTTTTAATTGTTGAGAAACTTACATTTTGCTTTTTAATCAAGACTATAGTTTTACATTTCTACAAAGCTTCTACTGTTCATTCTTGCTAGTGTTTGGTATCATTTGTCTTTTCGTCAATTACTGCCTAGCAGGTGCATGGTGATAGGGCTTTATAGTTTTAATTAGTATCCCCTTTCTCCTTTGTCCCCTATCTCACTATACGAATCAAACTGGTCTAGAACTCGCCCCCTATGTAGCATAGGTTTGCCTCAATTCAAGATTTTTCTCTTACCTCAATTGCCTAGCTCTGATATTATAAGTGAAAAAATTCAACCTTGAGTATTTTCAACATGCTCTTTGGTTATTGGGTGTCTTCTATCAACCTGGCTTCTTATTCATGGCTTCTTCTTTCCCATTTTAATCAAGTTGTTTTCCTGCTATCCAACACTATCAATTAAAAAGGTTATCTTTGCTTCAATGAACTGTATTTTTACTTTTGCCAAACAAATAAACACAACCAAAACAAAAACAGTTTGGGTGGATCTACTATTGACCTGTGCATCTATCCGTACCCCTACTTCACACTGTCATGGTTTTGAACCTATATAAGTAAATCTTAGAATTGAATACATCTAATCATCAGGGTTTATGTTTCTTTTCTGAGAATTGTTTTTACCAATCTAAGGGGTGTGTATTTCATGTATATTTTATGAGCTTAAATATGTCTAGAAAAGGTACAGCCAAGCATTTAACAGAATTGCAATAAAGCTGCAAATCAGTTTGAAAGATGAATTGCTCACTAGATTGAAACTTTGAGTCCATAAACATAGTATCAGTTCACTTATTTACATCTTTAAGTTCTTATATCAGCACTTCGACATTTTCAGAATACAGATTCAGTTATAGATGGTAGTTTTATTGCTGAATATTTCACTATTCTTAAATAACCATAAATGGTGCTATGAAGTTTTTTGTTTT
>NW_022196914.1:7539708-7575501 GCF_008632895.1 Mastomys coucha
TTTTTTAAGTAGTGAGTGTTCTCTTAGGGATACTGATGCCCCACCCCCACCCCAAGAAGCATACAGTTAAAAATAGACTTAAAAGCTAACTGGTCACGGTTGACGTTTTATTTGATGATCTAGCTTCCTGTATAATGGAGGCAAAGCCAAGACACCTTTCCCGGTGGATGACTAGCTGCAGGCACAGCTTCATTAGGAAGCTCAATGCATCTGAGCTGACAGACCTCCAGATAGTTCTTCCCATCTCTGAGATTTAATTCCCTCTAAGTATAAAACAAACATAATGATGTTTTGTTGCCAATAATGCTGAGTAGATGTGAAATTAAATGAGGTAATGTGTGAGAGAATCTAGCAGCCAGCCTCAAAGCTACCTTATAAGAAAAGGAGGCTTCTTGTGGAACATTTATTCACTTACTATTAGAAATGGTGGGGAGGGGGGAGCTGCTTTGCAACTGTAGGGGCTTAGGATGCATGAACCCACTGGAAATGGAGCTTCAAGTAGTGTGAGTCTTTGTTATATTTCCAATCTATGGTTAAGGGCTATTTGATATGGTGACAATTTCTGTCCTGAGGTTTCCCATCTAGATCTTTTTCATAAAGTCAGGGGATGACAGCATTCAGAGCAGAGGGTCAGTCCAAAGAGAATATACTGGCCTCTGATACATATCTTCAAAATACCTGGAGCACCCCATCTGAGCTCATCCCCTGTGAAGTACTTCTGGGGACTACAGCTGATATAATATGATGGTTCAAAGAAAGTTCACCCATGCTGTCTCTTTCTCTTCTTCTTCCAGCAAGGATTGAAAATAGTTCACCATGCAGAGAAGACACTGTCCAGCTTCTGCAAGTGGCAGAAGAGCATTAATCCCAAGAGTGACCTCAACCCTGTCCATCATGATGTGGCTGTCCTTATCACCAGGTAGCTCAGAGGCTTTGTGGAAAGATGGATAACTAGCCAGTGAAGGCTAGTGGCTAAAAATTTTGTTAGGTGTTCACTCTCATGGAATTCTCATTATTTTCTGCTGCTCTTGGTCATTTGTGAAAGCAGCAACTGTGGTCTTTGAGCCCCTTGCTGGCTCATACCATGGAGAGGGCATGTTACCAAGCTTGTTATATGACAGAGCTCTCCTTTCTTAAAAACTGCATCTGTTGGCAAACAAGTCTCTTTTACTATCATAACAAAGATTTTTGCCTTTTAAACTATTCTCTTTGTACCAAGAAATCTGTTTTCAAATCCTTGATTGAAGACTTCTATAACTCTGAGCTGGAGGACTTTCCAATTCTTTTATTTCTATTTCATCTTCCCCTCTTCAAGTACAAGATGCAACTCTACAGGAACTTACCTGTTCTAACACACTCCTGACTGATGCATAGGATATAGTACACACATCCTCCTCTAAGTAAGCAGAGTGATCTAACTATACCTATCTCCTTTCCACCATCATAATTTTAATATGAGAATATAGTGCAATAGTAGGTCATTTGCCTAGTATTGGTGAGGTCCTGAGGTCAGTCTATAGCATTGCAAAGATAGGATTTTGTTGTGGGCACAGATGGATCTTATAGTGCTATTAAAAAAAATAAACTTTCAAGATCCAGAACTATGAAAAGTTCTGAAAACTATGAAAACTAATGAATTTTCCTAATCAATTCAAGATCTTTGAAATCTGTAATTACTCATTCACTCAGTATTTACTGACTTACTGTTATAGTTTTTTTTTTAATAAGGACTCATATAATAAAAGAGGCTAGTTCTTACTAAGCACCTTATGTGAAATTATAGAATCCAGAAATCTAAGGATGTATACTAAAAAAGACCTGCCTTTTCTGTTAGGGAGGTCAAGAACCTGTGTACTTAATATTCTACATCTGCACAAACCTACCCTACATGGGACTACTGGTCAACCTGACATACAGTAGATCCTAGGAATCCACTGCTACAGATTTATACTCAAGCTTTTCTTGGAACAGATTTGCATATCACTAGGTTTTAGTACTTTCACTCAAAATCAGTCTTCTGATACTTGAAGTTTCAGAGAAGAGTAAGACAAACTTTTGTACCATGTACAATTTCTTATCCTTTACACTGTGATGATCCTGTCAAAATATCCAGGATACCTTCTGGGTGGCCTGTTTTTCATAGAACAACACAAACCTAGGGCCTTCTTAAGTTTTTATCTTCTTAGGACTTATCATTTGGGCTTGATAGTTCTTTCTTGTGGAGGCTTTTTCTGTGCATGTCTAGTCTCTGATCTTATGAGAATAGTATCCCCCACACACAACTTGTAAGAAACCAAACTATTTCCAGACTTTATCAAAAGTTCCTGAGGAAAGAAATAAGATCAGATAATGTTCTACTCCTCACCCTAGGCAAACCCACATGGACAAATTCTGGTCTGCAAAAATTAGCTAAGAGGAGAGAGGAATGACTGTGAGACTAAGTTTTGCCTCTAGGGGACCATTCTGAGATCTATGCTGGCAGTGCACTATAGAATTGCATACAGTGCATGATAGATTTGTAAGAATACACAACATGTATGTTCCACATATATAGCCTCCCTATGCATAGTTTCTTGTATATTTACTAAGCATATGATAAAGCCAATCTTTTTTCAATCCAAAGTTTCTTGTCCCCAATGATCATGTTTACACAGCTCCTTTGTTGTCTCTTATTTCCTTTTCTTTAATTCTAAGCACTTAGTAGGCGCTCCATAAAAATTATGTAACAGATGCAATCTCCTTTCATATCAAGCTGAGACTGTTAATGGATTAGCAATGGGTGTCATACACATTTTTCCCAACAGGTTCTGTCCCTTTAGAAAACACTATCAAAAACATACCCTGCAGCCAAGGTTGTAATTTACTTTGCTAGAGACCATGTGATCAATCTCTACAACAATCCTCCAGCAGTTGCTGACAATGAACAAATGACTCATATCTAGGGTACCTATGAAAGGGGGATGCTTCCCTTGCTCCCACTACCATTTAGGAAACTAAAATGTCACAGAATTTTTCTCTTACCTAAAGGGCATGAAAAGCAAGAAACCATTTGTTGCTGCAGATGATGCTCACACAAACCCCAAGAGCTAATAGGCTTTGTAGCTAACGGTTGGGAACATCACCAGCATTTGTGCTAATCAAAAGCTCTTCTTGTGCTTGAAGAAAGTCTAAAGACTAATTAATGATACTCTCAAAACTCTTGTCAGTGATTGAAATAACCTGTCTAGGATATGAGAGCATACTTTTATTCTTCAAAAGCTGTAGCCCTTTCTGAGATCCTAGCTAATTTCTGGTGAAGGATTAGTTTAGGTATCACGGCATGCATGTAAAATGCACTTACAAACATACACATGTGCAAATGTGCAAGTTCTATTAGTAGAGTGTGACTAGATAGATAATTAATATAATCTCTTTGTGGGATAGTGGGAGAAATTGCATTTTTCATGGAAAAGAAAAAAAAAAACAAAGGAGTTTTGAGAACAGACCTCAGAAAGACCAAAGGGGGTTTCATGTTTGAAAAAAAATGCTAATTATCTCTTCCATATTCAAAGTTCAAATTAACTTTTATTATTAGTGTGATCTTTTGTTGGCCTAATCATATTAGTCTCCCAAGATGATGAGCAAAAACTACTCAAAATAAAATGCTTTACATTTCCCCAAAATGTTTGAAGTTTGAAAAATTCAGTTAATTAACAGATAAAACCAGAATAAATTCAATGAACTCAAAGCTGATTCCTTATTTCCATGAAATAAGTTCCATGGACATTATTTCAGAGCATACTTTAAAGATACAAAGACAGCTATTTATACTGATGTATTTTTACAGGAAGTTTTCTCAAATATTTCTTGGGGTGTTCAAGCATCTCTGTTCTCTGTTCTCTGCTTTCAGAAAGGACATCTGTGCTGGTGTCAATCGCCCTTGTGAGACTCTGGGGCTGTCCCAACTGTCAGGAATGTGCCAGCCTCACAGGAGCTGTAACATCAATGAAGACTCCGGCCTCCCCCTGGCTTTCACCATTGCACATGAACTGGGGCACAGGTAAAGGGTTAAAGCAGCAGAGATCCACTTTCCAAGTTCATGTGTCAGTAGCACTGAGAAAAATAGAAGCAGTTTAAACTGAGTGTCATAAGATTGAGTACATGTGGCAGAGGCTTGCCCACCTGACCTCTGACCTTCATCTGAGAAGTAGGGATAATGCCATATTTCACAGTCTTCATCTACTCTGTCCTTACCACTTATAACTATTATATCAGCTAGAGTCCCTAAAAAAGGCAATGTTTATTCATTTTTTGGAGGGGGGTTAAGACACAGTCTCACTATGTAATCCACACTGGCCTCAAAACAAAGCTATGTAGTTCATTATAGTTCTCCTGTGTCTGCCTCCCAAGTGCTAGAATTATAGGCATGAGTCTCTATGTCCATCTTGAAATGATAAAATTTTATTAACTAGTTTATTTAATTACTTTACATCCCAATCCAAGCTTCCCCTCCCTCCTTTCCTTGTAGTCCACCCTCTCACATCCTCCCCCTTTCCCTTCCCCTTCTACTTAAAGAAGTGGAAGAGTCTTCCCATGGATATCAACCTGTCTTGGCATAGTTGCCCACAAGAAAACTTACAGAACCAACTGGCCTGGGCCCACAGTGGCTCACAGGGACAGCACGAATGGGACAGACTCAGCCCTCCTACACATATGTAACAAAGTTATTATTATTATTATTATTATTATTATTATTATTATTATTATTATTATTATTATGGGGTTTTTTTGAAACAGGGTTTCTCTGTGTAGCTCTAGCTATCGTGCATCTCACTCTGCAGACGAGGCTGGCCTCAAACTCAGAAATCCACCTGCCTCTGCCTCTCAAGTGCTGGGATTAAAGGCATGTGCCACCACTGCCTGGCTGACAAAGTTATTTTTTAACATTACTAATATCACTTCTCTTTATTGGTTAAAGACCCTTTGGGAAAAATAGACACCTAAATTATCTCTAAGTCCCTATATAACTTTATAATACTAGGCATTTGTTTCCAAAGTGTCAAACAATGATTCAAGGATGGCATGCTATGATGGCAAATCTTCCTTATCAATATGACTGAGTTTAGAATCACCATGGAAATATCTCAGAGTGTGTCTATGAGATGTTTCCAGTGAGGATTAATTCATGAGTGAAAACACACTCTGAATGTGGGCAGCACCATTCCATATAGTCTTTGTGACTCAACACAAAGGATAAAGTGAGCTGAGCAACAGCATCCACTTATCGTCATTTCATGGATGCAGATGCCAGTGATCAGCTGCCTCGTGTTCCTGCTGCCATGCCTTTCATGCCATGATCTTCAAACTATGACTCAAACTAAATGCTTCACCTCCAAGTTGCCACTCTCAGGCACTTACAACAGCAATGAGTAAAGAAATAATAATAATAATAATAATAATAATAATAATAATAATAATAATAATAATAAAACAAATCTCCTGTTGATATCCTTGTCATGAGGGCCTGTAGCTCTGAACTGTAAATCAAAGTGAAATCTCACTTCTTTGAGTTGCTTTTGTCAGGACATTTTATTACAACAGGCAGAAAAGAAAGAAAGACAGGAATATGTGCCCTGAGGGTGCGGGGGTTACTGTTAATATTTCCTTCCATGTAAGATGAAGCTTCTAGGAAAACATTTTAAAAGATAACTTTAGAGTCTGAGCAACATGTCCTGTCTTTCCAAAGGATAGAGATCTCTGAAAGGAATGTGCAAAACATCTGATTTCCAGAGATTTAGCTACAGTGTGACCTGAAAAATAAGGGGCCATTATAAAAATAAGGGGCCATTATAGGGTTGAAGAGATTTTTCTTGGGAGATCATCTTGAGAAATAACTTTACTGGCCAGTAGTAAGGTATTATAGGGTCACTGGCAGGGAGTTATAGAGCCTCTACTAAAGGAATTTATTGATTAGAGGTTGAAATTCTGCCTGGACTTTAAACCATAGAAAATATTGTTTCTAGTTAAAAAAAAGCAATGATATCCTTTAACCTGATTATAGTTGGTATGGCTGTGGAATGACAATATTAATGTTACTAAAAAGATACAAGTTTAATGTTTTGAGCTCCTATTTATACCATTGTACTTTTCATTGTGCTATGGGGGATATCAACAGTCATATGACCTAGATATTATTGTTAGCCCACCAGTTAGTTACACATCAGTTAGTAAAGCATTCAAGTTACTTCAAAAATATGTTTTGACTAGTTGTGTCACACGAAGTCAGGTTTGCAAATGTTCGAGTGAAGGCTTGATAAAGATTCTAGATTTGCCAGACATCAAAGACTCACATAGGGAAAGATCTTAGCTTATTGTGGCTTTGTTTAATCACTGTATTTGCTAACCACAAATTAAAGAGCATTGTCTAACAGGAGATGTAAAGTTTCATAAATAGTTAAACCACCCCTTCTGCTTCACAGTAGACCACCTACACCACTATTTCTATGGGTATCTCCTCTCTATAAAAAAGAATAAATACTAGGCATCCTCTGTGTACCACTAGAAAAGAGTCAGAATTGGAAAACCCCTGAAGACTGTATTTTATCAGCTGAGACCTCTCCAGTCTGGGCTCACTCACCATTATCTCATAAAGCATATAACTTTGCTTTTACCTGCATGACAATGCCAGAGTGTTGTCCCATGATTGGAGAAGGTGAACGCTTGCTCTGACTTTTCCACCAAACAATAGCATGACCTGTGGCAGTTCCCTTCGTCTTGCCACACTTAACTCTTTTTGTTAAATGAGTTGGCTAAAACAGGCAAATTCTTAGATGCTATGATTTATTGCATTCTCACATCATAGCCCCAATGACAAGTGTAGCATCTTTTAATATCTTTGGTTGTCACAAATTCAGAGACTGAGAACATAGATGACTAGATGACTTCTTGTAATTAAATGATGATTGGGATCTGGAGGCATTACAGCAAAATGCTAATCGTGGAAAACCAAGCAACAATCTTGGTCTT
The DNA here is from genome assembly GCF_008632895.1 of Mastomys coucha. Classification (NCBI taxonomy): domain Eukaryota; kingdom Metazoa; phylum Chordata; class Mammalia; order Rodentia; family Muridae; genus Mastomys; species Mastomys coucha. The sequence goes on from NW_022196914.1 coordinate 7,546,714, forward strand.
AGAAAAATGAAAGTTATTCTCATGTATAGGCACACAGGCCTCCTCAATCCTGCTATGTAGGGGGATGAGGCTCATAAAGCCTCCCGTGGAACCATTGGTGTCAATAGCATGTTCTGGCAAGTAAATATAGAAGACTTCTTAGCAACTATATATCCAATGTGAAGAAAAAAATGGGCATCTTGCTGAAAGCAATCTACAGATTCAATGCAATTCCCGTCAAAATTCCAACTCAATTCTTCACAGATTTAGAAATAGCAATTTACAAATTCATCTAGAATAACAAAAAACCTAGGATAGCAAAAACTATTCTCAATAATAAAAGAATCTCGGTGGAATCACCATCCCAGACCTTAAGCTGTACTACAGAGCAATTGTGATAAAAACTGCATGGTATTGGTACAGTGACAGGCAGGTAGATCAATGTAATAGAATTGAAGACCCAGAAATGAACGTACACACCTATGGTCACTTGATCTTTGACAAAGGAGCTAAAACCATCCAGTGGAAAAAAGACAGAATTTTCAACAAATGGTACTGGCTCAACTGGTTGTTAGTGTGTAGAAGAAAGCAAATTAATCCATTCTTATTTCCTTGTACAAAGCCCAAGTCCAAGTGGATCAAGGACCTCCACATAAAACTAGGTACACTACAACTAATAGGAAAGAAAGTGCGGAAGAGCCTCGAACACATGGGCACAGGGGAAAATTTCCTGAACAGAACACCAATAGCTTCTGCTCTAAAGTAAAGAATTGACAAACAGGACCTCATAAAATTACAAAGCTTCTGTAAGGCAAAAGACACTGTCAATAGGACAAAACAGCAACCAACAGATTGGGAAAAGAGGGCTAATATTCAATATATACAAAGAACTCAAGAAGTTAGTCTCCAGAGAACCAAATAACCCTATTAAAAATGAGGTACAGAGCTAAACAAAGAATTCTCAACTGATGAATACCAAATGGCTGAGAAGCACCTAAAGAAATGTTCAACATCCTTAGTCATGAGGGAAATATAAATCAAAACAACCCTGAGATTCCACCTCACACCAGTCAGAATGGCTAAGATCAAAACCTTAGGTGACAGCAGATGCTGGAGAGGTTCTGGAGAAAGAGGAACACTCCTTCATTGCTGCTGAGATTGCAAGCTGGTATAAACCACTCTGAAAATCAGTTTGACGGTTCCTCTGGAAATTGAACATAGTACTACCAGAGGACTCAGCTATACCACTCCGGGGCATATACCCAGAAGATTCTCCAACATGTAATAAGGACACATGTTCCACATGTTCATAGCAGCCTTATTTATAATAGTCAGAAGCTAGAAACAACCCAGATGTCCCTCAACAGCGGAATGTATACATAAAATGTGGTACATCTACACAATGGAGTACTACTGAGCTATTAAAAACAATGAATTTATGAAATTCTTAGGGAAATGGATGGATCTGGAGAATATCATTCTGAGTGAGGTAACCCAATCACAAAAGAACACACATGGTGTGCACTCTCTGATAAGTGGATATTAGCCCATTAGATCAGAATGCACAAAGTACAATCCATAAACCACAAGAAACTCAAGAAGAAGGAAGACCAAAGTGTGGATACTTCATTCCTTCTTAAAAAGGGGAACAAAATACCCATGGAAGGAGTTGTAGAGACAAAGGATGGAGCAGAGACTGAAAGGAAGAACAATCCACTTGGGTATCCTTCCCATATTCAATCATCAAATCCAGACACTATTGTGGATGCTGGCAAATGCTGGCTGACAGGAGCCTGATATAGCTGTCTCCTGAGAGGCTCTGACAGTACCGGACTAATACAGAAGTAGAGGCTCACAGCCATCCATTGGACTGAACACAGGATCCCCCAATGAAAGAGCTAGAGAAGGGACCCAATGAACTGAAGGGTTTGCAGCCCCTTAGGATGAACAACAATATGAACTAACTAGTACCCTCAGAGCTCCCAGGGACTAAACCACCAACCAAAGAGTACACATGGTGGGATTAATGGCTCCAGCAGCATATATATAGCAGAGGATGGCCTTGTTAGTCATGAAGGGCAGGAGAGGCCCTTGGCCCTGTGAAGGTTCGATGCCCCAGTGTAGGGGAATGCCAGGGCCAGGAAGTGGGAGAGTGTGGATTGGTAAGCTGAGGGAGAAGGGAAGGAACAGGGTTTTGTTTTGTTTTGTTTTGTTTTTGTTTGGCTATTTTTGGTTTTTGTTTTGTTTATTTTATTTTATTTTATTTGGAGGGGAAACTGGGAAAGGAGTTATCATATGACATGTAAATAAAGAAAATATCTAATAAAAAAAGAAAAAAGAAAAGAAAAAGCAATAAAAAATAAAAAGAAAAAAAAAAGAAATGAAAATGGCCAAAACAGATGAATTGATATTTCAACAAAATAATACACAGATGTGAAATAAACATTAAAATAATACAGTTGGTATCATTAGTTACAAGGAATTGCAAATTAAAGCCATAGCAGTGTATTAGTACATTCCTATGAAAATGACTAATAGATATTAATGATAATAAGTAACAAATATGAACAATGACATCTAAGGCTTGTGAGGGCACAGACAAAGTCTTATTTGCTGCTAGTAGAAATATGAAATAGATCAAACATCCTGCAGAACACTTGGGCAGGCTTTAAAACTAAGCCCGCAATTACCATATGACCCAGCAGTTATTTTCCTGGGTTTTCATCTGGAAAATAAAAATGAAAAATTGTGCTCACATAAAAGGTTGTGCATGAATGTTTATAAAAGCTTAAATTCAAATTGGAAATGAATCTGGTGGCATTTGAACCCACCAAGATGAATGGTTGAGAAACTCTGATAAATACCTACAGTTAGCAATGGAGGGGAAGAATTACTAATTCATGCAACCACCTCAATACAGAACAGTGATTAGTGAAAGATCACTCATGTCATTCCATTTATATAGCATTGTAGAAACAGAACTCTATGAGCAGAGAAACAAAATTATAGGAAAGGAAGACAAAATTAAAAAGGAAGAAAGGAGTAGGTTATTGGTTATCCTATACCAGTTGTCAGACTTGAAATCATGTACATATTGGTACCATTGTATGAAGTAAGCAGATTGTATTACATATTTAGGAATATATATAACAACAATTAGAGGAAAAGAACCCAGAGAGAACATGATTGGTACATGAGCTTTGGGGAGGAAAGGGAAGGAGGAAAATTAGGTAATAGTATTTAATTTCAAGAATAAAAATATTATTAATTTCAGAATTGCCATATGAAGGGTTCTGTGGTAATAAAAATGTACTACTTTGACTCTATTTAGAATCAGTAGTCTGATTGTGATTTATGCTATCATTGTCTTGAAAGATATGACCACTGATAAAAAGCATGTGAAGCACATGATCATCTCTCTGCACTGTTTTGTATGACATCACCAGAATCTAAAGTTATCCTAAAATAATATATTATTATTATATAATATTTGATACAATATTTATTATATTATACACTTATATATGGAACAATCTCAGTATAGTATAGTCCATTAACAAAAACACCTCACTGTTTCTTAGAAACTGTCTGATTTCATTCCTGGCTATGTTTAATGTCTAATGTAAGACAGTAAAAAGAGTGTGGTAGACTGGTAGAAACTTAAGAGTTTACTAGTCACCTGAATCAAATGCTTAACACTGCTTTGGTTAGGTCTGTAGGTAAGTTACCAAAAATTGGAAACAATTCTAGGAGAATTAAAACCCTCTTTGAAAACTAGTATCTTCTGCTCTCTGGCTGCTCCTCCTCTTCCTCCTCCTCTTCCTCCTCCTCCTCCTCTTCCTCCTCTTCCTCCTCTTCCTCTTTCTCCTCCTTCTCCTCTTTCTGTCTCTGGGTCTCTGTATTATTCTTGTTTTTATTTTTAAAGGTTAGTTCTATTATTTTTTAAATTGAGATGTTATACTTGCATCCATATAAAGTGTTTTAATCAAATCCACCCCATTCTCTCCCCCACTGCAATTCTTCCTCTATTTGTGTGCCTCTTCCCACATTTCCCTCCCAATGTCAGGTGTTCTGTCTTTTTTTTTTAACCCATTGATTCTACTCACTGATGCCTGAATGTGCATGAATGCAGGACTATATTACTGGAACACAAAGAGTCTTTCAGGGACCATATTTCTGAAGAATACCGACTCTTCTTTCCTCAGAAGCCATCTGTGTTCTATCCACCTTCTCTTGAAATCCCCGATGCCTTCTTACTAGTTCCTTGTCTTCTATGGATATTAAACTTAAATGTCTATGAACTATTGTATGGATGGTTGAAATATTCATATACACAACAGACTATTATTCAGCTGCAAAGAAAATAAAATTTGGAGGTCAATAGATGGAGCTAGTAATAATTATTAGAGGCAACTCAGATCCAGAAAGAGAAAATTGGTGAATGTTTTCTCTCATATGTATGAAATTTGGCTCTATGTATTTAAATTAGAATGCCCATAAAATATTTTTCTCTTAAGAAATTAAAACACCATGGTTGTACTGAGTACACACACACACACACACACACACACACACATACACAAACACACATTGGTTCAATATCATCACCCTAGCTTCCAGATTGTGATCTCTTTCATCTGTAGAATGTTTCCCCCTGTGTGTTCAATCCTAGTATTTTCTGAAAGACTTGGAATCGTTTATATTTTCACATTCATGGCTCATGTTCCACTGTATCATCAAATGCATAAACATTCTGAGTTAAAGAGTGGCTGTGCCTCACAGAGGACCAGTGAGACCCAGGTACGTATTCTGATGCTGCTTCAGCCTATAATTTAGTCAATCTAGTTTAAAGGAACTGAAACAATGAAGACCTTCCAAATAGGCTAGCCTGGCAAGACTGGGGATTGTTCCCAAAGTACAGGGTGCCTACTCCAAACTACTGTTTGGCTTCTACCCCAAAGGCTAGAAGACAGCATCGTGGAGATTAGTCCCTCCACCACTCTGGCACCCTGTGTTCTCACCCCTCAGTATCATTGACTCATTGCTCCCATATGATGACTCCACCAGCTTTGAGATACTAGACAGAGACTAGCTTTGTTTCACAGCACCTCTTTCATTTCATAAAACAAGAACAGAGATCAAGAGGACGTTCTGTAATGCACAAAAAATGTAGGAAAACTAAAATGACATCTTGGTGAACATCTACATTGAAAGTATAGAGCGACCAGTAACTAGGAGCATAATGTCAGTAACTAGCAACCAATAATGTCAGGGGGAATACAAACAAGTGGATTGTGAGTTCCAGTTAGACTGGGATGTAATAGAAAGATTCTATTTCAGAAACAAATGGCTTAAGATGTAATTCTATGGTTGAGCGCTTTCCTAGCATGTGCAAGTTTCTAGATTCAATCCTCGGTACTAAGACAATATGAAAAAAGTGAACTGCATGCACACAGTTTTATGCATTAGAATGTCCTCTGCTTAAAAGATCATCATTTAGGTGTGTTGCTCAGTTCATAGAATGCTTGATTAGCAGCATGAAGTCCTGAGATTGACCCTAGTACTGCATGAACCAAGTATGCTGGCACACAGCTAAAATTCCCATACCTAGAGGTAGAGGTACCTGAACCACAAGTTCATGGGCATCCTTAGCTACATAGCAAGTTAGGGGCTAGCCCAAGCTGCATAAGACCCTGGCCCAAAATTATCTTCTGTGCGAATTTCTTTTGAGAGTTGCTCATAATATAGAGTGTGCTTTAGCTACTGAGTACGTGACCTTGTACAGCAAGCACTTCAAGAGCTGGGTGGAACTGATAGGGAGTAGCCTGGGAAAGCCCATGTAGGAGGCTTTTATTTGATATCACATTCTTTGTAAATGGGTGGTGAGAGTTTTGTTGACTAATTCTGTGGTTCCTTTGTGAATTTTATATTCATAGAATGTGATTTAAGCTTGGGGGTACATTGCTAATACTATAATACATAAAACAAGAAAACCTCTAAATCCACCAAAGTCTATTCTATGCATAATTTGCTAATACTGATCACACTCTATTAAAGGTAAATGTGAGTTCCTTGGTCACATGAGGGAGAGGAGTAGAAAGTTATACTTTCCTGACTTCAGATCAGAAATCTAAGTCAATTATCTCTAGGCTCTAAGGGTTTCATGACCAGACTTTCATGAGAACAGCATTTTGTCGGAACCTAAGAAGGTGTCTTGGGATAATCCTGAGGACATTGGTTGTAGACAATGTAACTCTGGTTGGGTTTACTTTCTATGTACCCTCTGGCATTGCATTCATATTATGATCCTTCAGAGCTGCCTTTGTGGTCAGCCATAACAATAGGAGACCAGGGAACATACAAATAAATGAGTTCAAAACACACAGACATCCACTGAAGACAATAAGATATATGTCTTTTAACCTGCAAAATTATTCTTTAAAAGAAGGACACTAAACTGGAATACTATTATTTGCATGTGTCCACATGTATACATACATGTGTGCAAATATGTGTATGTAAATGTATATGTGTGCATGTATGCATATGTGTATGGAGACCAGAGATCAACTCTTGGTTAACTACATCTTCCTCATTTGTTCACTACTTTATTTTCTAAGGCAGGATCTCTCACTGGTCTGGAGCTCAACTTGCAGGCCCGCCTGGTTGGCCAGTAAGCATCAGTAGTCTTCCCAAGCACCAGGACCATATGTGCTGCGTTTTTATGTAGTTTCTGGGGGAGATGGGGTGGAGGGAATAGAACTCACATCTCCATGCTTGAGTTTACTAAGTTTGCTTTAGTGAGACATAATCCTAGACCTAGGAAAATTATTTTTAAAGATTAAATTTCTGTCACTTGTGAATCTCTTCTTATAGACCAGGCCTAGCTAAATGGCTTTTGAATCTTTCTTCATTCAGATCCTAGCACTATAATGACTACCAATTTTCTAGGAGATAAAATGAAGCGAGTTGCAGTAAATCAAATGTCATCTAACTTCAGAGTTCTAGTCCAAATTCTCTACCTTCAAAACCTTTGATCTCAACCACTAAGCTGTGAGGTCTCCCTACTGGGTTGACTTTGGAGACCTGTTGAAATGGAATAAAGAAATCCATTCTTCCACGCCTGAGCCTGGGCCAAAGTACCCCCCCCCCCAGGTTGCTTTGCTGCTTCCTCTTGAATGAACGGAGAAGGGAAACTGGATTTGTTGATTCTGGGATTGCTTCAGTAGAGAAGGCAAGTGTACTGGAGTGTGCTTTATCCTTCTGTCTTCAGAATATAGGGAGCCAGACTGAGAGTTTTTGGCTTCCTGCCAAACACAAGTTTGCTTTTAACTCTCCATATGGCTCTTGTGGTTATATAGCTGAGGTTAAAGGCATGCCTCTCCTCTTCCCTGAACTTCTGAGTCCAAAATTAGCTATGTCCTTCCAACTTCTAAGTCTCACTTTGTAAACAGCTCCTCTGGCACAAAAGTGGCTTCCTGTGCTTTTAATCACTTTGGTGAACCTGTGAGTTTCTCCTGTTTAATGCCTGTCTGCTTCTGTTCTTGTGTTTTGGGTCAGCTTTGGCATCCAGCACGATGGAAAGGAAAATGACTGTGAGCCTGTGGGCAGGCACCCATACATCATGTCCCAACAAATTCAGTATGATCCAACCCCACTGACATGGTCGAAATGCAGCAAGGAGTACATCACTCGCTTCTTGGAGTAAGTGTAGTCCCTTCCATGACAGCCTCACTTGGGTCTCTAAGGCAGAAGTTTCAGTGAGTTTTCCATAGAGAAATTAATACCTGGGAAAGACTCAGTTTCATTTTCCAGTCTACAGTATCATGGTGGCATCAAAAGAATGGATGCCCTTCTGCTTTCTGACTACACTTCCTATCCCCAGGCAAGTGAGCAACCTGCCTTTTATATACAATTGTTGTCTCAGTTAGGGCTGTACTGCTGTGGACAGACGCCATGACCAAGACAACTTTTATAAAGGACAACATTTAATTTCCTCCAACAAGGTCACACCTCCTAAAGTGTCATTTACTGGGCCGAGCATATTCAAACCACCACAGTTGTTGATTAAGTTCTTGGAGACAGAAGTGTCAGAAATGTTCAGTCAAACCGACCAACATTAATACCATGATTGTCTGTTTCCCCACTGTCCCATGTTTTGTTTTGCTTTTATTACCTTGGGAAGAAAAAAAAACCTCAGTTGAGAAAATGCTTCCATCAGATTGCCTTTAGGCAAGTCTGTAGGGCATTTTCTTAAATACTGATTGATGTCCTGAGTTGTGTAAGAAAGCAGGCTGAGCAAGCTATGAGGAGTGAACCAGTAACGAGCACTTTTCCAGAGCTTCTGCTTCAGTCCCTGCTTCCTGGTTCCTTCACTGATTGCTACCTAGAAGTACAAGAAGCAATAAGACTGTTCCTTTCCAAGTTGCTTTTGGTCATGGTTTTTATCACAGCAATAGAAACCTAACTAGAACACCTATTTGTATTTCCTAGGTAGCTAAAATTTTTCTGTTGGACATGATTTGCATTTCCTTTTATTAACTTTCTTCCAAGAGAAGCCCAGGGGGTTCTCTTGCTTATAAGAATAAGGCTGTCTGGAAAGATGAAGAATAAATTATTATGATGAAAGTGTCTATTGGATGACTGGAGAGAATCAAATGCAACTGATTTGGTTTTGATTGCCTTGTTTGCAGCCGAGGCAGGGGGTTCTGTCTTGATGATATCCCCAGAAAGAAAGGCTTGAAGTCCAACGTCATTGCCCCTGGAGTAATTTATGATGTTCATCACCAGTGCCAGCTCCAATATGGCCCAAATGCTACATTCTGCCAGGAAGTAGAAGTGAGTGATGGATTTCTTGATGCCTTTGGTGGGTCTGTGCAGTGTCTGAGATATGCAGTATGCTGGAGGAAGCACAGAAAAGGCTTGGAAATGGAGAATCGGGTCCAGAACTGAAAGCTTTATTGGAAATTACTCACATTTATGCAAGCCTTTGACCAAACTTTCTTGGGGTTGTGTAGAGCCACACATTCTATACAACGTGGAGACAGTTCCATGGTAATTTACAAGGTTCATAGTATTTAACACTTATAAACTCCATAGCAGTCAACCTAATCTCTTAAACTGCCCCTTTTCTGTATTTCCCATTTGGTTGAAGAGTATCATTAGATCACCAGGTAGGAATAAGATTCATATCCCATCACTCTTCTCCCTTATTTCCAATATCTAATCGATAAATTAAGTTTTAGCATTGTGCTCTTTAATAATTAACATCTTTGTCCTGCCTTCTTCATTACCACCACTGTGTTTATTCTGCTTATCTTCTCTTGATATTATAACTACCATCAGCCTATCTATTATTCAGATTGCTACTCTTATTATTTAAAAGCATACATATAATCATGCTACTATCCATTGGATACAATCCTAACTCCTTACATGATATTCTTTTATGATTTGGACCCAGCCTACTTGAGAGTACTTTGTATATGGTAAATAGATGATAGATGGATACATAGATAAATAGGTAGATAGGTAGATGATAGATAGATAGCTGATAGATAGATGATAAATAAATGACAGACAGATAGATATGTGTTTCAGGAAATATTACAAATGACCCACCAAGTTCCCATTCTACTGCAGGTAACTCTCTACCCGGACATGGTCCTGCTAGCCCTAGCTAGCTATCCCCCACAGCTAGCCCCCGCAGCAACTGATCGCTGTGTTCCCAGCTCTGGTTCGCCTGTCCCTGGAGCTGCTAGTTCATTCTCAGCCATAAACCCCTGTAGTTGGCAGTTTCAATAACCAAGTAGACCTGCCAAGTTCCCATGCTCCATTCAACTACTTTCTGCCCTGGCATGGTCTGCCAGGCTACTTGCTTCCCGCCAACTCTCAGGCTGGGCTAGAGCTCCTGAGTTTCCTTCGCTGCCACACCAGCCCCACACAAGAACTGTCCACCCTGTGGTCAGATGCCACAACACCCAGCAACCCAAAAGAAACAAAACTCTAGAAGCTTATAAGTAACCAAACAGTTTTATGTATCAATAAGTTCTCAATTCACAAGATGCCAATGCAGTAATTTCAGAACCAGTTGATAATCATAAAAGCTGCCCACCTAGATTAGACAAATTATCCCAATTATTCTAACCTTTACGGTACCATAACTACCTGTGGCTATTTAAAGCCACACTAGTTCAGGTTCTTTTTCCTGTCTGTCTGCCTCTATCTTGGTCCTCCTTTCCCTCTGTTCTGTTGCTCTCTGCCTCTGCGCCACCTAGCCCACCTCCCTTTTCCTGTCTCCTACTGCACTAATATTTTAATGTAATTGGACAGGGACAATCCTGTCACAGATATGAACCACCAGTCTGAAGTACAGTTGGCAAAGATTTTCTTCCATTCTCTATGGTTTTTCTTTGCTTTGCTCATAGATTCCTTTGCCGTGGAAAACTTTTTGACTTCCTGCAATCCTATTGGTCAATTCTTGGTGCACATTACCTTTTTATCTTCTTTTTATTTCCACCTGAATTTGTTTATTAAAATTTTTCCAAATAATTTCATAATAGTTTTTTAATACGTATATGTTTTTTAATTTTTTTAAATTTTTTTTACAATCCAAATTTTATCCCTCTCCCAGTCCACCCTCTGATCTATCCATATCCCATACCTTCTATCCCTGTCTCCACGGGGATGTCCCCAACCCCACACCCTATCAGACCTCCCCACTCTCCAGAGCATCCAGTCTGTTGAGGGTTAGGTTCATCTTCTCTGACTGAGTCCAGTCCTGGAAGTCCTCTACTGTATGTGTGCTGGGGGCCTTAAATCACCTGGTGCATACTGCCTGGTTGTTGGCCCAGTGTCTGGACATCTCGGGGGTCCAGGTTAGTTGAGACTGCTGGTCCTCCCACAGGGTCGCCCTCCTCCTCAGTTTCTTCCAGCTCTCCCCAAATTCGACTACATGGGTAAGCAGCTTCAGTCCATTGGTTGGGTGTAAATATCTGCATCTGACTCTTTCAACTGCTTGTTGGGTCGTTTGGAGGTCAGTCATGATAGGCCCCTTCTTGTGAGCATACTATAGTCTCAGTAACAGTGTAAGGGCCTTGGGATCTCCCCTTGAACTGGATCCCAATTTGGGCCTGTCTCTATACCTCCATTTCCCCAGGCTCTTCTTAATTTTTCTCCCTGCAGTTCCCTCAGACAGATACAATTATGGGTCAGAGTTGTGACTATGGATGGCCCCCCTCTTTCTCATTTGATGCCCTGTCTTCCTGCTGGAGGTGGGCTCTATAAGTTACCTCTCCCTACTGTTGGGCATTTCATCTAAGTTCCCTCCTTTTGAGTCCCAAGAGTCTCCCCTTCTATGTCTCTCGTGCATTCTGGAGGGTCCTCCCCACCTCCTACCTCCCAAAGTTGCCTGTTTCCATTCTTCTGCTGGCCATAAGGGCTTTAGTCCTGTTGCCCCTACCCAATACCTGATCATGTTCCCCTCTTCCCCTCTGTGTCCCCTTTCCCATCCAGGTTCCTCCTTCCCTCCCCACTCCTGTGATTGCTTTCTTCTCCCTCCCAAGTGGGATTGAGGCATCCTTATTTAGGCTCTTCGGCTTGTTAACCTTTTTGAATCCTGTGGATTCTATCCTGGGTATTCTGCACAAATATTTTTTTGGCTTATATCCACTTATTAATGAGTACATACCATGCATGTCCTTTTTGGACTGAGTTACTTTCTTTTTCAGATATGCTTCCATGCAGGATTTGAAAATACAACAGAACACAAGCTCTCCTTTGTTTTCTAGAATATTTGTCAGACACTGTGGTGCTCGGTGAAAGGCTTCTGTCGCTCTAAGCTGGATGCCGCTGCTGATGGGACTCGTTGTGGTGAGAAGAAGGTGATGTGTTGTTTGAGGAAGAAAGGTGGGAGGGCAGTTGGCCTGAATTTCTTGGAAAGAGATAGGAAGAAGGCTCTGGGGGATGTGAGGAGCATCCAATGGCACTCACAGAGTCAGATGAGACACTGGAAACAATCTCACATCTGCTCTTCCTTTCCACCCACTGCTGAGACCATTAGAAAGGACTCAGAACTTTCTCAGTCTATGAGAAAGGACTTTACCTGTAAAGTATCAGGTCCATATTCCCCTGATGAACTTCTATGGGGTTTCCGTTCCTTCTGAACTTGCTAGCTATCAACTTTTATTTTGGACATTTCTCCCTCAATACTGAAGATTGGAAAGCATAGGTGAGTGGCCCCCAAAACATCAGATTGAATACATTTATAATCCTCCTTCTCGATGGCTGGCATAACTGAATATTTTAAAGTTCTTTCTATTTTCCTAAGCAGAAAAGTCTTATAACCACAACTCACAGACATTAGATCTCCAGACTGCTGAAGGGCATACTGACTCCCTATGTCATATTCTTTTATGATTTGGTGACCCATTAAGTGAGTTTTCTTATTGCGAGCTGATGGCTTAGGAGTTTGGCACCATCTGTCATTGAATTCACAATGCCTGATAAATTTGATTCTAGAAACCTGATTTATCTGAAGAGGTTCTCTAAACTCTTTTCTGTGTAGCCCCTGATGTATTGCTGTAGAAAGTCTTCTGGCTTGGAAAGAAATGGGTTTAGACTTAGAAAGCCTTTGACGCATCTTGCTATGGAATCTTCCTGACACACTTCCTCCATATCATATCTCTTTGCAGTGGTGTATGGCTGGAAAATGTATCACAGTGGGGAAGAAACCAGAGAGCATTCCTGGAGGTTGGGGACGCTGGTCACCCTGGTCGCACTGTTCCAGGACATGTGGGGCAGGAGCTCAGAGCGCAGAGAGGCTCTGCAACAACCCAGAGTAAGGCTTAGTATGAGTACTTGCCTTCTTCTCTTCTCTAAGTGCTAGGATGCTATGCCTGAATGGCATGACATCATTCTTGGAGGTTTCTGAGGAAAAGCTGATCAATTCTCTAAGACAGAAAGACTCAGAAAATTCACATAGGGTGAAAAAAATATACTCCTCTTTCAGTATGTTTTAACTTGGCATTGGAGTCTTAAAAACAGCTAAGTAAGTTTATTTGGGTAGAACAAAGAAAAGTTCTTTTAAATGTAGAAGCAAATTTCTTTGAAATATTCTATATAAAACTCTCCAGGAGCTTATGCAATTAAATCCTTCCAGATAACTGTGCTCTCTCAGTAAGAAGTAAATTAGTAAAACTCAGTTGATATGATTATAGCTACATTTCAATCACAGTGAATATACAATTACATAAAACTATTCATCCCTTTTATAAGTTGTAAAATGGCCAAGCATGTCTTTAGAGTAAATTATCATTAATGTTCTAGCAACATATCTTTATGAATCTAATCTTAGGGTTCCATATGTCCTATGGAGGATTTCATAATTCACTTTCCATTTTGTAATCCGATGTTTATTTTTCACATAGTAATTTTATATTGCTATATATGTGTGTAAGTTAAGTTTAAATTGTCATGTTTTTAGATAGATTGCATTCTTGGGATTCATTACTTCCTCATATACAAGTTTCTAAGTATACATTCTTTAAGGATGCATTTGATGCTGCCCAGAAAGTGGAAATGGGACTAAACTCCTTTTCCTAGAGTTGCCTTAGCTATGAAAAATAAAAACCACATTTTTAAATGTAAATGATAAAAGTGGTTACAAGGTTTTCCACTATCTAAGTTCCAAATCTTAACCTTTACCTTTTTAAGTATAATACTACATGTAAATTATATATGTACATGTTTTACATATGCATACAATTTGCTACATATAAAATTTGTTTTTTTCACTGAGGATTTTAAAAATATCTGTAGCTTAATATAGTACCTATTATATTATAACTAAACACTACTTATAAGGTCATCACTTACACATGTAAGTGTTTGAGGAAGAATGATGTAATTGTTTTAAAATTCTGCCCCTTGATAAAACTCCATTATTAAAAAAAAACTCAACAGCAAGAATTTCTTGCACAGTACTTTATTTATAGAGCACATACTTATCAGTTTGGTCAGAAGTTGCTTTTAGAGATCAGGAATTATAGGCTCTGAGACTTGTGGTTTTATTCAGACACCACTCCGTAAACTTGGGAAGATGTTTAATAACCTATGGTCTTCAGAGAAGGGATGGTCTCTCTAAGGAACTGAAGAATGATTCATTAGCTCAGCGTTAGAGGACAGAATGCCCTAGGGCCTATCTCCAAGGCTGCAATTTCTCAGTCTCCTTGGGTGAGTGATGACATCTAATTCCATAACTCATTTTCTTGATTTATTGAGACTACTGTTAATGCTAATTTGTTGTGTAAAGATCTCTGTGATTCCAGTCACAAAGTCAGATCAGTGTATGAGCCAACTTATGCTGAAGACTGTAGCTTTCTTCAATCACACTTAATATGCAATTGTACTTTTTAATATATTCTCTGACCTTTTTCTGACCTTATCTTTGACATTGGTCACATGAGACGAACTATAGGTATAGTGAAACATTGGCATATCTTGGCTCAGATGAAACTCTTGGTAATATTTGTTTGAGGAAAATGAGATAGACAGGTGCCAAGTCACAGCCTCTGTCATTGAATGGAGGCTAGCATTCAGAAGTTAAGGGCAATTCATAGTACCTTGTACACAGAAGAGACAAATGAAGAGCCTGCTATGTGAGCTGCCCTGAACTCTCAAGTTTCACAAAGAAAAAATGGGGAAGGGACTAGAGTAAGTCTCACAAATATCAAAGAGAATAAGAACACAACTAGACTGGCAGGATTGTCTCTCAGGGCTGCAAATCAGCTGAGATGGAACATGGATAAGAACTCAGGCAGTAAATTAGACATATAGTTCAAACCTTAGCTTTGCCATTATTAGCAGGGAAATGCTCTTCATGCTTCCAGCACATGATTGTATCTGTCCTGCTCATGTATCCTACCTTCAGCCTTTTCTCTAAGACTGTTCTCTAGGTCTATCCCTTCCAAGAACTCTTTCTGGTCAACTTTACTTCCATGGAGTGCTCTTCCTTCTCCAAAGCTTTGTTGTACTCTTAGACAAGCCTACCTAGTTGCTATCATAAATTTTCTCACTTCTGTGAAGTTTACTAAGGGTTGCAGATATGACTAGGCTAGGCTCACAACCAAAAATTTTTAATAGTTTAACAAAATTGTAAAATGTTAAGGAAGCATCGGGCTTGTGTTGACTTTGTACTGATGCTTTCTTCCTTATAGCATACTGTTGAGAACTTTGTTGTATTTCAGTGTTGGTTGGTTTGTATTCATAATACCTAAAGAGTCTATTGTGTCCTCAATTCTTACCATGCACTAACTACTACTCTCTCAGATATTTATTTGCATTATCTCATTGAGCCTTGAAAAATATTGTAAAATGATTAGTATGCTTATTTTACAATCGCAGTAGCAAACAACTGGAGCTCAGAAAAATAAGGTAATTTGCTTAGATTCATCTAACTACTAGAAAGTCAAGTTGATGCAAGCACCAGTCTTTGGACCCCCTATGTTACACTGCAGTGATAGTCATAGTATCTGTCTTGGGTACAGCAAGGTGCAAGTAAAATGGTGTAGTAAGTCACTTCAGCCTTCATGAGATCTATCAGCTGCCCTCTGTTTCTCTGAGAGCAGATCTGATATACTACTTTCTCATATACATGATACTGAGTGAGAGATTCTCATATCCTCACATTAATTTACATCTCTATGACTATAAGATGTTGTATTCACAGTACTACAGAGGCTCTATAAAGGAGTTAGAACTTGGACTGAGTCACTAGAGAATTATCTTCAGAAAAAGGCCAGTAAATGCAGTTAGAACATGAAGTGTCTTTTAAAAGGAGAAGGAGATCACTTGTGGTTGGCATCCAGAGGGGATTTATAATGGAGATGGCATTTATTTGGTACTCAAAGAATAGGCAGCATGTAGACATGGAAAGACTTAAGAATAAGGAAGTTCGTGCACAGAAAAACACTAGGAAATAAGTATATAGAGGAAAATATGCCTGGCTTGATAGGATCAGTTATGACAGGGTCATGAAAGCCTGGAGTGCCAGTCACAAGAACTTAGACTTGATTGACATTTTTAGCCACTGAGTGACACTAAAAAATTCTTTAAACAGGAAACTAATATACTTAAGATAATCCACTAGTATACACTGTCCACAAATGGTTGAATTGTCTTTATTTGGCAAAGGGACATTAAGAATGAAGATAATGGTCAGATTAGTTTTATAGTTGTGTATTTGATAAAGAGAAAGCACATATAAAAATACAACTGGATAGGTTGGACATGGTAGTGCATACCTTTAATCTTAGCATTCAGAAGGTGAAGGCAGAGAGTTCTCTGTAAGATCGAGATCAACCTGGTCATCCTAGCAAGTTCTAGGCCAGCCAGGAGTGCACAACAAGATCCTATCTCAAAAACAAACAATTAAATAAATAGAAACAATTGGTAGCCAGATCCAAGATTGGCCAAGTATGAATGATTCTGCAATCTGACCATTGTTATTTGCTAAGAAGAAATCAGAAAAGAAATACATGGTGAAAGTAAAATTTTTCTATTTTCCTCACATATTTTTCTTGGTAATTTTGCCATTTGAAACATATATAACTCCATAATAATTATATAATTATAGACTATCTAGAATTCTATAACAATGTATAGAAAATTTAATAGAAATCTGTATTTCTATTAAAATATAAATCATTTAATACAGGCATACATTTAATTAAAGCAGGCATATACATGTATATAGTGTTAAAACTGGGAGCTTATGACTGAAAGGCTGGTGAGAAACACACATACCCCCAAACAGTATGAAATTAGAAGGATTTATCTGTTTCTTTAGGTCAGAAACAGGCATGGTTTGACAAGGAACAGTCATGGATAGGTAGCAAGAAATTTTAGAAGGAAATTGTTGGCTTCTTGGGAAATATAAAGAACAGCTTGTTTCTTTCATCTATAGACCAAAGTTTGGAGGGAAATACTGCACCGGAGAAAGAAAACGCTATCGCTTATGCAATGTCCATCCCTGCCGATCAGACACTCCAACTTTCCGGCAGATGCAGTGCAGTGAATTTGACACAGTCCCCTACAAAAACCAATTCTACCGCTGGTTCCCAGTGTTTAATGCAGGTAAGGGATGCTAAATGTGCACCTTGGATCTGGAGTTTCTCAGAAGCCCTGCAAAGGTCAACAGAGAGAACTATAGCACCAGGGCATCTCAGTTGTAGAGGAGGGTAACACTGACTAGCTAAAGCTGAATATTAAATTTTGAAGTTTGGATATGTCCAGTCTTCCCTGTGGGAGATGAACATGACATTCTTCAAACATGGGGGCTGTTTTGCAGTAATTGGAACACGGAGGAATTTAGACACTCAGTAGATATTCCAAACAGGTGTGATGAGAGTAACTTCAAAGGAGCCTTCCATGGAAGTAGCGGACGAGTTTATGTATAATAGATCTTTCTGTGAAGGAAAGAAAAAGGAAGGCGGTTTAAAAGATCATTCCATATGGAAGAGAACAGTTCAAAAAAGACAATATAGGAAGAATGCCTTCATCACAAATTAATGCTGAGCCTGAGATCAACGTTTCATATGTGCAACATAGTGCCAGAAGGTTATAAAGTAAAATGAAAGATCTAAGGGATGTGTGTCAAGACATAACTAAGTTGGGGGATTCTCTAGTAACTGTTGTGGTAAATATTATTGGGGATTTCTACCCCACCTTAGATCATTTAATTCCCAAATAAAAGACACAAACCTTTATAATAAGGTTTATAATAAGCCTTAAAAGCACATCGGTTCTCCTGCTCTTGTGTCTACTTCTCTGCTACTAACCACAAGATATAACTTGGCATGTTTTGCCGGGGCCACTTCTACCCCTACTGGCCAGCCCTCGTGGCCATTGCCTTACAATCCACCTACCCCATGGTGTCTTCTTCCCTATTCTCCCCTCTCCTCCTCCTCGTGGTCTCTGTCTCAGACCCCAAGCCCAGGAAACCATAACCCCACCTTTAGAAGTTACTTTGATCATATAATCAAACTGCAATATAAATCTCTATTTGTCCCATTAGAAATGTTGCCCTGCAATAACATGTTGTGAGGATATTGTAGCTAGAAGATTTATTGGTCTTGCAATTTGAAGTTTTGGCTGGAGACATTTCTATGTCTCAGTCAGTTTCAGAGCAGTTCCCAAAGATCACCTGTTTTGTTACCTGTTTTGGTCTTGAGGTGTTTCTCGTCTGTAGCCCATATCTTCAGGAGGTCTCCCTCTGTCAAATCTGATTTTTATAGTTTTGGATGGAATTGAAAACCTTTTCTCCTTTTCTGTTGACATAAACATAAACCTTCTCTTCCAACATGGCATATACTTTGCCCAGTAGTTTGAAGTCATTAAAAGTATAGACAGATCCAATCTAACAGCCCCTTTTCTATCTGGGTATGATCCACCTCTCTCAAAGATAATGTATAATACCGCCATTACCATTGAATATATAACCATTTTCACTTGATAATTTAAAACATGGTTGTGTGGAGTACAAATATTCTCTACAATGACATGCATTTATTATTATTTATTGAGACAGAATTTCTTGTGTAGCCTGGGCTATCCTAGATCTGTTCTGTAGATCAGGCTAGCCTTGAACTTACAAGGAACCTATCTTCTCTGTCTTTTTCTCCCAAATATTGGGACCAAAGTCATGATTTTACTTATTTATTCAGTACTTATGTGTCTTTGAAAAAGATTTACATCAGTTTTTGTCTCTTTTCCTTTCTTTTGAGATTATTTTCTATGAGGATTTATTTACCCCACCTTTTCCTCTCTTAATTTAATTCCTTCTGTATAATCAACTTTTCCTTTCCATCTAGTCTATAATAATATTCCTAAGTAATACTGCATTTGCTCAGAGGTCTTAGCCCAGGCCATGTGCCACATGCCAGGCCGAGCTGTCACCAGTTCCCCTGTGGGAGCCCAAGTACGAGGAACAGTGGGACACCCTATTTCATGTTAAGTTTCAATGTTGACCAAGGAGGGAAAAAAGAAAGATTTACCTAACTTAAGGGCATTTGAGGGAAGGGAGTAAAAAGAATAGCTAATCTAACTTTTATGAGATTATTAGATTCTTAAAATTCCAATGTGCTGAGACTGATGAGTCACAGATGCAAGAATCTCACAGTTGGCTGTTAGGACGATTATAATTAAAGCTGTGGAAAGAAAAGCTCTATAGAGATTTGCCAACTTTGAGTCTCGATAGCTATCATTTTTCTTTACCCCCCAGTTCTTGCTGAATGAGGGTGAGACAATTGGTGCAACTGAGACATTTTATTATATAACTAATGTCAAAGGTACACTTTAGTCAGTGCCATCTATATGTTCTGCATATTTTGTATTGTGTTGTAACTATTGGGGTCACTGATTTTATGGACCCTACCAAAACAGCTCCAATGGAGTAATAGGTACTCAATTTCCATCCCCTCACCCTTACCTGCCACCATCTTACACTACATACAAAAATAGAATTGGACTTGTATGCAGTATATGTGACTATGTATACTGTATATGCATACAATATACATGTATGTAAGTATGTATTGTGCATGCATGTATATAGCGAATTCTGATAGGTCAAATAACTTGAGTTGGAATAGAAAGAGTTGATTCAACTTGGATTTTCAAAGATTTAAAAGCAATTCTCATGTGCCTACTGTTTGCTTAGATGGCTGTAGGTACTATATAAATCATAATTATTAAGGTAGATAAAGCTTTGTATACTTTGGAGTGTTTGGCTTTTATCACTGGAATTGAATATGCTGATTGATGAACTAACTGATTATTTGTGATCGATGCATGAGTCCTCTAGCCTAATGGTTTCTCTACCTCTTGTGATCTACCCTCTCATCTGAACAATTGCTATCTCCCCCAACCCACATAAAATGCATCAAAACTTTTCCTAATCTTATTTCTATCCTTCATTTCAAGTTTGACGTTTCTATTTCTAATGATCACTTCTTAAGATTATTTCCCCCAAATGTTGAGCCATTCTATTTTAGCAGGAACAAATTGCAACCTTTGTTTCAATAATTGCATTCCATTACCTTAACTGTTTTTTAGGAGAACAGATGAATCACACAGTTTGAAGATAAGTTCGTCTATAAAAACAAGTCTTATTTATTTTTTGTATCAAACAATCACTCTTAGGGTCATTGCCAAAACATATTGAGTGACTGCATTTCTGCAGAATTGAAAGTACAAACCTTGGCTCAGTAAATTTACTCAGTCACCTGGGCTTGCCGATAAGGTTAACCAGACAGCATGAGGGCCAGAAGTCACCTGTAACTTGGTTTTAGTGCTTTCACTCAGCCAAATTAGAAGTACTCCTGAAAGCTACCAGTAAAAATTACATGACTCTGACAAACAGATGCAGCAGGGCAAGTGAATAAATGTGAGACAATGACAATATTCAACACTGGAGGTTTAGAAACGGTGAAGCTGACATCTGTGTCCTGGAATCTCTGCTACATATTTTCATTAGTGAGAACGAAGACCAACTGTTGTCACCCTTGCCTCCTTATTTAGAATGGCATGTCATGGGATAATGGTATCTATGGACTCTCTCAAATTGCCATGAGAGACACTCTAGAAATGATGGGGACAGGCACACAGAACTTTTAACTCAGCGTTGCAAATTGTTTAAGGGGCACTAAGCCTTCCATTTACACTTCCTTCTTCAATCAGGGTTCTCTCTTGTCTAAAGTATATGTAAACTCTGAAAGGATAAAGGCCTAGTGAAGTGGAAAGGAGACTGGAGTGGGGGAGGTTACAGTGGGAAGCAGCAGAGGTAAAGAGGGTAGTGGAGAAGCAGGGAGAGGAAAATCTATGAAGATGCAATGCAATAATGTTTGCATTATTTGTTTGGAAATGCAATAATGTTATCTAATACACTGTATCCTAATTTAAAGATAAATAAATAGAAATCAGTGGTTAGCCTACATGCTACTTACTATTATTTTTGCCACAAATATCAATGGATACTTTTGAGGTTTCACAAACCACACACTTATACTCAACAAACATTTGTGTTTTGTATACTTTGGAGTGATTGGCTTTTATCACTGGAATTGAATGTGCTGATTGATGAACTAACTGATTATTTGTTATTACTTAATGTATGTTATATGGTCTAAGTTTAAAAGATGTGTCAATTCCATACTAGAAAAGCAGAATACAGGAGATTTGGAAATAAGGATCTCATCATGGAGATGTATTGTGATTATCATGCAATAAAGGAGACTGTTCAAGTTCTATTGTTTCAGAGCTAAGACATTAGTTTAGAAAAGAATATATGTATATTATATTCAAAGAAAGAATGTATAAATGTTCCCAATTGAAGGAAAGAGAAACACATACTCATTATATCATCACATGTAATCTGTTTTCAAGAAGTAACCGTTGTTAATAACACATTTCTGTCTTCACAAGAATTGATTGTCCTTGTCAATTCTGCAACTTTCTTTATTCACTAAGCATTGATTGTATAATGAAAATTCTCATGTTCCTCTCAGATAAATGCACAGCATCTCATTATAGAAGTGCAAGTTTAATTAGTTTGTGCATTTCTCTCTGGATCAATGGATGTTCTTGACTTCTCTCACTAAGGATAATATGCATTTTTTGTGAACACTTGAATTAATGTCTCATGATTAAAATGGCACTCTGTGTTGATCCATACAGAAGAGTTTTACTAACAATATTGCTCATGCCACAGCCTTTTGCAGTAATAATGTTCAATAGTAATCACTCTCTGCAAGAAGTCAGTGCTCTAATACTTACAATCACACTATCCTTTTAATAGCTCACTCTGTGAAGACTAAACTCAGTACTTTGAGTTAGGAATAAAAATTGTATCATAATGGTTCAAGTCCAGGGCTTTGTGAAGGAGAATCCCCAAGTCTGAACTTCTCTTTGCATCTTACTGAACTTACACTCCTTCCCACCCTCTACTGGCAGTAGATAATCTGTAGCTGGCAGGACCTGAATGTCCCTAAGAAGATTGCTCCTGAGGACACTCTTCAGCCACAGCCTTAGAAATGTAAACAGAAGGACTTCTGTAGTTAAGACACAACCAGAGTATCATTGAATGAAGGTCCACAGTTATAGTAAAACAAAGTGTGGAGACACTTGCTGTCTGAGCAAGACCTATATATTCTTTATGCTAAATGGATAAGACACCAGTTATTTAGAAAATATGAAAAAAAGTATGAACTTAATGCAAGCTTGGTAATGAATAATTTAAAGAGAGATATTGTGTTTGTTCATAGTAAGGATGGAGCAGCAGTTACAAGTCTCTTGACAATTTGAAGAAATTGAAATGAAAAGCATAAAATGTTAAGTCTACTTTTAATGAACTTCAGAAATCCTTAAGCTAATGATGAGACTGTGGAAATGATGATGATCATTTGTTGAGCTCCTCTTGTATGTTTATAGCAGGAAGATGGATGAGTGCTTATGCAACTAAGGCGCAGAAAGATGAAGTTCTTTTCTCATGCTAATATTAGATTTTCATATTCTCATATATCCTAAAAGATAGGATTTCACCATGTAGCCCTGGCTGTCCTAGAACTAGGTAGACTAGCCTGGCCTCTAATTCACAGAGATCCATCTGCTTCTGTGTCCTCAGTGCTGAGGTGAAAAAGGTTTACCATCACACCCAGCACTAGAAAATTGTTTATAAAGGATATTTCTGTAATTATTCACGAATGCTTCCCTTTTTTCCATGTGTCCAAATACAAAATACTGAAACTGATTTCTCAAACACAAATCAATATCTTAGTAAGTAGTTCCCTAGATTGGATATAGGAATGACATGCTTGTCCCTGGGAAAGTGTAACTACTCCCAGGTGGCTGCCCCCATGTGCTTCTACTTCAGTGTGGTCAGCAGTAGTGCTAATATCACTACTATGAGAGGGAATTGACAGTATTATCAGTTTATGTTTTACCTCCATTTTCTGGTTCCATTCACTGGACCTTTGCAAAATAATCTCTTTGACATATTCTGTCTTTGTCCATCTTTTTAGACAACTATTAAATCAGTTGGTATTCTTTATTTACACAACCCTTCCTTTAAGTTTATATACACCTACCTGATATCTTGGTCCAGTTTTTCCAAACTACTTAGTATTTATCATTCAGATGCTTAGCTTCAGATGTCTCTGCTTGCTTGAGTTGTACACTTTTACTTTTGTCACATGGATCACCACATCCTTAAACCAACACACTTAGTGTGTTTTGCATCTGATGCTCACACATTCACAGTAAGTCTGGGCTCAGCATCAAGAAGCCAACACCTCTGCCCATAACACAGAGATCTGGGAGTGCTCTCATAGGGATTTCTGAAGAAGACAGTCTCAAGTTCTCACCTAAAGTATATTATAGGCTTGGAGTATAGCTTCATGATAGAATGTTTGCCTAGCATGTGGGAGGCATTAAGTTCAATTTCTATCACTGCAATAAAATATAACACTCAAAACATAACATTGGTGTTTTTAGGTGCAGTTCAGTGTAGGATTGAAAGGTCTCCTCCTTTACAACAGAAGGTATATAGTATTTTCATGTAAACAGAAGGTATATAGTATCTTCATCAAACCTCAGAAATGTAATTAATTACAAAAGTTTTGACAAAAAGAGAAACAAAAAGATCTACATTTTCTCATGAGTGTCAGAAAGGCAAAGAGGGGCTCGTAAATGGTACTCGTAGGTCAGGAGTCCACGGGAATCTTGGGGAAGGGTCTGAAGTACAGAGTTAACTCAAAGAGGTTTATCTTTTTTTCTCACTTCAGCACATCCTTGTGAGCTGTACTGCAGACCCATAGATGAACAGTTTTCTGAGAAAATGCTGGAAGCCGTAATTGATGGCACCCCATGCTTTGAAGGTGGCAACAGCAGAAATGTCTGTATTAATGGCATATGTAAGGTATTGGGTATGTTTCCTTAATCTACAACTTTACAAAATGATGGGTTTTTCTTAATTTATGGAGTCATATGTTCTACATTTATACTTTTATGGCATTTGCTCGAATCTGATTATTTTTTATTAATAAATGGCCAAGACACACAAGGAGATAAGCCTTCTCAGCATCATTAAATCCGAAGTTTAATCTGAATAACTTTTTTCAGCTGGTATTTAATTCATTGATGTCCTAATGATCACAATAATGTTTACACACTGAGCAGAGACAAGCTGAAGAGGCCAATCAAGGGAAGCATTATAGGAAAAGGCAGCCTAGACTATGATCACAATATTACATTTGAAAAACCTGATCCTAACAACGGTTTCTATAAAGCTTCTTCATCGTCAGCAAGAGTGACTCAGAAGGAGAGGGTGTGACTGGCAGTCATCCCATTCGTCAACTCAGTCTCTATCTTTTTAGCCCTGATTTGTAAAGGCTGTTATGACTAAAGCCATTTTAAAAAGTACTTTTTGTTGCTTGTATTTAATTTTGCAAGGAATGGAGGAATAATAAGTCTTGTGATATAATGTCCAAGAATAAATATGTTTAAAGAGAAGGTGCTTTCAGCCACCTAATGTACTGTTACTAAAACAATGCCTTAGCCCTGGTGTTTAAGACTATGAACCCATTCAACACCATCATTTATATCATCTTGGGCATCTTTCTGTTGACAGAAGAGCTGATAGATACAATAAATTCAATACATTTTGTTTTACAAATATTTATAACTATTTTTTCCATCAGGCAGAATGAAAAGCTCTTGCTTAAATGGTTAGTGTCCCAAGAAGTTGTATTTCCCTTCTTGAAATTACTTTTGTATTTACCTGAATGGAGATCAAAACACAGGAGGCAGAATGATTTCCAGGTTCCAGTGAGCTAATTACAAGCCATGATCAGAGTGTAATTTTGAAAACATTCAACCAAAATTTTCTGTTAAACTAATTAATTTTCAAGGCAGCTACAAAGAGCTGAAAACATATATTTTGGCTAAGGTCAGTTTAGATAATTCAGGACCAAATCTAAAGCAAAATATCTAGTTAACATAGATGTCCCAACTACATTTTAGAAGCATCAGGCAGCTTTTAAAAATTACTGATTTCTAGGCTTTATATCAAATCCGTTAATTCAGAATCCTGTGATCGAGACACTGATATGTTAAAATGCTCTGAGCTTCATTATCATAGGCATTCAGAACTGGAAACTGTAGTCACCAGAAAGATAATGCTAAATCTGACTTTTAGACCTGAGTAATTTTGCATGTATAAAAATACCATTTTATTTTGCATATGAAAACCAGTGTTTTGAGCAAAATATGAGGAGTCTTGGTTGTCTCTACTGAAATCAACTAAATTTACATAAGAGAATAAGGCAATTTCTGCCAGTAGGCTTCCTCTCCCTAAATGTCAGTCAAGGCTTTGATGAACCATCGCTGCCTACTTTCTGTAGATCCACCCTAAGATTTTTTTTCTGGTCAAAAGCTTTGGTCAAGTAAAATATACACAATAGCCTAGATATAATTTATCTAGACTGTAGTATTTTTAGTTTTTTTGTTTTGTTTTGCTTTTTAGTATTATTAGTCTACTTATTCTATTGTTATAGTCTCAGAACTTAACTAAAAACTAAATCTTTCAGATACAAAATATAATCCCTTGATTCTTCTATAGCTTTGTGGAGCATTCTCGAATCCTACTTGAGGTTTAATTAAGACACAGAGCCATCTATATCCTTTAAAGCTGGTGGCCTTTTGTTAGGGCAGTCTCTCAGCTTGCTATTTAAACTTACCCTGGCTTCTCCTCCATCCCATGTCTCCAAGTGGACCTCACTGCCTGCCTCCAGCTCCCTAGTCTCCCTTCTGCCTCCTTCTGCATCTCTCTGAATCTTCGCCATTTCCACCTGCCAGGAAGTTCCACTCCTGTACTTCCTGCTTGGGCTGTCAACTGTTTACTGTACAAAAGGCCACATTCCAGTCTGAACCAATCAGCAGCAGGAAATCTTCTGATCCGTGCCTTTGGGTTGCTCTTTGCTACTAGGGCTGTTTAACCTTTACCACAGCAGCTTGCTTTTTATTTTGTATTCCTATTTTATTTTTTATAATTTATTTTTTTTAATACACATGCATCCCAGTCAAAGCCCCCCCTTCCTCCTCCCCTCTCAGTCCTACCCCACAAATCCCATTAAGCCCTTCCCTTCCCCTCAGAGAAGTGGAAGCCACCCTTCCCATTCTCCCCATCTCAGGTAACACCCTGCTCCAGGACATCCAGTCCCAGCAGAACCAAGCACCTCCAAGCATCTCCTTTCCCACTGAGGCCCAACCAGGCTGTCCAGCTAGAGGAAGGGAATCCAATGACACTCAACAGAGTCAGAGACAGTCCAGTCCCACTTCCCCTGCCTGCAATTGTTAGAGGACCCAAGTGAAGACCAAGCTGCACATCTGCTACAAATGTGTGTGTGGGAGGAGGAGCACTAGGTCCAGCCCCTGCATGCTCTTTGGTTGGTGGTTCAGTATCTGTAAGCCCCATGGGACCAAGTCAGTCAACTCTGTGGGTCTTCCTGTAGTATTCTTCACCCCTCCAGTTTCCTCAATCCTGTCCCCAACCCTTCCACAAGACTCCCCAAACTCCACCTAATGTTTGGCTATTGGTCTCAGCATCTGTTTCCATCTGCTGCTAGATCAAGCCACTCAGGAGGCAGTTCTGCTGGGTTTCTGTCTGCAAGCATAGCAGAGTATTATTATTAATGTCAGGGATTAGTTCTCTTGCAAGGAAGGGGTCTCAGGTTTAGCTGGCCATTGGTTGGCCATTCCCTCAATCTTGGCTTGCTCTTTATCTGTGCATCTTGTATGTAGGATGAATTTTTTGGTTGAAAATTTTGTGGGTGTGTTAATGTCCCTCTCTTTCCATGGGAAGTCATGCCTGGCTACAGGAGGTAGCCACTTCAGTCACTGTATCCCCTGCTGGTAGGATTCTCAGCTAGGATCTTTCCCATAAACTCCCCCATCCCAGGCCTTCAGCTAGTCCCAGAGATGTCTCCCACTGATTTGCATTCTCACTCCCAGCCTTCTCCCACCCTCCCCTCTACCCACACCTGATAACCATCCCCATTCTCTTCCTCACTACCTTTCCACATAGTTCTCTTTCCATCCCATGCACATCTGATGATTATTTGTTTGCCATTCTAAGTGAGATTCACACATCCTCCCTTGGGCTCTCCTTGTTACTCAAGTAGCAACCTGCTTTTTAATATGATAATCTCTGAGAATCACCATTTGGGCAGGTGAGGAAAAACAAGCATTTACATACAGAAAACTGGTGATGGGCCATAGAAATGACAATGCCAAAATCCTGACACACTTAGCATAACACAACACTGGGCACCACAGTTAACAATTGAAAATACAAGGACACTTCTTCATACAATTCAGGGAGTTGTTAGCATATAAGCGCTAAACATTTGCCCAATTAGGAACCTATTCACCAGATGAGTAATCAAGATAATGCATTTGCTCAAGGCTTGATAGAAAGGGAGATTCGGGCTGGTGAGATGGCTCAGCGGGTAAGAGCACTGACTGGTCTTCTGAAGGTTGTAAGATCAAATCCCAGCAACCACATGGTAGCTCACAACCACCCTTAATTAAATCTGATGCCCTCTTCTGGTGCTTCTGAAATCAGCTACAGTGTACCTATTTAAAATAATAAATAAATCTTTAAAAAAAAAAAAAAGAAAGGGAGATTCAAGTGGATCTGGTTGGTTTTTTTTAAGGACACTGCCCACCAAGGTGAATATCCATTCTCAATGATGGCATCAGAGAAAGGCCATCATGAAGTCATTATGCATGTTTGCTAGTGGCAACATAACTACCTCTGATTTCACTGATGGCAAAAAGGCCATACAACAATATGGACCCTGTTGGCAAAGAACATACTGTCAGAGTCAAGTTTCTTTTTCTCTTCAGAGCCCCCTTTCGCCTTATAAGCAGCAGGGAGAGCTGACCTCATGTTAGATGGAGACTGCCTCCAATTTTTAGCTTACAGGAGAAGCAAATTGTGGGGAGTTGGGGGGAGAGTTCTTGTCTGCTTTCGTTTGCTGTAATAAACACCATGACTAAATAAAACCTAGGGAGGAAAGGAGTTATTTCAGCTTAGAGGTTATAATCCATCACCAAAGGAAACCAAAACAGAACTCAAGGCAGGAGCAGGCTTTTTCTCTGAATCTCATACTTAACTAATGTTTTTTTACACACACACCCCTCCCAGTATCACAAGCAATAACTCTTCCCTCACTGGTCTGGGCCTTCCTACATCAATTAGCAATCAAGAAAATGCCCCACAAATGTGATTGGAAGGTGACCTGATGAAAAGAGTCCCCAGAGTGATACTCCCCCAGAAAACTCTGGTCCAGGTTTAGTAGACATCTGAAGCTAACTAAAAGAGTAAGGTTTCCTCAAGAATCTATTTAACGTGCTATGCCATGCCATGGTGTGACAACATACTAAAAAAAATATGCATATCTCTTGACTACAACTCTTGTCCTCTAGTTATGTAAGCCGGTATTTGTTGTGTTTTATAAAAAGGTAAGGGAAAAGCCAGGAATATGTTTGGTGGAGGTATAGTAAGGTGTGGGAGAAGGGGGTGCCTCTGCCAGCCCATGCTGAGGCATCCCTTCCCCCTGAGGGACCAGCCACACAAGAAGGTATAGTATAGAATAGAGTTTATTCAAGGTGTGGTGAGGAGAGCTGAGAGAGTAGTAGAGACAGAGAAAGGCAGAGAGAGAGAGAGAGAGAGAGAGAGAGAGAGAGAGAGAG
>NW_022196914.1:7575826-7586801 GCF_008632895.1 Mastomys coucha
GAGAGAGAGAGAGAGAGAGAGAGAGAGAGAGAAAAGGCCAGCCATGAGCACATGGAGAGATGGAGGAGGGGAATGGGGAGAGAGAAGGTAGGGAGCAGGAGCAAGAGAGCAAAAGAGGATGGGACAAGCAGCCCCTTTTATAGTGAGTCAGGCCAGGTAACTGTGGGGCAGAGCCTAGACTGAATGCCAACAGTATTGATGGAGAAACATGATCACCCACTCAAGTAGACACACATGGACTTGAGGCATTTGTATTTAATTTTTGGCTTGCCTTACTTTATTATTCATATTAGAAATATTTCTGCTGGTTGAAATTTTTAAAAAAAAATTAAAATTAACATGTCTCAGTATATGTTTTCCTGGCTCACTCCAAATCTGTGGAAGAATGAAAATCACTGGGAATATGCTTTATAAAGGTCAGCTTATTAGAGACTGCACAAGGTTGGCATAAGCATATCACTTGTGTGAGAGTTGGCATTTTATTTCTAGCCACTGCAAATATCTATCTCAAACATTCTTCTATCCACTGTGACTTGTATAATTAAGTTTTGATTTTCTGAAAAATCTCTTAGTGATTTTTGTTCCTCAACTAAGTCAAGTAGCAAATAGTCTTTGCACCAACAAGACAATGGGAGGCGGTTTACTTGAGGATTTGATGTCAGTGAACTTTCTCAAGGCTCATCTGGCCTAGGGTATAAAGCCTCAAACCTCCAGAAGAGCTGAGGTAGATTTAAAATAAAAAGGAAAACTACTGTGAGAAGAAAAATAGTCTACCTAGGCACAATCCTTATACCCAACATGAAAGAAAATATGGAGTATGGCATAGTGTTCTTCACACTGTCACGAGAAGATGCCTGAAACAAAAAAGCTTATTTGAAGTTCACAAGCTTCATAAATTTTCAAACTTAATGGCATGATTTTGGGGTTTGGTGCTACAGAAATCCTCAAGTTTCTTCATAGCTTGTTTCCGTCCTGGGGATTTTAGAATAAGAAAGATTTGACCATGTTAACAAAATAAATGAGAAGCAAAGGGAAGATGATTCAAAAGGATCACTGTGCAGAGCACAGAATGAACTGCATCCAGAGTACAGGAACAAAAATTGGGTTAATCAAGAGGAGGAAAAACTAATTATCCCTCCAAAACTGGATGGAGGGACACAAAATATGTCTGATACCATTCAAGGTGAGAAGCACTGAAGCAGGGGTCGTGGCCTGGGGGGAAGGGTCTCAAGGGCTTGGTGATGGTTCTCAAGGTTAAGATTTCATGCATCCTGGTTTGCCTGCTACTCTGAGTCAAGAACCAGAAAGAATAGCTGTAGCAAGAGATTTGAAGGGATTGTGCAGCTACATCACCCCTCGTGGATGACATCAGAGAAGAAGGAATGAATATAAATGAGCCTATCCACACAGACTTGCTGTTCAACCAACTTCAGTTCCAAATGGATTTTCCAAAATTGTTTTTGCATTTGAGTGTTTCAAAACTGTGCTCCATTCTAACTCTGATCAAGAGGAACATGAAGCTTCAGTATTCTTTCTTCTAAACAAGTGCAGCTACCCCCTGTCTCCATGGGTTCTATAGTCAAGAATTCAACGAATCGCCGGGCGGTGGTGGCGCACGCCTTTAGTCCCAGCACTTGGGAGACAAAGGCAGGTGGATTTCTGAGTTTGAGGCCAGCCTGGCCTACAGAGTGAGTTCCAGGACAGCCAGGACTACACAGAGAAACCCTGTCTTGAAAAACCAAAAACCAAAACAAAAGAATTCAACAAATCTTAGATTAAAAGCATTTGAGGGAAAGTGTCTGCAATAAACATATAGAGACTTTTTTCTTGTTATTATTTCCTAGAAAATACAGTATAGAAAATAATTATATGGTATTGACACTGTATTGGACATTTTAAATTTTATTCTTTTGTTGAAAGTAGATTATTTTCTCATACAATATATCCTGATTATAGTTCCCCCCCCCATGGCTCCAACTTTTTTCCCACCTCCCTTCCCTTCTGTATGCACTCCCTTTCTGTCTCTCATTAGAAAAGAACTAGCTTCTAAGTGGTAACAACCAAACATAACAAAGTAAAACGTAGTAAGATGAAGCAAAAACTATTATATCGAAGTTGAACAAGGCAATGCAATAGTAGGAAAGAGTACCAAGAGAAGGCACAAGAGTCAAAGAACTACTTGTTCTCCCAGACAGAAATCCCATTAAAAATCCTAAACTAATGGGGTAGATAGATGATAGATAGATAGATAGATAGATGAAAGATAGACAGATAGATAGATAGATAGATAGATAGATAGATAGATAGATAGATAGATAGACAGATAGAAATGTAGATGTAGATGTAGATAGATAACCATGTATGTGTAGCAAAATATCATTAGGATTTATTTTATTGATTTTTTTCAGATCAGCAGTGTTTCGTTTTTGTCCTAGGTCTCTGAGCTATCTAGTCTAGTTACTGGTTATCCAGGTAGTGTCAGGTATGGGATACTTCTCTTGGAATGGGTCTTAAATCAAGTTAGACATTGGTTGGCTATTTCCACAAGTTTTGTGCCACCATTCACCTAACATAGTTTACAGGCAAAACAGATTGTAGGTCAAAGGTTCTGTGAGCAGCATTATGAATACCTTTCTCCTTTGGCTGACTTCAGAGCACATTCCTACACTGAAGATATTAGAATGTAGGAATGGGTGCTCCATGTAGGCACCTGCTTAATGTCTCCATGTTCAAGGGGTTGGCTGGGTTTTGTCCTTGGCAATGGGGCCCTGCTGTAGGTTTGCAGAAACCAAACTTTTTTTCTTAGCAATAGTCTGGGTTGGTTAGAAATTTCTATGTGACCCTCTTGGCCAATAGCTCAATTCAATGCAAACCAGTCCATTGAGGGGAATCCTTGCCTGGTGACAAGAGATTTCCAATTGAGACTCCATATCTCCCATTACTAGGAGTCCTACATTCCAGGAAGTTTCCACTGCACTGTTTCCACTCCACCACACAGGTGCCCCTGCAATTCCAGCCTCTCTTTCTCTACCACATCTCCTCACCCCCAATCTGATCCACTCGCTCCCATCCTCACCCAGCCCAAGTCAATCCATAAAGTCTATTCTATTTCCCCACCTTAGGGAGATGCCTGCTTCTGTCCTAGAGCCTCATCTTTACCTAACTTCTGTGGGTCTATATTGTAGCATGGTTATCATTTATTTAACAACTTATATTTCCTTGTAAGTGAGTACAAACCATATTTATCTTTCTGGGTCTGGGTTACCTCATTCAGGATGATATTTTTTTCTAGTTCAATCCATTTACCTGCAAATTTCATGTTGTCACAGTTTTTAACAGCTGAGTAATACTCCATTGTGTGAATGCAGCACATTTTCTTATCCATTTTATTTTTTTCAATTGAGGGCTATCTAGGTTGTTTCCAGTTTCTGGCTACTATGAGTAAAGCTCCAATGAACATAGCTGAGCAAGTGTTCTTATGGTAGGATGGAGCATCCTTTGTATATATGCCCTAAAGTAGTATAGCTAGATCTTGAGGTAGATTGATTTCCATCTTTCTGAGGAACTACCATATTGATTTCCATAGTAGCTGTACAAGTTTGTACTACCTCCAGCAATGGAAGAGTATTCTACTTGCTCCACATCCTCACCAGCATCAGGTATAATTCTAGTAGTCCTGTCTTTATATGTTACTTGCTTTTCTTACCTTGAACTTTTAATATTCTTTCTTTGTTCTGCATACCTAGTATTTTATTATGTAGTGAGAGAACATTTATTTGATGTTCTATATGCTTCTTGTACTTTTATAGGCATCTTCATCTTTAGGATAGAAAATTTTTCTTCTATGATTTTGCTGAAATCATTTGCCCATGTATACTCTTTGGTTGGTAGCCTAGTCTTTGGGAGCTCTGAGGGGGTCTGGGTTAGTTTACATTGTTGTTCTTCCAATGGAGTTGTCATTCCCTTCAGCTCCTTCAGTACTTCCCCTAATTCTTCCATAGGTGTCCCTGACATCAATCCAATGGTTTGCTGTAAGTATCTGCATCTGTCTCAGGTAGCTGCTGGTAGAGCCTCTCAGAGGACAACAATGCTAGGATCTTGTCTGCAAGTACAACATGGCACCAGTAATAGTGTCAGGGTTTGTGCCTGTCCATGGGATGGATCCCAAGCTGGGCTGGTCACTGTTTTGCCATTCCTTCAGTCTCTGCTCCATGTTTGTCCTTGCATTTCTTTTAGACAGAAACCATTTTGAGTCAAAAATTTTGAAGGTGGTTTGGGTATCTGGATTGAGCTGATTTCTGGATTTGGTTTTGTTGTGTGGGTGTTTTGTTCCTTGTTCTCTGTTCCTCTGTGGATTCTTAGAGAATATGATGGCTGTGTGTTGCCTGTTTTTCTGGCCTGTTCATAGGTGTGTTCACAGGGACTGCCTGCTAATGGAATACTGGGATGAGTTCCAGAAGGGAAGGTTGGAAAATGGCTTTGGGATCAGAGAGGCTGGGATACTGGGATGAGTTCTGGAAGGGAAGGTTGGAAAATGGCTTTGGGATCAGAGAGGAAAGGGAGACCACCGCAGCAGGTTTCCTGCTACAGAGCTGGAGATGAGACTGAGGAAATTGGATCTCAGTAGCAATAGGAGAGATGAGGGCCTATCTTATCAGCCTACTCATTGGCCCGGAGCAACCTGTGGGTTATCAAGGAGCTGGTGTCTGAGACAAAGCAACAAGTTTGGAAAGGTGGGTTAAGATGGGATGGTTTGTGGGATCCATAGGAGTTGTGGGCAGGGATGAGGACAGGCTGCAGCTGGTGTTTTGTTGTAACACTAGGGCCTAAAGTTGGAAATTGTCCCAAGGGACAGAAAGGAAAAGGAGATGGTCTTTGGGCAGTCTACCTAGTTTTCTGGCTGGCAGGCATGCCCTGTGGTTACCAGGGGTATCTGCTAGAGTTGGGATTGGGATATTGCAACAAGTGGGGAGAAGGTTAGGAGGGAATGGTCTAGGGGATCCACAGGAGATGTGGACAGTGGTGATTAAAGGCTACAACTGATGTTCTGTTGCAGCCCTAGGGATGAGACTAGGGGATTACATCTAGGGGGAGCAGAGAGAGATGGGTTCCAGAGGCAGCCTACCTGATTTTCTGACAGATGTGACCTCTGGGTATTATAATTATCCAGATGATGTAAAAATATAAGGTGTGCATAGGTTATATGCAAACATTATGCCCTTTGTCTAAGGCATCTAAGTATCTGAAAATGTTGGTTGTCTTAAAGCTAATCCTCCCAGGGCTGAGGAGGGATGATTTTATTCCTTGCACCAATAGGAGGGTGCTTTGGTTATCCATGTGCCTGTTACCAAGACAAGGAAACAAACACTTAGGCTATGAAAAATAAAGAGTGAAGTCATGGGTAGAGGTAGGTATGATGTTGCCTAGCTGTGTCATTTATCCCAGCCTTGTCTTCCTTGCAGAGGGTTGGCTGTGACTATGAGATTGATTCCAATGCTACAGAGGATCGCTGTGGCGTGTGCCTTGGAGATGGCTCTGCCTGCCAGACTGTGAAGAAGCTGTTTAGACAGAAGGAAGGATCCGGTAAGAGACAACCCCAAGTAACTGAAGTATTGAGGGATGTTGGAGAAAAAAAAATTCTTGTTTTAAAAGCAGCTTGTAAAAATTCAAGAAATCAGCTCCCCTTGGTAGTTCCAGGAACAACCATTGCTAAGAAAATGCAGGGAAATGTCACAGTGACCCAAAAAGGCTGGTGGCTACTCCGGGGGGTAGGGGGAACAGATAACAGTGTGGTCCTTAGGAGGGTCCTTGAGAACATGCATCATAAGAGGAACAGGATAAAGACAATGACATTAGAATACACCAAAAGTCAGGGAGAGATGAAGTTACATACAGAGAAGATGGGGATTCTATGTGTGAGGCCAGAGAAGTCAGCAACATGGGGGAAGGCAGAAGCACTGAGGTGTACCTTCAAGGTCAAAGGAGAGGCAAGACAGAGATGCTTTACATCTGCAGCCTGTGCATCCAACACAATGGTCACTTATGAGTGTCAGGAAGGCCCTTCGATCTAACATCATGCCTTTAGCCGTGCTTCACTATTCTTTTCCTGTATTCAGAGGTCTTTGTGCAGCTCTTGGAACTACCGGTGAGCTAGGAGAGCGTGGTGAGACTCTACACTCATTTCACACAACCTATGACCTGAGGAAGGATGATTTTATTTCTTGTGCCAATAGGAGGGTGCTTTGGTTATCCCTGTGACCAAGACAAGGAAACAGACTATGAATAATAAAGAGCGAAGTCTTGCTCATGCAACAGGTCTCATGATACCTTTGATCATGATACCATGATCTCTAGCTGCTAAAGTCTTAGTTAAGATGAAGATAACTCAGGGTTATTTAAATGAGCCTCTCCAGATAGACTCTGGAACAAGAATTCAGATATAAATAATTATTTAGGGGATGGGAGGACCTGGACACATCAGGGAAGGGGATGTAGCCAAGAAGGGACAGGTCACCAAGCTGTGCTCAGACAGAGTACATGTACATTGCATTTCCCACCTGGAGACTGTAGAATTGGATGATCTTCAGCACTTCCCAGTGACCATGGTGTGCTGGTGGGAATTAATTCTCTGGGTTTTGGATCCAGATCCTGGAAAAGAAAGAAGCATTGGTAGCTGTCTAGAGGTAATATCAGAATTGGAAATAATACTCACCTTCAGATATAAAAGGGGACTTGTTTCTGGGTCCTAAAAAAAAAAAATCAATCTCTCTCTTCTAGATAAGTCTACTACTCAGGATGGAGTGCTTAAATGTAATCCCAAGAGAACTGAGTGTTTGCTTCAGTTGATTGCATGGCCCATTGCCCCATAGTAAACATATTAGCAGACAGTCAAAATTTATCTGAATTCTATCCTTATTTTTTCAATTTTGACTGTTGAGCAATTAATGTCAAATTGTGAAATGATTCTTACCCTCCCTTTAAATATTACCATTGGCAGACTGCATTTCCTGTCTTCACTGGTAGCTTTATTATGGATGAAACACATCTTTTTAATTGCTTGCTGGGGGTGCAAATGATAATCCAGTATGTGTTAAGGTTATAATTAAGCATCATGTGGTGACTGTATTTTTTTAATCTAAACAAGACATTTTGTAGATATTTTCTATTATTTAGATATGGTCATATTAACCTAAATGTTAAAAACTCAAACTAGAATTGTTTTTCTTTTAACCTCAGCCTGTTTCTCTGTAAAAGTCTGTAGAATTGGTCTCTGCTATGCTGAGAATCTTACATGATGGCCTGAGTTTTCATTCCTAAATTTTCTCTATTTAACATTCTAATATCTCAGGGAATTGGACTTTATATTTAATGTTGCTTTACTTTTTTGTTTGATTTGTTGTTAGTCTCTTGGAGATGACACAGGGGTAGGGCGCAGCTACAGCTTGGCCTGTACTCCTGGCCATCTCTCTGAGACTATGTATTAAGTTCTCTCTCTTCCATTTTCTGCTTGAGATGCTTGAAGGGTCTTTAGCACCCCTGAATTGGTGGCAGCTTTACACTGCCTGTGCCTGCAGGTTTTCCCTAGACCTCTGAACTTACTCCTAGTACACGAGGGATGTGCACTGAAGTTTCACTCTGGACTGCAACATACAGTAAGAAAGTCCATGTCCATAAACCAAAAGATACTTAACAGATCCCATCTTTGCTACCTGATTAGTGAAGTTTAACACAGGGGGGAAAAAAAAGACTTTGCCTACCACCATGAAGATGAAGCAAGCACTTATTGCAAAAGAATAATGAAATACATTTACATTGAATTGGTGTAGGGGATTTGTGTGAAGTTCAAAGTTAGGGAGCCGCATTTATTAGACAGTTTTCTGAATTTATTCTCCAGCTATCCTGTGCTGTTGCCACACCTCACCTTATGTTTTATTTATTTAACTTAATGTAATTATTAACTAGGATCAAAATTATCTTTTGGTCTTTGTCTCTACCTGGCTTGTCTCCAGATGACCACCATCTCTATCTGGAGTAGGTATTTGGTAAGTGCTCATAAAAATTTAGGTAAAATGAGTTTTTTCCTTAAGATTGATTTCAAACTCTCTTGCTAATAAAGAATAGCAACCAATTGGCTGTTCTAAGTTAGTTTCTCCCCCCAACCCCTCGATTGTTTTGTTTTGATTTCTTACCTCTTTTGAAAGAAAACTACTCTTTTGGGTATTGGTCACATGAATATTTTTCTTTTACTCATAGTTCTTCTTACAAGAATTATTTTAAAAGTATTTCAATTAAAATGTAGTCTCCAATTAAAATGTTTATGATAGTCAGACCCAATCCTTCTTGTCCCCACTTTTCTTCCTCACTGGGGAAGCAGTTGTTGCTACTACCTTTAGCTGGGGAGGCATGAAATATTGGCCAAATCCTTTCCTCTGTTTTTAAAGAAAGAGAAAGAATGATGTAGAATTAAAATGGTTCTGGAGGCAAGAAATGAGGTTGGGATCTTGATCACCATTAGCCTCAAGGAAGCCATCCCCCAAACCTCAACTTCTGAAGTCCCCACTGGTCCTGAGTAATATTTTTTTCTCTTTGTAGTCCTGATATCCTTAAGGCTGACTATGTGTGTGGGTATCTTCCTGCTGAAGTCGAATAGTCTCTAATAAAAAGTGTCCATATCTGTTGCCTCCTTGGGATGATGTTCCAACAAATAAGTTCCCGTCTTTCTCGGTATAAAGATATTCAGTAGATGTGGTGCCCTGTTCCAGATGATACCATCTTGACTTCAATTTCATGCCAGACTTGGGATACATAAGGCCCCGCTCTTTATAACACCTCATAGTACCTCCATTTTCCATTGTTCATGAAAAAGGAAAAACATTAACATGGCGAGGTAGCACTATGATTACCGTGATGAGAGGTGTCTGGAATTAGAAGAACCTGGGACCAAGTGTTAGATACTACACCCTGATATTAAAGTTGCCTGACTTTCATTACTGATTACCAGAGAAACAATTGAGCATGTGTTGAAGAATAATGACAGTGACTCTCTCAGCTGCCGCCTCTCTTTTATATCAGTGCGGAAATGGGGAAAGGATATCACTCTGGCATTTGATCTGATGATGCAAATTAAACAGAATTTCTGCTTCAAAAGGAAGTTGGTGGACTATTAAGCCTTTTTCCCCCCTCAAAGATGTTCCAGGCTAATATTCATGACAAAAATTTACAGCCTAATTTTTTAAAAAAATATTTCTTTTTGGCTTTTTGTCGTGTGTGTGTGTGTGTGTGTGTGTGTGTGTGTGTGTGTGTGTGTGTGTGTGTAGGTCTGAGTGCCATGCCCACAGAGGCTGGAGGAGGGTTTCAGGGACCTGAACTCCGGTCTTCTTGAAAGGCCTTAACTGCTGAACCGTCTTCCCAGCCTCATGGCCAGTTTTCATTGACTTAGACCCTATGGAGTCCAGCTTCCTCAGCCTTGATGTGTTTCTGCTGCTTAAGCTTGTTGATGTTGGGTTCCTTATCTACTTTGTCTTTGAACTCAGCTCTCTTTTCTAACACTGTTTGTATCCTTGACTTCTTAAAATCACCATTCTGGAATGTTTCTCTCTCCTTTAGCTTCTCTATACTTCTGTTCCAAGCTCCAACTACTCTACCAAAGTTCTAGCCTTGCTCATACTAGTCTTCTTTGCCTTGTTTCTGGGAACGAGGGACCACCGTTGCTGGGCACCCTGAGACTTTCATATGGCTAAATGAATTCTTAACTCAGTGCCTACAAGATTGGCCTTGACTCCTGCCTCTTTATTTAATCAAAATCACTATGTTCTTAGATTTGCATCTTAAGGTTTTGAACTAAAGCAGGTATCATAAAATGAATAGTTAACATACTCAATATACAAGCTTAGTAGATTTGTTACGTATAAGAACATTATTACAACTCAGAGCACAACAGTTACAACAGTTAATTTAAATTAACTGAGTTTTCTCTGATCAATGCACCCCACTTATAATTTCATTTGCATAAAAAGCCTGGAAAATAAAAATAATATTCTGCACTTGAGAAAACAGAAAAGGGACAAGGGAAGTCCCTGATATATAACATAAACTCTTGATGCCAGCATCAATATGTTTATTAGAAGTGACAATGATCAGAGACCAAGCATGCCAGTGGATCAACTCCTCTTTCTCTCTCTCTCAACCTCTCTCTCTCAACCTCTCTCTCTCTCTCTCTCTCTCTCTCTCTCTCTCTCTTCGTGTGTGCGTGTGTGAGAGTGTGTGTGTGTGAGAGAGTGTGTGTGTGTGTGTTGCAAAAACAGTTCAGTAAGATGACATATTAGATAACTTCAGAAGTTGGGCTGATTTTCTGTCCTGTCCTCAACACCTTGAGTGTTATAGACAGGGATATGATGGGCAGCTGCTTCTCTGAGTGGTCTCCATGGGCACAGAGACTTCTTTCAGGTCAGATTATATTTTCTAGTTTTCTCTAAGTGGAGTATGCTTACTATGGGAAAGATGTGAGTTCCCATAGTAAATGGCCAAATGGAGTTGAACCAGCTATTTTAAGACTCACATAGGATTTGACTACCAGGGTAAAGCCACATAGGCATGTTTAGATGACAGAGATGAGAACTGTATTAGTCACAGCTTTATATTATTGTTACAAACACCCAAGAGAAAACTGCTTAAGGGAGGAAACACTCGTGTTGGCTCATGGTTTTAGGGATTTCAGTCCATTCTTGCTCAGGCGCTATTGTTTCTGGACCGAGAGTAGCAGAATGTCATGGCAACAGAAACATGTGGCAAAGGCTGTAAATCATATGGCAATCAGATTTTCAGAGTACACCTTCTGTAACCTACTGACTCTTGGAAAGCCCTACTCTACTTTTTACTACATTCTGATAATGCCAACGGATTAGGTCAGGGTTCTTAGGATCCAATACCTTTTCTGAGTCTATGACATGAAACTAAAGCCCACAATACATTAGCC
>NW_022196914.1:7586811-7609857 GCF_008632895.1 Mastomys coucha
AGAAAAAAAAGAGAGAGGCACACGTGAGCACCCATAGAGAGTTAACAGAGTTATTATATGTGCCTTAAAACCAACCTATCGAAAAGTGAAATCTTTGAATAATGGATCTGAGAGACTCCTCACCCATTATCCTTCCGTTCCTATCATTGTGCAGATGAGACTCAAAGGAGTTAAATGAACTGTTGAAATTCAGAGAGCAAGATCTGCACAATACACAAGCTGGAATCATGTCCATCTTAGAGCCCATTTTCCTTCCGCCTTATAAAGCCATGCTTCGCATGAGTAACATGGAAGCA
Organism: Mastomys coucha; assembly: GCF_008632895.1. Lineage (NCBI taxonomy): Eukaryota > Metazoa > Chordata > Mammalia > Rodentia > Muridae > Mastomys > Mastomys coucha. The sequence goes on from NW_022196914.1 coordinate 7,587,108, forward strand.
TAAAGAGCTGGTGAGCAGAGGCAACCCGTAAGTGTCAACTCTCACCAGTGTGCCTCCTACCATAGCAACCATTAAGCAGGAGACGATTGCAGCCAGAGTCGACCAATGCTTTAAAATAGATATGGGTTCTTCAAAAGCCTGGAGGAGAGCACTGAAAACAAGTTATAAATTGGTAATTTTGCAAAACATAGGAGGAAAGGAGGAGGGAAGGCTTCCTGCTGGACAGGACTGTGCGATGGTTTAGAAAGCAGGGCTCAGAACTTAGGTTTTCATCCTGGGCCGACAGAACCACACCAGGTAGCAATCAATGGAACTGAAGTTCCTTCCAGAAGGTCTGAATGAACAGCAGCTTGGATTAAATTATATCTAAGAAGCTGCTTTTGACATGGTGTCGATGATGAGGAAGAAAATATGTAGCCTGTGCATTGCTTGGGAGAGGTAACCTGACCGCAAGAATAAAAGGAGAAGGAGGGAGGCCAGCAGGAAGCTAGGTTGGAGCTAAGACATTTTGAACCTTTCACGTAGAATCACACAAGAAAATCAATGCTGTGTGGGCTACAAAGCTTCCGAGTCCCCTCTGTATCTATCTACCCACCTGTCCTCATAGAGCCCTTTACACACTAAGTTGTGAAGCTCCAAATAATTCTGTCACCGGCTAGCCTCTTTGTAATTCTTAGTTGGTGCTTCTTCCTGCCCCATTAGTTGCCCACCACGGAGACTGAAGGATGGAGATGCTGAGATGAGGACAGCAGGCTGTGTTAGCTGAGAAACTAGCACTCCTCCTTCATCATTGCCTCTTTTGTCCTTAGGTTACATTGACATCGGACTTATTCCCAAAGGTGCCAGGGATATAAGGGTGATGGAAATCAAGGCAGCTGGCAATTTCCTGGCCATCAGGAGTGAAGATCCAGAAAAATATTACCTCAACGGAGGGTTTATTATCCAGTGGAACGGAAACTATAAACTGGCAGGGACCGTCTTCCAGTATGACAGGAAAGGAGATCTGGAGAAACTTATAGCTCCAGGCCCCACCAACGAGTCGGTGTGGCTCCAGGTAACACTGAAGGGAAGGGAGCTGGTGGCCAGTGTGCTCAGTACTGTCCTTCTCATACCGGACACTGATATTAGGACCGAGAGCCTGTTCTGTTTCTTCTTTGTTCTTTAGAACTGTCGGAGCTCCAGGAGCAAAGTTTAGGGCCTCAAAACCATCTGCTGGGAGGTTTGAATGTAGTCCTCAGGCTGATATATCCCTTATATATTTAAAGTGTCATAGTGCAGCTTCCCAGCCATGGTGACAAACTGAGGTTATATCATGTGGCTCTCAGGAAACTAAGACATTTACCCCTATTCACAAGTTAGTAAGTACACAGGGCGCCTTTTGGCTGAACTCTGCAGTGTAATGATCATGTGATTAAAATGTCCTATTTATTAATTTTTCATGATATTTTAGCTAATAAACAACAGAAGGAGACTGTATAAATTATAGAAAGCAAAAGTAGCTGGGCAGGGTGGTGCACACCTTTACTCCCAGCATTTGGGAGGCAGAGGCAGGCAGATTTCTGAGTTCGAGGCAAGCCTGGTACAGAGTGAAGTCCAGGACAGCCAGGGCTATAAAGAGAAACCCTGTCTTGAAAAAAAAAAAAAGAAAAAAAAAGAAAAGAAAAGAAAAGAAAAAGAAAGAGAAAAAGAAAAAGAAAGCAAAAGTAGATGTAGCTAGACAAAGACATAGGTGGAGAACCTTTTGAAGGCACCCACAGTAGCACATATTCTGTAACTACTTCTAAGTGGGAGGCATTCTGTAATGTTTTGTGTACATGTGTTCATAAATTTACATACATGTATGTCCAGTGTGCAAATATACCCAAGCTCAGTGCCAGTTGGGACATTTTTCTCAATCGCTTGCCTTATTTTATTTGACTTTTTGGGGGACACTTCTCTCACTAAGCCTGGAGCTTGCTGATTTAGTTAGACTGGCTGGCCAGCAAACCCCAGCGATCCTCCAATATCTGCTTCCCTAGTGTTAGGATTATAGGTGCATGCTCCCATGCCTGGCTTTTTACGTGGGTGCCCAGAGAGCACTTCAGCTTCTTATTCATTTCCCTGGCCCCTGGGTATATTTTTTTAATGTCTGCTTTACAATTGCTACTCATGGCTGAGTTTGATACGACTCCTCTCTCGAATTTTAGCTACTATTCCAGGTGACTAACCCTGGCATCAAGTATGAGTACACAGTCCGGAAAGATGGTCTTGACAATGACGTGGAGAAGTTGCTGTACTTCTGGCAATTTGGCCGCTGGACAGAATGCAGTGTAACATGTGGAACAGGTGAGAAACAGCTGCTCCACTTGGAGTAGGAGAAAGAGGTGGTCTAAGCCAACGTTTTCATTCTGTATCTTCTAATCTTCAGTCTCAAAGGTATCCCAAGGGATCCCTGTGCACAGTGAATATATAGGTGTGGCTTAAAATAATTGATATTCTGTGTACATCTCATTGGTCTGTTTTTATCACATGGGTACCACTCTACCACAAAGGTAGACTGGGACATATGAAAAGCAAGAGAGGACTCTTGGAAATCTCAGGCATTGCCTAAGTGATGTGTGAAGTTTGCCAAGCACTTGCAGACAAAGGGCAGGCCTCTTGGTTTAGGGATGGGAGGGGTGGGTGCTCACTCATTTCAGTAGCTTTAGAAATAATATCATACACAGAAGCTTTATTTCTGGTCCAGTTTTGGATCATTTTTGGGTCTATTCTGGGACTTCTTTCCTGCTTCCTGGATCTACTGCCTGTAAAACCAGAGCACCTGCATAGCAGATCCCCAAGATGCATAATATAGCCAGGGGAATTAAAATGAAGGACAGATCATGCCAGGAAGCCATTCTTTTCCACATGCTTTCTTCTTACACTTCTTGGCCTCTTCCCTTACTTCCCTATCCCAGGTACCAATCATAGAATACAGCCCAGAGTCAGAAATTGGGTCATACATAATCTAGTTCATAAAGAATTCTTCTTTTCCTCAATTTAGCATGGAGAACTACGTATAGCTTTTAGAACTCACAATAATAAAATATTTGTTTTTATTTATAATTTTGTGTATGTAGGAATACTGAATGTGCATATTTGTGCAAATGCCTCAAAAAGCCAGAGGTGTTGCATACCTGACACTGCAGCTATAAAACAACTGTGAGCTGCCTAATACGGATGCAGAAAATTGAACTTGGTTTGTCTGCAAGAGCAATACACAAGGCAGAGTCTTCTCCTTAGCCCCTAAAATGTTCATTTTTAATGTTTTATCTTTATGTATTTTATACATATATATAATGTATTTTGATCATGCATGTTCACATATATAAGCTTTTTAAACTGCTAAGGTGGAACTCAATCTAGGCTATAGACACAGTTTGGCCAATGTTACATGGGGGTTAATGGAAAATCCATCCTTGATTACCATGGCTGTCTCCAGCATTGCCCTGGCCTATGGCCCAGTATGGGCCAGGATCCCAGAGAAGAAAAGGCAATTTTAGCAGGAGATAAATGGGGGTATAAAATATTTTCCCTGAGGATCATTCATGAGAAAAATGAAGTCTCCATGAATGTAGTTCTAAAGAGATTTTCAACCTGTGATTCCCTATTCTCAGCTCTCGGGGAAACTCATGCTTAAACTTTACACTTAAATTACTTGTCCCAGACCACACATTCTGAAACCTACCTAGGGCTAGTTGCCAGAGACACCACCAAGAAGCAGAGCATCCTCCACCCTCTTCTGCTTCAAGATATAAAGAGCTTAGGTGTAGTATCCCAGAGCAAGAGGGGACAAAGAGCTAAGTGGCTGGACTTTGCAGTGACCATCAAGCTGCATCCGAAGTTAGGTAGGAAAGAAAATATCCTTAACTAATATCAATTAGACATTGGTTTTTGTTACATCTTGATCCTTCAGTACTGTCCCAGTCTTAATGGGATTTTCCTAGTGATCTTGTGAACTTCACCACACTGTTGATTGCAGTTATGGGGAGGTCTCTTTCTCTGGCAGAGAAACCATGCCTATCTATGTTAATACCCAAGAGACACAAAGGAAAATGTGAAGTGAATCACACAGTGCACACAATGCAAAACATAAAGACAAAAGACAGAGCACTGAACCGTTCAGTGATACTTGTTATTTTATTTAAATGAAAACTTTCTACCTTATGAAAATACACCGTAACACAGGAAAAAGAGAGAAAGCCCAGGAGACCAAAAAGTGGAAGGGGGATTACAAAGACAAGGTTGAGGGTGGGTACCCTAAAAAACAGGGTACCCTAGCAGCATCCCTGAGCTCCCTTGAGTCAGTATCTCCCAAATGCAAACGGTGGGTAGTTAACATCGGAAAATGTTTTACTTCATTCTGTTCAAATAAACCCTTTAAGACACGTTTTAATGCAAGGCTTCATAAAGATAATAAAACTATTTATCAAGGCAGGCTTAACATATGCTAGTGAGCGAAGATGGTGCATAGTTCATCACCTGCATAGAAAGGAGAGAGCAAAGATCTCCCAGCCGCTCAGCTGAACATCACCTGTGGCCAGTGCAATGGTCTCCCATTCTGCAGCTCTCCTAAGCCTTTTCTACCCTGTGCAGCTGCAGGGATTAGGCCCTCTCCTATTTTGGGGCCTTTAGTTTTGTTCTCTAATGTTAACAGTTGCTTACAGTTTCCCAGTTAGTGCCATGCTTAGCGAGTGTGCTCCTGGAAGTGTTGAATGCCTGCTTTACCTGGTAGCTGCTAAGTGCCGTGGGATTCTGCAGGCTTTTCTGATTTTCCTTAATTGTGTGGCTTGCCTGGCTTGCACAAAGTGGCTACAGGAAGGGAGTCACAGTTGGGTTGGAAAACTGATTTTGCTTAATTTTGTGAATGGTTACTTCACAGGAAAGAAACACTTTTTTCTCTAACACGGTTAAGCATTCTTCAGGCATAGTCGATTCTCCTTGGACAAATTTTCCCACCTTCCCCCCCAACCCACCCAAATATTCCTCTAACATAACAGTTTGTGAAATTGCGTTATCAGGTCCCTGGCATGCCAATGGGGGAAATGATATTGGCTTTCAGACTTACTGCTGGGATGTGTCAGGGTGTTAGCAAGGACAAGTGATAAAGTCAAGTGCATTCATGCATATCTAATCAATGGTTGGGGTCAGCAATAAATCTGTGACATCTCTGAGCTGGAAAAGAAGAACTGTAGCATTGAGGTTTCAATTGTCTAGAAAACTGAATTATACAGAGTATAGAAACAGGTTTAAGTGGGCTTGATGAATGAAGTCTCCTCTATATTCCAATGTTGGAAGGTGTGTTCAACCCTGGTCTCAAAACCTGCATTAAGCAGAGTGCCTTCAGAGTGAGTTGATACACCACATATAAATAAATATAAAAATAAATAAAAAGATATATAAATATATTTTTAGTTTATTACAATATATAATATGTCAAATATATTATACATATAACTAACTATATATGTATATCTATAAATATACATATATACATAGTGTGTGTGTGTGTGTGTGTGTGTGTGTGTGTGGTTATCATACCCACAACAACACTCTATTATAATCTCAGTTAAAGAGATGAGGAGACTTGGGAGAGTTACAGAGATTGTCAAAGAATACTCACCAAATATATGTTAAAAACAGACTCAAACCCAGCTGTGACTCTTATGGGGTTGATATGGTACCTGCTATTGATACTCCTCTCTCTTTCTCTTGCTCCCACTCTCTTTCTCTCTCAGTCTCTCTCTCTTTTTCTATCTCAATCTCTCTTTCTCTACCTCAGTTTCTCTCCCCCCTCTCCTTCTCCCTCTCCTTCTCCCTCCCCCTCCCCCCTCTCTCTCTCATAGTAGTATAATGCAAGCTTTCCTTGACTGAGTTTGTATTGTGGCAGGTAGATATGAATTGACTGGTTGAAGAAAATAGAACCAAAGGAACTAGGGAGCCCAAAATAATAATATTCTCTGGAAACTGAAGTTGAAAATTGGTGGACTAAATTGTACTTACCAACAATATTCAACCCTCACCCTTCCCTACTTCCTGTGAAGTTAGTGTGATTTCTTTGTACTGGTATTTATGAAGGGATTTTACTGATAAATCCATTGATTCACAAAATTTCCATCATTCCACATTATTAAAACATTTTTATGTGCAGTCTGAGAATGATAATTTCTGTGCTAATATGAACTTACCGTGTATTGATATTATTGTCTCTTGAGTGGGTGAAAAGCGATCTCTTCAGTCATTCACACACTGAGGTGAGAATCCTTGGAGGCTTTTCAGAGGATGTGGTTAGGCACTGCCTGGAGCCTCCTTGATCTTGTAAGTTTTGACATTTCAGAAATGATGAGCATTTGTTTGCAAAGCTGCCTTTGGTTGTTTTATCTAACAAATCCTAATGTGAATTTTAAATTTAAACCATCTTAAACAAACTAGCTGTATAACAGACTCTGTTTTAAAAATCGCAATATTAAGTTAAGACTGCCAGAGGCTGTCACTGTTCCTGAACTTGTTTTTCACAAGGAACTCAACTTTTCCTTCTTTCAAGGCATATTCCCTTCCAGGATGAGCAGTTCTAAAGCACAGGTGACAGGTTTAAAATCAAGGCACTTAATTGGCCCTGTACCACTAATATCCAGTACAATTTATTAAGAGTTTAAAAGGAACTTTACAATCTTCTGGAAATAGCATTGTGTGTGTGTGTGTGTTCTCATGTACACACACTCGTACATGCGAGTCTGTTTGCATGTCTATGTGCAGGCACACAGACGTCACTGTGGGTCAGAAGACAACTGACAGGAATCAGTTTTCTCCTTACTCTGTGTGACCTCTGGAAAGCAAACTCACGTTATCAGGCTTGGCTGTGAGTGCTCTAACCCAGTGAGCCATCTCACATATCTGATTGATTTTCCATCTTAGAAGCAGAAGTTGAAAGTAATTGTTTTCAGATGACAAATAATGTGATGTTATGACATCACGTAAGTTTATTGGCAACCTTAATCAGTGAAAGTTCTCTGTGGGCAGTGTCCAGCTTGACAAAAAGAACAGATGACAAGCCATAATTTTTTTCTTTTCACAGAAAATCACAGTCAGTTAGATACAGTCTAACCTTATACTTTCTGATTTTTCAGTGTTACATAATAGTAATTATCCTTAAAAGCATGGCCTGATTCTAACTCCTCCACTAAAGCTTTTCCAACAGCCCATATTAAAGAGAGCTGCCTCTTTTCCAAAATTGGACTTCAGACTAATGAGGGTACCACTGAAGAGTAATAGTGTTTGTTTTTTACTCTAAATGATGACGTTCATTATTGTAAGGGAGATGATATCACTTGGACGCCCCAACAGAAAACAGTTGTCTGACCGGCACTCACCGCCGTGGCTGTGTTGACAGGTCTGGGAGGGTTTAGAGAAATCAAGGAAGGTAAATAGTGTATATAACACTGGAATCTGAGGGAAACAAGGCCAGAAGAATTAGAAGGAGCAGCTAGTCCAATTTCCAGACCTCAATGGAAACCATAGTCAACCATAGGGATCACTTCCAAGAGTTCGGAGCAAGGTCCGGGAGGAACATAGTAGAACTGGGAGGAAGAAAGAACAACAGTCCAGGAGAGGAGAAGGTGAAGAATCAGCAGAGCCAATGCTCTGTAAACAAGGAGGTGAAGCTGGGTCCTGACTGGCAAAGGGAAGAGAACCGGCACTCATTCAGTACACACAGGTATTCTTCAGTGTGAAAAGCCACTCTCCAGTTTAACGCAGTGCCACCACTTCATCTTGCTCACAGATCCTGTGAGCCAGGCATTTGTAAAGGGTATAAAAGCATGGAAAAATCTCTACTCCAATACATTGGCTGTCTCAACTAGGAATACTCAAAGACTGCAATCGAAGTCACTCAAAGACTCAGAGTCTTGGTCAAAGTCACTCAAATGTCTTGGGGCTGGCACCGTCTGAGGGCTCCTCTTGGATTGGAGCTATCACCTCCAGTCTTTACCCAGGGCCTCTCTAAGGAAGTGGGCTTCCTGAACAGTAACATTTATATGGGTTCCAAATCCAACATGTGTGGTCCTTTCTCCAGGTATCCGCCGGCAGGCTGCTCATTGTGTCAAGAAAGGTCATGGCGTAGTGAAAACAACATTCTGTAACCCAGAAACACAGCCCAGTGCGAGACAGAAGAAGTGCTATGAAAAGGATTGCCCACCCAGGTAACCCTTGATAACATGAAGCTTAATGTCTGGGTGTCACCTGGCCAGACACCTAATTTATTAGTAAAGCACTATTGCTAGTTAATTCAGGACTATGAGAAGTCTCTGTGACTGTGCTGTCAGCCTGTGGCAAGCTGGGAGGACATTTTCTTTCCAGAGAGCAATTCTTCTTACAAAGTGGATAAACTGTATGTTTTTATTTGCTAAGACTCAGTCTGGAACTGTTGAAGATAAATATTCACAACATTCACTCAGTAATTGTTTAAGTACCAGATGGTTTAGTTCTCCAGGGGCATGTCTCCTGCTGAATTCAGAACCTTCACTTACACATACTCTGAGCTGTCTGTGTCCACTCCTGACTTCAGGCTTCTCAAAAGAGAGCAATTAGAATGCAGGCAGAGGTCAGGGCTGGGCTTGCTGTCAGGAGCTTCAGCCAGGACTTGGCCGCCCAGCTACTGCACTCAGAATTCTTCCTCTCCCTGAGACTTTAGAGTGAACCTGGCATCTCATCATCTCTTGGATCTGAAAGCAGCATGCCAGAACACAGTAAAAGATACTGCTTTCTCCTCCCATGCTTCTGAAGATGTACTTACAGATGGAACTTCCATTTTAAAAAATTACTTGTTTACATCCCAAATGTTACTCCCCTCCCAGTCGCCCCTCACCATGTTCCTTCCTGACCCTCCTCCCCTTCCCCTTCCACTCTGAGAGAGCAACACCCCCAGGTAATCCCCTACTCTGATGCATCAAGTCTCTGCAGGATTAGGCACATCCTCTCCCACTGAGGCCAGACATGGCAGCCCTCTGCAACATATGTGTTGAAGGGCTCAGACCAGCCCGTGGATGCTCCTTGCTTGGCGGTTCAGTCTCTGGGAGCTTCCAGGGCTACAGGTTTGCTGACTCTGTGATCTTTCTGTGGGATGCCATCTCCTTAAGGACCTTCAGTCCTTCCTCAAACTCTTTCACAGGGTCCGGGCCTCCATCCAATGTTTGTGAGTATCTGCATCTGTCTCTGTCTCAGTCAGTTGCTGGGTAGAGCCTCTCAGAGGTCTGCTATGCTTCTCGATACAAAGAAAAGTTAGAAATGGTCTAATTGTCCAGCTTCTTCTCCTACAGTCAGTCATGCAACCATGGCAGTTAGATTGGAAAGACCGATGCACCTACACAGGAGCCAGGTTCTGGACAGCCAGGGCCAGACAGCCACTGTGCAGGGGCAGCTAGAGTCAGGATTTCTTGATGAGCAGATGATCTTTCTGTCTAAAGTGCTGCCTCTGCCACCTGGAGGGACACATCTGGGAGGACAGTGATTCCCCAGCATCTGCCGTTGTGTGAAAACATAATTTCCTCCAATTCTCTATAAACAATTGGGAGATTATACTTGAGTAGGAAACGAAAAGTGTAAGCAATTTGACAAGTCCTTTAAGATCCTGTCATTGGATGGCATAGTTTCTTCAAGTTAAGTTACAATTTTGTTAAGTATCTATTTTCTAAGGTCCTGCTGGGTTTTTCATCTCAGAGACTATTTCTCTGCATGGCTAATGCCAGGAGCCCAGCTTGCAGTTGCTAAAGGTCAACAAAATTAACAGGTCAAGTCTGAATTTATATCCAAGATTAGGTACACATACAATTTTACATGCACATGCATGCATATACACATACATATGCATACACATAATATTTTTAAAATCGGTGATATATTTAGGCAGTTACTTGACTCCAGTTAGTTGATCATATTATAATTTATATAAAAATTCTCTTTGTTGCTATGCTATATACATATAATCCTTTTTATAGCTATATTTGCTTATTTCATTATATAGATTGAAATATTTACCAAGGGTAACAAAGTCACATATGGGCCAGACATGGTGGCACATACCTGTAATTCCTAGAGTCAGGATACAGGGGGAAGGGAATGAGTTCAAAGGTGGTTTGGGCCACATAGCAAGGCTTACCCTCCTCCAAAAGAAAGAGAGAAAGAAAGAAAGAAAGAAAGAAAGAAAGAGAGAGAGAGAGAGAGAGAGAAAGAAAGAAAGAAAGAAAGAAAGAAAGAAAGGAAGGAAGGAAGGAAGGAAGGAAGAAAGAAAGAAGGGAGCCAGAGAAATCAACAAGATGAATATTGATGAGCAAACAGACAAGTCTAACTATAAGAATTTAAGTTTCTTGTGTGCACATTCACAAAGGGCTTAAAGGAATTTACTTCTTAAAGAAATAAAATTAAGTTGCTTTAAAAATATAATAGACAAAGGTTACTTGGTTAGTAGTATGCATTTTGACAAACTCAGCACAACAGCTAGTTCTTTGACTTGAAGTTCTCTAGAGCATCTTCCTTTCTCACCTGATCTCTGTGATATCTGAAAAGATCACATCCATCACCCATAGCTGTCATTTCATCCTCTGAAATCTCTCTCTCTTCCCCCCCTCTCCCCCCCTCTCCTTTCTTTTATATTCTCAAGACAGTTTTTCTTTAGGAATATCTTGGTTTTAAGTTTAAGTTCAACATTTGTTGATCTTCCTCCCCACCCCCCCACCCCACCGAGAATTGTCCAAGAGAGATTATTTTTTAAACATTTGATACAAGCGTCAAATTATCTATCGCTTAGATCAAGTATGAGGCAGCCGATGGCTTTGGGGACCAGAGCTGCAGAGGAGGACGTGCTTCGGAATATCTGAGTGCAGAAAGCTGGCAGTTGTGTTCCCTCTCCCTAGCTGACTTCACTCTGACTGCTTTTCTGCAAAGGAAAGCACTGCAAGGTCACAGGCATGAGCACTCACATCCAGAGCATTCAATAAACATCACAGCCAGGCACTCACTCAGCCCCAGCAGCTGTGTGTAGGCTTCGCTGCATGAAAGAACAGCATGGGACTTCAATCAAGGTTTCCCTGCTTCAGCACTTTTGAGCTCAGACTGGATTACTCTTTGTTGTGGAAAACTTCTTTCCTGGCATTATAGGTAATTTCACAACATTTTGGGTCTCAGTTGTCTGAGTAATGATGGTGGGAAAGTAGTGTGACCTGGCTCATAGCAGTCAGAGCTACCCTTGCAAGCACTGGAAACAGGGAGTTGGGGGCAGAGAAGTGGCAGGTAATAGGAGTGGCTCAGAAGTTCCCCATCCTGCCCCCTCCCCCAAGTCCTCCTTAGGGTGGGAGTCCAGCTAAACATGAGAAAAGTATTCCAGGATAACTAAGGGCTCTTAAAGACTCCCTCTCCCTCTCCCTCTCCCTCTCCCTCTCCCTCTCCCCCTCTCTCTCTCTCTCTCTCTCTCTCTCCCTCTCTCTCTCTCTCTCTCACACACATACACACACACTTAAAATGCACTTCTATATAACTATATAACTTATGGCTCATATTAAAACAGTAAGTCCATTATTTGGGTAAAAGTTAGATATACAAAGTTAGAGACATTTATTTGGCACCAACAACATCAGTAGTTTCTAATCCTGACATGAGATCTTGAAATAATTCCCTGGGTAGTTCTTATAAGGCATTGATATCTTGGCTTTCCCTACAAGAGATTTTGAGTTTAGTCAGAGATGGACCTTCTTTTAAAGCTCCACTAATGTTGATATAATAATAATAATAATCTGTGATATAAATTCAGTCCTAAGGAAGACTTGGCAGGAAAAGTGAAAAATAGATAAGTCTCAGTTTAAGCTGACAAGATGTGTTAGTCTCACTTGTGCTGCTGGAACAAAATACCATAGACCGGGTAATTTATAAAGACCAGAATTTTATTTCTCATCATTTTAGAAACTGGAACTCTAGGCTCAAGGCACCAGCACTACTGAGGCCCCTCTTGTTTTGTCTTCACACAACACCTGAAAGGACTGAGAGCTGAAGTGTGTTCCCATGCAGCTGAAGAGCAAAGGAGAGCAAGGCCACTCCCACAGACAGCAGTTTATAGTAGCATTGATGCTTTTGTAAGGCCTCTGTCCTCATAGAATGAACACTCCCACTAGGGCCCACCTCCCAATACCTTGGCATTGAAGAGTTTCTAACTGATGAACTTTAAGCAACACTTTCTTTTATAAATAATTTATTTAATTTTATTTCAGGTTCATTGGTGGGTTTGCTTGCATTCATGTGTGTGTGAAGGTGTCAGGTCCCTTGGGGCTGGAGTTATAGACAGTTGTGAGCCACCATGCAGGTGCTGGGAATTGAACCTGGGCTCTCTGGAAAAGCAGCCAGTGCTCTTACCCACTGAGGCATCTTTCCAACACCCTAGGCAATGCATTTTAATCCCAGAACTAGCACATGATCACTCCATGAGAACTATGGAAGAAACTCCAGAAAGGGAAAACAGGACGGGCTATTATCACTTCGTTAGAACACAACTGAAAGCCCTGTAGCAAGTAATTAGATAAATTAGGCCTTCAGTCAGCTCAGATTAGGGCCTTTCCAGAATGACATTTTATATATTCAACAGTCTGCCTGGCCTCCTTTGGAAATGTCAGAGGTGGGGCAAAGTAATTAGACTAATACAGTGGGCATTAATTTGCTTCCACATCACACTGTCAAGTATTAGCTCTTTGCTCATACAAGGCAACCAGAATTAAACACCGATGAATACATCAGTGCTCTTAATGACTTGCTTACTAAAGAAAACAGTAGAACCGAGAAAGAGCTTTCTTCTACAAATTTTAACTTGAAATTAAACGTATGAGAACCAAAAGAGAGTTTTGCCCACACAAACATAAATATGCAGCGAATGAAAAGGATAGAACAAAGCTTTGTCATCAGCAAAATTGAATACGGTCTCAAGGCCAGGAGGCCTTCCAGGTCAGAATTGGTGAGCTTTCCATCATTTATTTCTATTTTTCCTTGTGAAAAATAGAAATGCCCTACTTTCCTACTGCACGGGAACTCATATGAAAGAACTGGATGTCCACAAAACAAAGATGGACCCAAACTACACTGGCACAAGAGGCTAGTTCTACTTTCTGAGCTGGAGCAGGTTTGCATATTGATGGAAAAGGATGGGAGGGGATCCCAGTAGGAATTCCTGCCATTGCCCAAAAGTGCTTCAGTGCAGCCATTGGGCCCACCGTGGAATGTTCAGTTAATCACTCAGAAACAAAGAGCTTACCAACCAACTTGTCTTCAGACAAGACAAAAAAAAAAAATACATTAATTTATCCAACTGCTTAACTTCTCTGGAGCTTCTGAGATGGAAGAAATTATCTTCTTTACAAGTTGTTTTTTTTTTCCTCTCTATCAAATGAGTAACTGAAGCTTTGAACAAGCAGGTTGCTGAAGATACAGAGGCAAAATAAAAGCAATGAGCTAGGTTTGACATGGCCTAAGTAAATAAAAATGGGGGTGTTTATAGCTATCTCATAGTGGTACAAAAAACATTAGGTTAAGAGCCAGGGGACAAAAGAATGATATGACTTCACACCACTATTCAAAGTACCAATGAGTCACAAGGAATTAAGATCTGGGTGGGGAGGGGTGCTCTGTGCTCCTCACTTTGCATGAATTGGTATTTCATTTAATCCATGGTACTGATGAGGTCACTATTACTACCCTCACCCAATGGATGTGAAAGGGAAGCTTAAACTTGGTTGAGAACCTCAGACCTCAATTTTCTTGACTTAAAAGGGAAGTTTTTTTTTCCATTAAAAGACATCATTCTTTAAAAGTAAATTTTAAATTTAAATTGTATGTGTATAAATGTTTTTGCCTACCAGTATGTATGCACAGCACTTATGTCCCATGTGGCCTTGGTGGTAAGAATAGGACTTTGGGTCTCCTGGAACTGGAATTACAGATGATAGTGAACTACCTTATGGGAGCTGGGAATTGAACCCAGGTCCTCTGAATGAGCAACAAGTGCTCTAAACTACTGAGCCATCTTGTTTGTTTGTTTTTGTTTTAGCGACTGTATATGCCAGGGTCTCTGCTGGGCTCTGGGGTTTATAACTGAACAAGTCACACTGTCCCTGTCTGCAGAAAATAGCTACAGAGTCTGCACCATCTCTGAGAGCCTTCCAACTCTGTAATATACACTTTCCTACTTCCTCCAGCAGGGATGGGATGAGTGTGCACATGCTGTTGCTGATCTCCTCACACTTCTGTGTCTGCCTGCAGGTGGTGGGCAGGGGAGTGGGAAGCATGTTCAACGACATGTGGGCCCTATGGAGAAAAAAAGAGAACGGTGCTGTGCATCCAGACCATGGGCTCTGATGAACAGGCTCTTCCTGCTACAGACTGCCAGCACCTACTGAAACCCAAAGCACTGGTTTCCTGCAACAGAGATATTCTGTGTCCATCGGACTGGACAGTAGGCAACTGGAGTGAGGTAAGCCTGTGGGCTGAAAGGACAGTGATAGCCCTGCTTCATCCACCTCTTACTCATTCTTCCAAAATGACCTAGCCTAAAATTGAATACTCTGCAGCATACATAATGTCTGGCTTGTTACCTGCATTCCCGTTTCTGGACTTGCAGGATCTTACCCTCTCTTGCAAAGTGAGCAGCTATTAACTAGGGATCAGATGGATCTCACTGACCTGGGCTCATGACAGCTAATCAATTCATTGTTGGCCCATTGTTAAGCTGTTCTAGTAAACCAAAGCCACACACACAGACTTCAGCCACCAAAGGCACACACACATATCACAGACTCCAAAGCCAGTGTGTAAAGTACTTGGAATGTTTGTTTATTGCTGTAGTTAGCTAAATCCAAAAGAGTATTGCTCTGTTGGAAATAAAGAATGCCCAACCTGGGGATCTTATTCCCATATATAATCACCAAACCCAGACACTATTGTGGATGCCAATAAGTGCTGGCTGACAGGAGCCTGATATAGCTGTCTCCTGAGAGGCTCTGCCAGTGCCCGACTGATGCAAAAGTGGAGGCTCACAGCCATGCATTGGACTGAGCACAAGGTCCCCAATGAAGGAGCTAGAGAAAGGACCCAAGGAGCTGAAGGGGTTTACAGCCCCTTAGGAGAAACAACAATATGAACTAACCAGTACCCCCAGAGCTCCTAGGGACTAAACTACCACCCAAAGAGTGCACATATAAAGACTCATGGCTTTAGCTACATATATAGCAGAGGATGGCCTTGTCATTCATCAATGGGAGGAGAGGTCCTTGGTCCTGTGAAGGTTCTATGCACCAGTGTATGGGAGAGCCAGGGCCAGGAAGCAGGAGAGGGTGGGTTGGTGAAGCAGGGGGAGTGGGGAGGGAATAGGGCTTTTTTTTTTTTTGGAGGGGAAATCAGGAAAGGGGATAACATTTGAAATGTAAATAAAGAAAATATCTAATAAAAAAGAATGCAATTGATTATGAAACCATTCAGAATGTGTTTGTGGTATCTGTTAGAAGTTCATACATTCAATTAGCATTGCATTTTCCCAAAAATTAACCAGATCTAAATCTCTGGGTACAGGTAGGAATCCAGCAGCTTGAAGGTTATGGAGAAAAAAAACAAACAAACCAAAACAGGTTTTAATGTGTCTGGGTATGTCATGCCTTACTGTGCCTGTTACGAAGAGTGACTGATAAAAGCCAAGCTCTTCTTTCCTCAAGAACAGTATCTCTAAAGGCCTTGTTTCTACTTCTCTGGGTGCATTTCAGTTATGACTAAGGAACCACCGGACAATAAGTGAGCTTTAGGAATGAACACATAAGAATTTTAAGGACAATACTGACTTTGTCATAACTTCGTTATGTTCTTTCTTTTAAAAAATTGAATGCACATCTTTATTGTGTGTGTGTACACATGTGCAGTGACACAGTTGTGGAGCTCAGAGGGTAACTGTGGGCATCAACAGTTCTATTCTCCTACCATGTAGGTTCCAGGGATCAAACCCAGGTTTGGTGGCAAGTGCTTTATCCACTGAGGTAGGAGATAGCCCACTGGTTTTCTTGAGAAGCTACAAGCTTCCCATAACAATGGCTAGAAATTTCCAGAAGCTTTTCTGAGGTCGCAACTTCAGTAAAGTGGGAAATATTTGGTTCAGGAGAATATTCTAGAAAATAGCCAGAATGAACAATGATGAATAAGTAAGTAATATACACAGCTGAGAGAGAACATTTATGTCTAATGACTGTTTTATTATGTATAAAGATTTCTTGTGTAGCTTATAAAGATGCTCTGAAAACTTTATCTAAAGAAGAAGTCTAAATTTTGCATCAATAAAATTATCTTCTCTGAAGATACTTATTTGAAAGCAGGGTACTCATGTGAACCAAGCAGCTTTGATAACCTTCCCAAGGCAGTTTCTTTAACATGTAATCATAGATGAGATCATCTAACTTGTAGTACTGAACAGGATGTTTTGGTGGGCATATGGGCTAAAGTTAAGAAATGGAAATTATGGTCCCTAGACTGTGAAAACCTCCTATCAAATGGGAGAGGAAGATGAAAAAGTTGGGGCAGTGGAGGGAATATGGACAGTGGAGAAAAATCAGGAAGGATGCATGCAGCAAATAATGTATTTAGAAGTTAATACAAGTGCATTATGAATTTGTGCACTGATACATCTGCATGCATCAATGCCAAGTCAGAATATCCTTCCTGCTATTCTTTGGATGGAGCAACCAGAGCATGCATTTGGCCTGACCTATTCACCACCAACCTAGACTGCCATAAATTACAGTGTTACCAAAATAAGGCTGAATGAGGTATTGTGTTGGATCCATTAAATTTGTTTACCAAAAGAAAAAAGAAAAAAAATGTGTTGGCTGTATCCAAAACTCTTAATAATTCTTGTCATGTCAAATTCACTACTTGCCAGAATCCTAGGGCTTTCTTAACAGACTATAATTACAGATTTGGGCAAGAAGACCTTCTTCCTGAGCCCATGTGTACAGCACATAATAACCTGCTTTAGCTGGAATGCAAGAGAACCTAAAAGTTGGCATAAGGTGACAAGTACTATTGTCTGAAGTTCCTAAACATGCCATTGTGTAGATGTGGAATCCAGTTTCTAACTTCCTCTTGCAGAGCTGAGCAGAAAAGTCAAGCTGGTACCTTAGTTAAGAAATGTATTTAGTCAAAGTCTCTGTAGCTAAAGCAGCATTAGTGAATAAATTGATAAATCTTCTTTCTTCCTTCTGTTGTCTTGATAAGAACCCTCAATGAGCTTTGCTAAAATATGACAAGAATGAATGTCTTTGATATTCTAACTATGCCAAGATACCTTTGGGCAGTTTTATGTATATGTATTTTTTCATTGTTTATTAAAATGTTTACATATATATTTTATCTAGCTTTCTTTTTTTTGAAAATAGATCTTTTTCCATTAAATATACTTGATCACAATTTCCCCTCAACCCCCCATATTATAAAATGAAAGCAAAAGTATATATTGTAATCATTCTTTCTCTTCCCCCAACTTCCAGATATACCTACCTACCCAAGTTCATTTCCTCCCCCACCTCTCTCTCTCTCTCTCTCTCTCTGTGTGTGTGTGTGTGTGTGTGTGTGTGTGTGTGTATGCATGCATATGTGTGAACTAAGCCCTCTCCTGCTTAGCTCATATCTCCAAAACTTTAAATTTTATTTTAAAATTAATTATTGCTAAGTTATCTAAGCTAGATTCTAACTTTTGATCTTCTTGCACTGAACCACTCTCTTGAGCATCTGGGAATATATCACCACACCCATCTTATGTGAGGATTTTAGTCCTGGAACCAAGACAGAGAATGGTTCATTTATAGGCTCAGCAGAAAGTTGTGCCATATTTTTTCCATGGTTGGATGACCCTGAAAGTACCATGTAATTAGTAAATATGCCTGGTTTAATGTATCTTGAACAAGAAAGGAAACAGAAAATAGACCAAAGAACCATCTAGACTCACGTATCCTACATAAACTCACAAGACAATTTAGGTAAACTGTCTCACTTCATGGGGCTTCAGTTTCACCAATTATAACCCAGTATCTTTTTTTCTACTATTAGAGAGACTTTGTAGGGTGGTAAATATTTTTTTTCAGTTTTACCTGCCCTGGAAATCTCTAATTGTGTAATCTCTAGCTACTATTAACTCTTAATCTTCTCCTCATCTCTTATTTTGTAAAGTTGAATAAAATAAGCCATATAAGCACTTATCAGATTGCTTGAAAAACAGTTTGTGCCAATAAATGACTACTTTGTTATCAGTCAAGAAAGCAAAGGTTGACTTTCTGTGATACTGTAGTTTTTCTCTCTTTGTCCATCAGAGGTATCCAGAGTCCCAAAGGAATTGACTAAACTACCCCATTCTTTAGCTCAGGGCCACCTTAAGTCATAAAGCTCTATAGATATGCTTCATAGCACCTGCCAGTTTTTCAAAACCCTACAGAAATACTTGAGACTTAAATGAATGTGTTACTTTCAAAAACTGAAAGTAATATTGAAAGTCAGTCATATATAATTTCATATTAGTAGCAAAATATCACCATTTCTCAGACTGTAGCATAGAGATGCTTAGAGACCTGTTCCAGTCATACAACTACCCAGTGAATGTAGGCAGCTAAGATTCTATTTTGAACACTGTCATAAATCTCAAGTGTCTGTGAAATACAGCAATATGGCAGTTCCTAGAATTCATCAGAAATATATTCTGTTTGGAAACACTTTGAAAGTCATCTTTTCTCACTTTGCTGGAATTCACAATATGCATAATGATTGCTGAGATCTGCGTCTCTCAAAACAAAATGACTTAGTCTCACCAAATAATTGTAAAACTCAAAAGAAAAAAATGTTTCAATTGGTTTCTACAGCAACATACCATCTCTCACTTGAGATCAGAAGAGCACTAGAGTGTATCTGAGGAGACACAAAGTAAGTCATCCAAAATCAGATGTGCTTAGGGTCTAGGAATATCCATAATCTGCCCTTCCTCTGCCTGACCAAATACACAAACAGTGAACAAAGCAATCAATCAACCAAGTTTCTAGAAGTCTATTAAATTGAATCTGTTTGTAATGGTGTTCTAGTGTTATGGCAGCCAGATACCTAAAAGGGATGTGGTTGTTTGAATGACAATGACCCTCATAGGCTCATGTGTTTGAATATTTGGTTCTCAATTGTTAGAATCGTTTGGGAAGGGTTAGAAGGTGTGGCCTTAGTGGAGGATGTATGTCATTGAACAGAGGCATTAAGTTCTCAAAAGCCCACACCACCACCCTTTCCTGCCTTGTGCTCATAGATTAGGATTTAAATACTCAGCTACTACCCCAGCACCATCCTGGTCTCTCTACTACCATGCTCATCACCATGATGGTCATAGACTCAAACTGTCTTCAACTATGAGCCCCATAAATGTTTTCTTTTATAAGCTGACTTGGTCATAGTGTCTTATTACAACAACATAAAAGTAACTGAGAAAAATGAGTGAAAGTAGGAAAGATTTTATTAACTCATGGCTTCCATTTTCAGTACATTTTCTGTTGGATCCATTGGTTTCATATCCACAGCAAGAAGCAACATCATGGAGGATGGTGCTTGGTGCATGGTGGGAGAAAGGTGTTCACTTTATGTCACTTACAAAACAATGATAGGAAGAGGCTAAGAAAAAATACACCATTCAAATCCTGGGCTTGGGATCTGCCCACATTTGGGACCTTCAGCTATATACCACTTTCCATCCTACCATAGGCCATCAGAGTATTTATCCATTGGTTAGGATAAAGTATCTGCAGTTTAACCACTTTGCAGTGAATGGATTCACCAGGCTGGGTTCAGGCCTTTAAGATAGGATACTTCGAGAGAACCACTTCAAATTCAAGCAGTAACAAATACAGAGTACCTACACAGACAGAAATGAGGTTTCAATAGCTCTTCAAAAAGAAGGCAAAGGAACAAACACCAGTGCCAAGAAAGTGCCTGTGAACTCCTGCAGGAGTTCCTGTAAATGGAAGAAAAAGCATGGAGGGACAGGGCACGTTTGTGAGCCTTACCTCTAGTATTCTCAGTTAGGGACTCCTGTGAGTTGATGCTCTGGCCTGTGTTACTTCTTTGGGAATGAAGCTTCTGCAAGTGACAAGATCCCAGTTCTTTCCAAATATTGCAGCCTATGTTCTTCTGGTTCCTAGGGAATATTCCTGTGCACTCCTATCTGCAAGAAGTACTCAGAAAGCTGGTTTCCAGTTATGCTGACTCTTTATTGTGTCTGTTTTTACTCACCTAAGATATGGAATTACTTTCTTAGAGTTTTCAGAATGAAGTCTCAAAAACTAGCCTCCAAAAAATGGGAACTCTCTTGTCTTAGAGCTTAGAAGACAGAGATCTTAGATCAATTTTTAAAGAGGCAAACTTCTTAAGTTCTGTAAGGGAACATGATCTCATGCCTCCTTTTCCTTCATATGATAGTTTCTTAGAGTCCCTTGATTTGTTTCTTAGACTCTCTTTAGAGTCCCTTGATTTGTAAGTACACCACCATGATCCCATGGTGTTCTTCCTACAAGATGTTTGTCTGTCTTAAAATCTCCCCTTTTATAAGAATACTAATCATACAGGGTTAGCACCTACTCAAAAGACCTCATTTTAAGTTAATTTCCATGAAAAGAACTGTCTCTAAGTTGGATCACAGCCTGAGGTACAAGTTATTTGGACTCTGATGTTTCTACCTTTGGAGAGGAGAGGGGACACATTTTCACTGATAACAGGCAATGTTTTAGCTTGTGTCAGACATATTTGGTATGAACCCCACTCATTCATTTATAAATTCCTGAAACATAGACAAATGTTTTATGTACAAAATATTGCCCATTTCTCACAAAGCCCCTTTACTCTCAAACCTCTGATAAGTTCCTGCTGTGTTTTTGAATGACCTTGCTCAGTGATGTATCTCTGTGCCAACAGTGAGTTCCTCTTGCCTAACAGTGAGTTCCTCTTGCCTCTATGAACCTCATGTAGGTGGAGTTGGCCAACTAAGCCACAAGCCTCTTTCTCAGCAGGTTTTCCCCAAGGGCTTTAATCCAGGAGTGGTAGATACGCAATGCAAGATAGCTCCCAGAGAGCACACAAATAGAATGAATAGCAAACTGCTTGCCTGGTACTGAGTTCAAAATTACAAGGTCAGGGCATATGATAATCATAGCTGAGACTCATTGTGAGAATTCCAAAAGTACCAATTGAGATGGGCTTTAAGTATGTGTAACAGAGCTGCATTTATCTCATCTCAAGGGCTTGACAGCTCCTGAGGAGATAAACACAGTGGAAGGAGCTCCAGGCTGAATACAAAGAGAACTGCTTGTTCTATTGACAACGAGAAAAGGCAACTTCCTGTTTGGGCTCAGTCTAGTTGATAGATGGCATGGTCCTGTTGGGTACAACATGCCCTGTGCTAAGTAAGGATAGCTAAGAAATAACCACTGCAGGTCACTTGGTAGAGTGGGTGTCTCCTGGGAAAGGAAAGTACATATATATGGCTATGCCACAGAACAGTTTTGTGCATTCCAATGTGTGGTTTCCACGACTGACGTTTTGAACTGCCCTTGGGAATGAGACCAATGGGTGATGGTCATTTGACTTTTCAAGCATAGCCAAACATCCAGAATCTAATTAATATGAAATTTGTAGCTTTTAAAATATTTGCCACTGTTCTAGTTTTTATATAATCTATCTTGATGTTTTAAGATGTAGTAGACCAAAGAATCCACCTTTGTAGACCAGTACTATTTGAGAAAAATACTGTTTTTAAGTGCCAACATACTAATGTACCAAAAAGTACTAATGCATTTCAACTCAAGAAACCACTTGATGGCTAGTACTTCTCTTTGCTTTTCTCATGTGTATTTACCAAATTCATAACTAATAAGATTGTTGAGTTCTTGAAATTTATGAGTTAAAAGGTTACATGTGCAGAGCTAGAGAGATGACTCAGTGATTCATAATGCTCCCCATTCTTCTAGAGGACACAAGTTTGGTTCCTAGCAACCAAGTTGGGCAGCTCATAACTGCCTGTTACACAAGCTCCAGAGGATCTGACTTCCTCTTTTAGCCTCTGTAGGCAGCATTCACACATAGAGGCATAACATAGACAGACACACATAGCGATGAACAAACAAACAAATAAAACAAATCTCTAAACACAAAAAGACCATATCTTGTCTATTTCAATTATCCCAGGGTATTTGATTGTAAAATCCCACAGCAATAAACCACTAGAGTAGAGTCCATTAGTCTTTAGATAGTTTTCTAGACATGTGCCTGGATCTTGTTTACCTACAACTCCTCTGAGAAGATAGTTCCATGTACCATAGTCCAAAAGGACAGTAGAAATTGGTAAACCATGCCCATGCCTGTTGCCATTGTTATCATCAATCTTATCAAAGGCATCATCATTATTGTAGAAATAACAACGGCTTCGAAAGACCAGTTGCCTCATATGTGTTGTGAAGATACTCATACTATATTAACTGGCATGCGCATGTGTGTGCGGGTGTGTGTGTGTGTGTGTGGTCCTTTTGTATGTGTATTAATCACTGGGCTCACAGAGTCCTCACAGTAGCCTTAAATTAATTTCTCTCAGTTTCCAGAAAAGTGAGCTAAGATTTGATCAGAGGATATATATATATATATATATATATATATA
>NW_022196914.1:7610020-7611258 GCF_008632895.1 Mastomys coucha
TATATATATATATTAGCAGACCGAAGACCTTAAGTCATGTCATGTTTCACAGGCATTGCAGTTCTTTTCCATAAGTCAATATGGTGGAAACAGAGAGCACATACTTCAAAGCTTTTTAATTAATAAAAGAATTGAAATGTGCCATGTACTTTCACATTCCATAGGTATTACAAATCCCACAAGTCAAAACAATTCAGAAACTTGGTGAAGACATAGAAGAATTCCCTTATGTTGTTATATATTCTGATGCTTCTTGGAAAGAAAAAAAATTCAAGAGGGGCCCATTAGCCTTACTTCTGAATCCTCACTAAAAACAAAGCCAGCCTGTGAGAAAATGCGTTCAGGCACACATTGGGAATTACTTTGTTGCATTTATAAATTTTACAGTGTAAAGATTTGGAAATCCAAGGTGTTCAGACTAGAATATAATGAGAGATGACTAAATTGAATGGGCTCTGAAGTGTTTTCATACTCAAAAGTGCCCAAAAAACTGAGACAAAGCAGAAAACCAACACCTCCACCCTGCTTGGCTTGGGATCCTGGTGAATTGCAGGAGCCACAGAAGCACCAGAAGACAGTATTTTCTATATGGTGGCATCATCTTTTTGGGGAAGATAGCATGTGCTTCCTGGGAGTAGAGCATAGTTCCCACCAAGGATTAGTCCTGTCACTACTGGGGAGTCCTAGGACCAGACAGTCGAGTGCTTTACTGACAGCACCATGAACCAGCTTCTATACTTGGCTGTTGCCTTGGTCTATAATCTCCTGCGTTCATCGGTGCTTCTTGTTTTCAAAGGAGCTGATTTCACAGAGCAATTATGTGTGCCTGAGTGATTGTGCTTGATTGAAACAAAATAAAAGAGGAGAGAGATTTTACACCAATAGAACTGGAGGAAGCAAGGAAGCTAAGCTAAAAAAATAAAATAAAATAAAATTTGCATAAGCTTATAGGTACCAATTTCCCCATTACTATTTTTCTCCACAAAAATAAAACAATTCCTTAGCAAATATATATAGTAATCAAATATTGTAAGAATTATCCTGTCATGTAATTGTGAATGAGAAACAGGCCCCACCTGAGGGTTATTCTTCTAAAATCCAAAGCACCGGCAACTCTCTAAGCAAAGTCCACATATCTGTGTTGTGCTGGCTTTGGTGGAAAAGAAAGTGTGGTAAATAAAGCCGACTTTTTACTGAAGTGGATTTGCAGCCTTTCTTTTTTTTTTTTTTTTTTTTTT
>NW_022196914.1:7611713-7631747 GCF_008632895.1 Mastomys coucha
GGGGGGGGGGGGGGTTGAATAATCCCCCCTGCCTTGAAAATCCTGAAGAGATGTTGCAAATATCACACAGAATAATAGCTAGGAGGCCCTGTGAAATCTATCAGATATTATGCAGGCATACCCTTAAGAAGTCTGCTTTGATGTCAATGATACAAGAGAGAGAATATAAATCAACGTAAAATGGATGGCAAAGGAACCTGAGTATTCCATGTTCCAGTGCCAGCTACTTGTTGGTTGAATTAACATGTCATTGGGAAAAAAAAATGGAGCAAGTTTGGCAAAAGTATGAATTTTTAAACTAACTAACTTTCCCGTATTATATAGCAGCTATGTATGATTAGTGGGCATAGAGGTGGATGAAACAGGTTTTACAGTAAACTGAGAAGATGGGATGCCCTGTTGGGGTTCCCCTGCTCCCTGCAAAAGGGAATCTGGATGCCCAAACCATCCAGAATGTAAAAGGGAGTTAGAATAGGAGACATAGCACATTCCCAGTGTGCATATTACTGTCCTACTGATGGAAGAAACCAATTCTTTGAGAAAGTATATTTTCCACCCTTGATTAACTTTTCATCTTTCAAGTTCAGGAAAAAAAAACCTTAGATTTTAAGTATATTTGAGTATGGTGAGTATCTAGTTTTTAACAGAATCCTACCTGTCATAGATAAATAACTGACACTTGGGAGAAAAAGCATGAATTCTAAAAATCATCTTCTAAGTATAAAACCTTTCGCATAGCTAGTTTAGTACAATTCTGAGAATCTGGGAACATTATTGTAGTGATTCAATAGCTTCATAGCCCTAAGAGATAATAGTCTTTGCAGAAGAGTAGTAATGGGGGAACAATTTAATTCATTGCACTTCTTGTAGATAGTGATGTCCAGTTATCAAGACTCTAAAAACCTTTAGTTTGACTGTATCATGGGTTTTGTTCAGATCGGTTCTGGGGCCTGGCTGGTCTCAAGGAGAGAGTGGAAAACTGAAAGCATAGAAACCAAATGGCATTAGAGCATTAACTTCGCAATTCGATCGCCACTGGGCCTGACCATGAGAGAAGAAAGGCATCTTCTCCCAGTAAGCTAATAGCTGTCTCTCTTTTCCAGTGCTCTGTTTCCTGTGGTGGTGGAGTGCGGATTCGCAGTGTCACATGTGCCAAAAACCTTAATGAACCATGTGACAAGACAAGGAAACCCAACAGTCGAGCTCTGTGTGGCCTCCAGCAGTGCCCATCCAGCCGTAGAGTTCTAAAACCCAATAAAGATACAGCTCCCAGTGGGAAAAATCAAACATCAGAACATGACCCCTTCAAGCCCATCCCAGCACCTACCCCCAGGCCTACACCACTGTCCACACCCACAGTGCCTGAGTCTGTGAGCACAAGTATTCCTGCAATCAACAACCTTGGCTCCACCATAGCATCCCAAGAAGATCCAGATGGGATAGGATGGCAGAATAATTCAACCCAAGTTGAAGAGGACTCCTACATCCTAACTTCTCGAAGCACTTCCCAGGCCCCCCTGACATCTTGGTCTTTGAGTATCCAACCCGATGATGAAAATGTTTCCAGTTCAGCTATAGGTCCTACTTCAGAGGGTGACTTTTGGGCAACCACAACAAGCGATTCTGGCTTATCATCTAGCAATGCTATGACTTGGCAGGTAACTCCATTTTATAGCACCATGACCACAGATCCAGACGTGGAGATACATAGTGGTTCAGGGGAAGACAGTGACCAGCCTTTGAACAAGGACGAAAGTAACTCTGTGATATGGAACAAGATCAGAGTACCTGGGCCTGATGCACCCATGGACACGGATGCAGAAATACCACTTGGACCTCCACCAACATCTTATGTTGGGGAAGAGCCCTCATGGCCTCCCCTCATCACAACGATGGAAGGCTCATTACCTGCCTGGTCCTTCAAAAATGAGACACCCAAGAATGAGGGGATGATCACTGAAAATTCAAGGAGGATTCCACTCCCTCTTGGAGGAGACTACCAGCCAGCACCCTCAGAGAAGTTAGGAAACCATGACCAATTGGCATTGCCAAATAATACAAATCCAACTCAAGGCTCTGGGCCTGTCCTGACTGAGGAAGACGCCTCCAGTCTGATTGCTGAGGGATTTTTGCTAAATGCTTCCGATTACAAGCATCTCATGAAGGACCACAACCCTGCATACTGGGTTGTTGGAAATTGGAGTAAAGTAAGAGATTATGTTTCCTGTTTCTTATCTTAGACTTGATTTCTTATGGAAAATGTCTAGGAATGGTATATTGTGCAAATTCCAAATGAACTTGCTTTAAAATTTCTAAATGGGTATGGAGATACATATTTGTAATCTTAGCTCTTGGGAGGCTGGGACAGGTAGATTGTGAATTGAATGCTAGCCTGAATCCAGAGCAGATTTGGAAGCCAGCCTGGTTACATAATAAGATTTTGTTGACATGAAAGAGAAAGAAAAAAGGGGAATGTAAAGAAAAAGGAGAAGGAGTGATGTAGAGAGAAGGGAGGGAGATGGAGAGAGGAGAGGGAGGAAATGAAAGAAAGATGGATAATAGGTAGGTGATAGATAATGATTATTGATATATGATAGACAGCTAGATAATAGATTGTAGATAGATGATAGGTAAGTAGAAAGATAGAAGATAGATAGATAGACAGACAGACAGATAGACAGATAGATAGATAGAAGATAGATAGATAGGCAGACAGATAGACAGACAGACAGACAGACAGACAGACAGATAGATAGATAGATAGGTGAAAAACATACATAATGACAATTACAACCATCTCTATGGCAGCTACCCAAATGGAAAGGAGAAGAATAAATATATCATTTATAAAACAAGTGTACATACAAGTATATACTTATACATTGTTTATAAATACTAAAGGAAAGATATACGATAAAACTGAGAAGAAGTTTCTATTAGGAGACCTGAACCAGTTACTGTGTGAGCATGGAGAATTCGTCATCTATCTGTGTCTGGTGTTTAAGCTACAGTCTGTATGCCTAGGGTGGGGCATCTCTGGTGTCCCTTCAGCTGTGCACTCCAAAGGTGACACATGCTACTAGGTGACTATGATGAGTGACAGCTACAGGAGTCTAGCTTCACATTTCCATCAGAAAGCTAAAGCTCAGACTTTGTTTAAATTTGTAAAATAACCACAATTGGAATGGAAATCTGAGACAAACTCTCTCAAACAATTCTAGAGCTTACCATGTCAACTATTTTTTATTTCCATGTACATTCCATTCTATTCTCAAGGGATATATATATATATGTGTATATACATATATATGTATATATGGATTGATATTTATCAAAGGGATTATCAAAAGATTATATATGTATGTATATGTATATATATATGGGATGTATATATATGGGATATATATGCATATATATCAAAGAAGACAGATAAATCATTTGATTTTATATAAATATTTAGTATTTTTATTTTTGTGGTCATAACAAGCTTGAGAGGAAATACCTATCAAAGGATGCCCTTTCTACCTGTGACATAGTTAAGCTGCTTTATTAATATATAATTGCATATTATGAACTTTACTTACTTGCAGAGATATTTACCAACCTTCATTATCTAATTCTTTTTTGTTTGTTTGCTCATTTTGAGTGGCTTCATTAAAAAATTCACTATGGCTCATTGAAAGAATTGTAATATTTAAGAAGAACTATGCATTATGATAAAATGTTAGCCCCTACTTTCAAGCTTTAGAAATTTGACTAGATATTTAGTTTTCTATTTCTATATCCTTTGAGGTACCAAAATGATTTCTTACCTATTTTAATTTTAAAATGTAATAATAAGCTTAGTATATGAATTTATAAATTAATGTAACTACACATTCAAATAATTCAAGTTTTTTTTAAATGTTATGTTTTACTTTCTTTTCTAAAGAGAGCCAAAATACAGCAGTTAATTAATAACAACCTTCTATATAATATATAGAGCTGTTAATATAATAATAAAAATATAGTTAAAGCAATTTATAAGGCATGCTAATTTCCAGAACATTCTCATATATTGTCTCTTATGGCTTTTCCTTTAGCTGTCCTAGAGAGTAGATGATGTCTACCTCATGCATGCTGACGCACAAGTAGCCTAAGATGCTAATGGCTAAGTAAATGTCCAAGGGCTCACATTCAGTGGGGTGATGGACTTTGTCTTTTCTCTATAACCTACTGTCTCTATGCTGAATTCTGGCAACAATTTACAGATTAAGAGGGAAGTGTTCTTAATTAACCAGCCTCCATGCGCAATGTTATTGACTTTACCAGCAACATATGGGTAAATTCAAAACTCAAAAAGTTTCTATGCGAAATCTGTAATTATTTCCATTTGAACTATGTTTTCCCATGCATTTATGTTCTAAAGTGAGTTATCACATTTTTCATTGGTGAATCAACATCTTATCTCTATTCACAAAAATACTGGCTTCGGAGATAAAAAGATGTTTGTGCTCATAATGATTTCATTTATTGAAGAGACAAATGTGTCTCATAGTCCAAAGTTTTAGTCATATTTCCTGTCTGATAAATTCAAAAGTACTGTAGTGACAAGAGCTGACAGTGAAAACTAATAAGCCTGGAGGTATGTTAGAAGTAGCATTTTAAGCTAATTAGCATGAGCTCTCTACTGCAATACTGCAGCCCAAGAAGAGTGATGACACACTAGATGTGAACTTGAGAGAAGTTAAGTAACTAGAATCACACACACCAACTGAAGGAGCAGGGATTGGAACTTGGGTGGATAACTAAAATACCACAATCCCTTACTTTGCAAATCAGAAAACATTACCATCCTCCATGCCTTTGCTTTTATTTGATGTTTCTTTGATCATATTACGTATAAAAGCAAAGTCAGTTGTATGAAGACACAAAGTAGACAGATGAGAAAAAACATGTATTCCACAAGAACATATTTTATAACAACACAGACAGGGCACCTACCGGTTACTTCTGAATTAAAAAAAAAAAAAAAAAAAAAAAAAAAAAAGCAAATAGCTCCTATGATATCACCACCATTGATTCAGTGTAGAAATCTTAAAGTAAAATTGACTTTCTCAGGGTTTCTTAGAATGATTTCTTTCAAATAGTACTCTCAAAACATATTTTTCTTTCTAAAATCATGCCATATCCCTAAGGAGCAGAGAGAGGCTGTTGTCTTCATGTGTGTCAAGCAACTCAATGGGTATGGCCTTACATGCCTCTGGGATGTCTAGGTAGAGCTAGCAGGTTTTTGTGTGTATGGCTCTGGGATTCTTGAGGAAGGCAATAACTAGAGATAGGTTTAGCAGCTATGATCAATAAGTGGTAGGTATAGACTTGAAATTGAGTAAGGTTACCCAAAAGCTACCTACATACTGCATACAAAGACCTGTGGCCCAAGAATGGAAACCTAGAAAGCACCCATGTTTTAAAGGGATGGCTAAAAAGGTACCCCATGGGGAAGCCTAGTAAGAAATAATAGAATAGGGAAGACTTATACAAAGAGAGGGGGTACCTTTTGTATTTAGGACTGAGCCAACTTTTGCACTTTATCATTGGCAGGTCTCTGATGACACTGGGGAGAGCAGGCTTGGTGCTTAGATGGAAGCTACAGTAGGAAGGGAGGACCCTTTAGGAGACTATCTCAATAATAGTGGTGGGGGTAAGCTCTACACTAGGACAGTTAGTAAGCGTAGACAGCTCTCCTCGAATCAGAAGTTAGTATGGAAGTTTAAAGGTCCTGGTGACTGAATTCAAAACCATCTTGGACTGCAGAGCAAGTTCCAGATCATCCTGGGATGCATAATGACATCCTGGGAATAAGTAAAGAAGTACTAAAACAAGTATTCATTTGGGAATGACCCATCCTCTTATCTTTTTTCCATGCTCAAATCCCAGGGCAGTTGTACCATTTCTGGTTTTAAGTACATTGCAGTGTTTTTGTCCTGATGATGTTCAATAGATGCTATGCAGTTGACAAATGTTTATCAATTCAGTATACTAAAATTTAAGTTACTATATCCAAGAAAATGAAAACATAATAGAGTAGACATAAACTATAATGACTTTTGATCTCAGAGTTTTAAGCATTTTGATTATAATAAATCAAGACATAATTCATTTGAACTCAATGCTATCATTCGACCTTGACAAAACTAATTGTCTTATTGAATTTATCATAATCTACCAGAAAGTTGGCAACAGTGTTATAGGCACCAAAACTGCTGTCACCTAAGAAGTTTGGCTCCAGAAAAGGAACTGGATCATTTGAGCCTTTTAGAGCAACAAGAATATAATGAGAATTAGAGCTCTCTACTTGGCAGGGACCCCTATATGGCAGGGATTAGTAACTATTCCCTTTATGTATTTTTTAGAAAAAAAAAAATGTGTCATGAATGGATTTACCAGAGAAAGTCAGAATTCAGAATGGAAGCCTTGGGCTTTTGAGTATCTCAGGGCCCCTGATGCTTATGTCTGCCAGTTTCTGAAGCTGTGTTTTTCAGTAAACAGATCACTCGTCTGTCAATTACAATGTCTCAGAAAGTTAAGCATCACCCTTGATGCCAATCTGCCTCCACCCCATTAGAACAAGCCTTAGTAGTGCTTGAAGTCAGAAGACCTCATCAATTTGGTCATCTCCTTTTTGTTTCCTGCTAGTTGGAGGCTGAGTGGTTCCTAGGCTGATAGTAGGAAGAACTTGGGAGGGGGAGGATGGCACTTTTGGTGGTTATTAAATAATGATCACATTTTATATATGAGAGACAAAAGTAATTAAAATCCCTGTAGTACTCAGGAAAATCTTTTCTAAGGAAAGATTCCCAAGCCCAAAGTACCAATGGTACTTCAGTAGTTAGGAATGCAGACCCCTTGGTGCATACTTTTGCCTAAGACACCTGCCTTCACCTCACTGCTGGTCTGTGCATTCTTTCCCTTTTCTGACCCTCTCCACAGACCACTAGAAGAGACATAAGAGGCTTGTTCTAACTATTCCAATGTCCTGCTTATATACATCTGCCTTTTCAATACATACAAATCAGATGACATGCACTCTCTCCATAATACAAGGGGGGGATAAAAAGGGGGAACAGTCTAAAGAAACTTCAAATTGGAGTTGTAGCTTTGTATAAACTGACTTTCTAGTCTTGCTGCTATTCTGCATCCAATTTGCGCTTCAGAACTCTAAAGTGCCCAGTCTCCTTTATCTTCTATGTCCTTGTCCAAGGTTCTCATGCATGATGCTTCTGCCTGGGCTCTCCTACCCTGCCCACTCTGCTCTCACACCCTGCATGTCCTTTGGGGTCATCTTCAGCTTTGTCTTCTGTAAAGCTTTTCTGATCCCTAACCCAGAAATCATTTTTAAAGATTCCTAGGGCTTGATTTGAAGTCTCTCTTAGGATATGCTCTCAGCCTTTCTCCTGCATTAAAAGATTGCCCAAGGCCCTCACTGTATATCACACATCTCTTTTACTAATTAAGGTTTCAGAATTAATAATGGATGCAAAAACCCAGGTCAACTCTATAAAAAGGCATGCAGTTTGAAAATGCACTTGCTGGACTTGAACCCTGAGTAACTGTATCCTAACACTCCCTCGGTTTCCTCATCTCTAAGTCGGTGATGGTCAGCTAACTCTTAAGATTAGTATAAAAAAAATCTGTGGGCTACAGAAGAACAGCAGGCACAAAACAAGAAGCAGGGGAGTTTTCAATTTGTGTTCACATAACAGAAAATGTAAGTGTTATGTCCTGTGTATTGCTATGCCCTTATTTTGACAGAATCCCTCATCTCATTGAATTCTTCTTTCAATCAGATCCCCTGGGCCAGTCCATTAAATGTAGTGCAGCAGAATGAAGGTGAGACTATAATTTCCACATCTTTTCAGAGCTATTTTTCAGGTGCTGCTGACCTGACCCTCCAAAGCTGCTCCCGTTCCAGCATCCCACACCTGATTCTTGACCTGATGGGTCAGTTGCTGCCAAGGCCCCAGGACAGAATGAAGTTACCCTTCCTCTTCCTCAAAGTCCTCTTGTTTCCTCCCATCTCCTACTTCCAATTTGAACGTGATAAAATTTAAGAAAAACTCTAATCTACAGAATGTGATTTTTGTTTTGCTTTTCCTATTTTCTATGGATTTCCTCTTGTCAGATTTACTTTTGGACCATTGCAGGATGACTAAATAGAAACTGTCAAAGGAAGTTAAACCAATTCTGATGAGGAGAATAAAACTTCAAGCTCTGGAAATAATATATATGATTTTCCACATAAATGTGGCACAGAAAACTACGGCTATCTCTTGAGATTTAATGGGATCATTACTAGCCTAGCAATGTGGTATCATTAGCAACTTTCCTAGACTTTCCTAAATGTTATATTTATTTTCCTTCTATGTAAAAATATTAAATTACCAGCACAGCATACTGTCTGTGTGAGCTTCTGCAAGGTAGTATACATGCGTGAGCTTCCTTCCTTCCTGGCGACTCAAGGGATCCTGCACTTGTCTCCAGTTTTGCAGGCTTAGGGCAATCCATAGTCCACAAAATCTCACACTGTCAGCAAGTAGCAGAACTGTGACTATTCACTGCATAGTGGTACCCTCAAAGCTAGAGGCTCTATCAGCCTCAGCCTGTTCTCTTAGGTCCCTGCTAGGGATCAGCTGAAAGCTGGCCTGGGGTGGCTTCAGCTGAATTGCCTGATTCTGTTTCATGTTGGCTCTTGTCCTCTAATATGTGGCCCAGGATTATGCTCAAGGTGAAAGCAGAGTCCAGAGCAAAAGCAGAAAGCAAAACCTGGTAACTAGCATAGCTTTAGCCGCCATGTCCTAGTAGTCAAAAGACAATAGAAAAACAGCCTTAATTTGATTCCATTTCTGATGAGAGTGTGAGAGTGAATGGAGAACATTGGTGGGCCTAACCCATGATGTGGTCTTTACTAAACATTCAAGGAGATGCCAGAAAGACTCAGATCAAGTCCTAACTGATTGTAAGGATGAGAAGAAATTGCTTCTATAAATGAAAATTGAAATAAGATTATGACCTTGGGTGTTTTCTACCTTTCCCATTCTGGTATTCTACAATTTACCTAAGATATAAATGTGACTACACATACATGTATATTTTATACATATGTATATAAACACACATATACACATACACAGGCATGCACACATAATTACATATAGATAGTAGATAGATAGACAGATAGATAGATAGATAATAGATACTTTATATACCAAAATTTGCACCAAATGAAAAACCAAGTTGTATAGAAGGCAAAGGTGTAGCCAAGGAAACATGAGGCAGATCTTGATTTATATAATTTATCAAAAGAAACTTTCTTTTAAATATGCTCAGATCTTTTATGTATTCAGAAATGACCCTTTCCAAAGAGTGAACAGGACAAGGATACAAGGAGAGGAAAAGATAAAATGGGACAAACCGTGTACTCTTCAATGTTATTGTAAGCTAAACTTGGGATAATAAAGGAAGCACCTTGAGAAAAATAAACTGTATCCATGGAAAAGTTCACTACCTCATTCTTTGCCACCAGATCAAGGCGTGAAGGGCAGCCTTCTTTAAGTTCTTCCCTACTCCAGGTCTGTGGTCTGAGAGCCAATAGTGGCAGCACCATCTGCACTTTGTGAAAATGTAGAATCTCGAATCTGCAGTTAGCAGAGTTCCTGGATGTTACCTAGAGATGCTAGAGTTTGAGACATACTACAGAGTATATTACATGGCCTCTGGAGGGAGAACACCCCTTCTTTCTCCATGGGCAAACCAGCATTAAGCTTCAGCGTCTTTGTCCAGCCTATAATAGTACTAACCAGTGGCACAAAGTTGCCATTGAAAGAAAGAGGGTAAAAGTCATTGCCACATTGGACATGTGCTGTGGGGCAGATGCTCACATCTGACAACCTTTCTGAGCTGGAGTGGTACAGCAGTGTGCCTGTGGCCCAGGCATTTGTGTCAGTATATGGATCAAGGAAAAGCATATTTTCATGTGTTTTCCATTGATATGCAGCTGGGTCATCCCTAACTTCAGATAGTAAAGCCCTTCGTTTGAAACTATTCATCCAGACATTCAAAGTTTGTGTTTATTTATATCTGGGGCAACCTTAGCATCTGGGACAGGAAACCTTTGGCTCCAGGCCCCTGGTGATGGGTGATCCTGAGAAAAGCTCTCAGTCTGTCTTCTCTTCTCTCGTCCTGCTGCAGTGCTCCACCACCTGTGGGCTGGGGGCCTACTGGAGGAGCGTGGACTGTAGCACCGGGGTGAATGCTGACTGTGCCACCATTCAGAGGCCAGACCCTGCTAAGAAGTGCCACCTCCGCCCCTGTGCTGGCTGGCATGTGGGAAACTGGAGCAAGGTAATCTTTGACACTGTGTTTTCAGGGAAAGGGGCGGACCCTATAGGAGCACTTGCCAAAAAATGTCTACTCTTCTATTGTCTCTCTTCCTGCCTCCCTTCTGTATGTCTCCTTAAAAAGCAAGGACCATTGGCTCACTCTAGTTATAGAAGACCTAGAAGTCAGACTTGTTGCTAACATGCAAAGTTTTATCTGTGTATCATCACTGTCTTGAGATAAGCTCAAGAAAACGTTTTCGAAATGAGTTGCTTTGTCTAGCATGCAGTTCAATACTTCTCAATTATTTCAATTTTTCACTGCATGAAAATTATAATTGTATAATGAATAATTATACATTGTACATATATAATTAAGTCATGGCTCAATGACTCTTTGCAAAAAAAAGTTTCACTTGTCTGAAATGAAAATAAAGCAGAAGCATTCCCCAGTGTAGGGGAATATGCTAGGGCCAGGAAGTATGAGAGGGTGGGTTGGTGAGCAGGGGTTGGGGAGGGAATAGGGCTTTTTTTTTTTTTTCAGAGAGGAAACCAGGAAAGAGGATAACATTTGAAATGTAAATAATGAAACTATCTAATAAAAAATAAAAATATAAAAAAAGAATAATCTGGGTCTAGAGGAATGGTCCAGCAGTTAAGAGTGCTTTCTGTTCTCACAGAGGAACTGAATCTAGCTCCCAGTATCCACACAAGGTGGCTAAAAACCACCTGAAGCTGCAACTTCAGGGGACCCAATCCTGACTTCTAACCTTTACACATGAACATACACACATAGTAAATGATAATAATAATAATAATAATAATAATAATAATAATAATAATAATAATAATGGTGGTGGTGGTGGTGGTGGTGGTGATGTTGAAGATTGGTGATGATACTTTAAAGAATAATCTGACCACTAAAAAGTATATTCCATGATAGTATATGTCTGTAATCACAGGATCCAAGGGAAGATAATCATTGGTTAAGAGTCATCCTGAGCTATAGCATAAGTTCTAGTTCAATCTGGGCTACATAAAACCCGCTCTCAAAAACAAACAACATAAAAGGTATGTTCCCATATTAGTATGTATTTTACAACCTTGTTTTACAAGGTCTCTTGAGAAAGGGGCAGGTAAAAATCTTCCAGTTAATCCAGGTGCTTTGAAGGTACCTAGTCAGGCCATATGCCCATCATCCTGTACTGAAGTTGAGTCAGATCTTGGGAGACACAGCAGTCAGTAGCAGAGTTTGGGGCCAGGCAGGGAGCAGGAGCAGGTGTGAGCTATGGGTACCCCTTCTGTGTCTTATAAATGCCCAATGCTAGACTTCCCTGGATGCCTGTCACCTCTCCAGAGAACCAGATTCTTATAACAGCTAAGACTTTGGAAAAGAGAAAACTACCTAGAAAGTCTGCAGAGGCTCAGGACCCTCCAAGATCTAGGCATTAGCTCCTTTGTCTGGCAGCAAGTCCCAGAAGAAGACCGTGAGGCATCTCACTGGACAGACTTACCCACTAGGCAGACTCATCTTCAGACAAGAGCATAAAACATCACAGTTGCACCTTACGACCCTCCCCTCAAAGGAAGATTCGGCATTTGGGAAAGAGAGGGCTAACTCCTTCAGAATTTCACTACATGTTCTAACAACTCCTCAACCTCCTGCTTTCTGTGTTGCTACTATAAGTTTTTAAAGGATAAATTCACATTCCTTTGAGGTTTTTTTCCCCTTCCAACTAATAACAAATCCAGAATACAACAAAGACATACCACTTATCTATAAATCATACTTCATATCCAAAAAATTACCTAAAGAAATGTCTCAGATTCAGACTTTGCCAAGTGTTGCCCATGTCCCAAAATTCCATCCACTTGGCATGGAGGATAATCACTTCCATGGAAATGATGACATGAAAAGACAGTCCTTCCTGATGGTTAAGTTGAGCCTAAGGAATTCTAACTGGTGGAAAGTCACCAGATGAAAGACTCCAGAGCTCATATCTGGGATTTCTCCAGAATCCTCCCTCCTCTATCCACCAGGGAGTCTATTTTTTCAGTTGACAGTTTGCTTTTTCAGAGTTCTCAAAACTAAAATTTCCACTTTACCTATGATTAGTCTACAAATATCTACCCAAATATGAAGACTTAGCCTCCTTACAATCCAGGCTGAATTACAGACTCCCCTGAGCCCACTAACATTAGACCTTAGGCACCCAGTTACTCTCCAGGGATATCCCTACTACCATGATCAATTGGATTGACGTATCTTGGCTGATTTCTGGCTCTAAGTGGGCCCTTAGATTAAGGGTTAGGCCTGAGTTAAGCAGCTCTTGTGTGCAGTTTTCATGTTTGACAGGAAACAAGGTTGCCCATTTAGATTTCTACCTTCCTGGTACCTAGAGACAGAAAAAAATCGTTCTTCCTCTCTGCATTCATCTGGCTGAAATAAAGTAAAAATTATTATCTTAACTTTACTCCAGCATATTTCTATACAATTAAGTCCTAGAGGTGAGCTGGTAGGGTGGTGCATGGCTGTACTCCTCAGGCTGCACCAGGACTATCATAAATTTAAGTCCGGCCTGACCCTCATAGCGAATTAAAGGTGGCTAGGACTGTATAGCAAGACTCTGTCTCAGAAAACAAAACAAAACCATCCTAGAGGCAGTGGTGCGCTGAGAATCAGGCACATCTGAATTGGTAGTCTTGCCCTGTCTCTAATTAGTATATATTCTTCCAGCTGCTTAGGAGGACTAAAATATTCATGTCAGAAATAATAATACTGCTTCTACTTAACCTATGGGGTTGTATAAGGATCAAAATGTATATTTATTAGCTTTTATTTCTACAACAAACACCTGAGATAATCAAGTTATAAAAAGAAGAGGTATATTTAGAGGATTCAATCTATGAACTATTGATCTCTTTGCTGTGGCAAGGATGATAGGAAGTACCTGGTGAAGCAATGCTGCCACCTCCTGGTGGGGAAGCACAATACAGAAACGAAAAGTGAGAATCCCTTTCAAGGGCCTGTGCCCAACATCGAGGAGACCACCCACTCCACTCCACTTCTTAAAATTTCTACCACCTCCAATCAGCATCATGCTGGAGAACAAGACGTTCACACGTGAGCCTTTAGAAAACATTATTGATTTAAACTATAGCAGTGTGCAAAACATTCATAAGTGGCAAAGGCCTGTGTGTGTGGTGGTAGTCAGGGGAGAGGGGGGAAATTCTGGCCAAGATTTATGCTAAACAGTGAAGGTCAGAGTGACTATTAGGTATTTGCTAACCTCTGATTTCCTGGACTTGGAACAAGAGGTTGATGGACAGGTGAACCCTGTCAGAGGAGTACTGACTAGAGAAGTTGTTCCCAGTGCTAACCAAAGTGCCCAGCTGTTCATAAACAATAGGTGACTTAAACTACTTGTAGAAGCCAGCAGTCACCAATACCATCAGGTGTCGTTTGCTGAAGCTTTCAAGAAAACCAATGTCATTGTTAACATAGTAAAGGAATGTACAGTCTCTGTTGAGGAAAATGAGATTTAAAGTGATTGTTTATGATGTTTATTCTACACAGTGTCAATTACAAGAAGCTATCAACTGACAGACAGTTCATTGGACAGGTCATCACTTCAACTATAGTATTTCAGGAGGAAGGAAACAGTCCATAATGAATATGTAAATCAGTCAGGTGACACATATTAATTTTAGAATGAATTCCTAGGGGAGTGAAAGTTATTCTTATGGTGGGAGAAATGCAAGAAATGACAATGATGTTCTTGAAAACCCCTCCAGTAGGTCTGACACCCAAACTACTCATGATTTTCAGCTCCACACACTTCCTAAAAGAATGATCTATGTGTTACATCAATTCTGCAAACTCCTGATTTGACAGTCTCCCTGTTATGTTTCTTGGACTGAACACTGTCCTTTTTGAAATTAAGTCAAACAAATTATATTTTTTCCTGAAATGAATCAGAAATATGTTTTCCCATGGGGCAATCTGTCTTCCCACATATACAACACTGAAATTTTCTTTTAGCAACAGTTGATTTTGTTATCTGTAGCTTTGCTGAAAAATAAGAGGAGACTACAGCCTGTCCTAAAACCATCAGTTCTCATATATTTGTTAACTAGTCTGTCTTATCTAGTCCAAATTTGCATGTCTTTGAGTTTGTATATTTTCTATGGCTTTGCGACATTTTATAAAACTGAAGTTTTACAAATGGATAAAATGAGAAATAGCATTGATTTTACTAAATATACATAGATTCCCACTACCATCCAAATCACATTCACAGAAACATTAAAATTTAATGTGTGAAAGCCAGCACATAGAATTATATATTAGACAGGTGTCTCCATTCCCTGAGAAGCAAAACTCGGTGGCAAGAAGGTGGATGATACACTGAGAATCTCTTCATTTATTTGACCCTGAGATTATTAATAATTTAATCTGTTTTTAAAGCATCACACTCTTTATACCACTAAGAATCTGAAATTCAGAGATCCCTATGGAAAAATAGTTACAGGAATGGCAATTAAATGGAAACAACAGGATATAAACCTAGTTGTCTCATGTAATTGGAGCCACAGAAAAATTGACCCAAGACCATTGATGTGCAAGGTTCTCCCTGGTGGCCTCTGCCTACCTCTCCTTGCTCTCCCTTTCCCTCTTCTTGAATTCCACCCAATGTGTTTACGGACAAGCCATGTTGTATCAAGATGGTGAGTCTCTCTACACACCATTCTCTCTATTCTCTGTCTTCTGCCTGTTTGACCTTCAGTGTCTACTTAAAGGATTTAGTCTAACTCCTCTCCTTCCTTAATTAAAGCCTCTCTTCAGTTTATGAGGTAATACCAACTTACTTTCTTTGTAACATCATAAGATCTTGAGTAACTTATGGAGTACAACCTAGCATTTATTTATGTGAATCCCCTTAGCATACCATTCCAAAGCACTTGCATTAAAGATGCAGAGCTTGGACCATGGCAACTGTTCAATAACTAGGAAGAAGGAAAGTAAGGGGACAGAGGGACAATTAGAATTTTGGAAATAGTTGTAGCTAATCTTTGTTACTTTGTGAGTTCTTCTTTTTCCCACCCTTTAACACCCCCCCCCAGTTTCACCCAATCACTAGATAGGAGAGAAAGGATAGAAGAGAGAGAGGGAGAGAGGGGGGAGAGAAGAGAGAGAGAGAGAGAGAGAGATCTCCCCTAGAATTTCTTTTCTCTTGTTTCTTCTTTGAGCAGGACTACTAACAAACAACACCCAACGCCCCCTG
Organism: Mastomys coucha; assembly: GCF_008632895.1. NCBI lineage: Eukaryota > Metazoa > Chordata > Mammalia > Rodentia > Muridae > Mastomys > Mastomys coucha. The sequence goes on from NW_022196914.1 coordinate 7,627,357, forward strand.
AATTACTAACAACACTAACACCCATCTCCCCATCTCTGTCCTTGGTGCCCTAGTGTTTACATATACTATTAAAAGTTCCTAGAATTCTGAACATCACACAATCATAGAAACTATCTGCAGCTGGCAAAAATCACACCTCTGCTAGAGCACTGGCAAATCATAGTCAGATGCTGCAGACTGTCTGAAGCAGCCCCACATCTCCAAACCACCTGACCCTACTGGATTAAAATGAAAGCACATTTTTATAATATTTCTGGATTTTTTTTTTTTTTTTTTTTTTGGTTTTTCGAGACAGCGTTTCTCTGTATAGCCCTGGCTGTCCTGGAACTCACTCTGTAGACCAGGCTGGCCTCGAACTCAGAAATCCGCCTGCCTCTGCCTCCCAAGTGCTGGGATTAAAGGCGTGAGCCACCACCGCCCGGCATATTTCTGGATTTTTAAAAGAAACTAGAATTCCATAGTTTTCAAAAATTTTACTACAACTCATACATTTGTATCTTGATCTTATTCATGCCCAGACTCTTCCCTGATACAGACCCACTTCTGTAGCAATCTACTTTTGTGTCCTCGTGTTTCTTAACTCAAACAAGTCCCATTTGTGGCCTTCACATATTCTTGGGTCACTACTAGATTTTAAAGGTGTTATGAATGTGTTTAGCATAAAGAAAAGGGTAAAAAGTAAGGCTTCCTTTTAAATAATATATCCTAGTTTAATAGTTGGCCTGACACTTTGGATATTCTCAAATCACAACACAATATGATTGCTGTGATCCATGCTTTTCTAATACTTGGGAATGTTGGGGCTATTTAATCACATAGCTTACTCTTATGTTGATATCGGTGAGGAAATGGAGTCTTAGAGAAGTAATTTATCCACATTCACGCAGCCACTTGGTACCAGGGATGTAACTGAATGCCTTGTGATGACCTCCTGACCCTATGCTCTTTAACTTCCTCATTATATGTTGCTGAGGACTCTGTATGAATCTAGTGTGAAAAAGATGACAGATATCAAAAACATCTCCAAGAGGAAGAGTAGGCATTCCATTTTATTACTATCAGAGAATTCAGTAATAAAGACATTTTTACTTTCTTTAATTTTGTAAACTTAATATAAAAAACTTTCAAATAGATAAAAAATATCACACACTTATCTACCATCAAAACAACAACAAAAAATCCTTGAGAGAATGGAATTTATTTCCATTGTACCTTGATTTGGTTTACAAAACATTTCAGTTAAAGCAACTGACACTGTAACTAGAAAACTATCATTTACTTGATTTTGACAGAGCCTTAACTAGTTTTTCTGCTTCCATATCCTGACTCCTGTCCTCAACCTGGGCCACAGGCTCCATCTTAGGAAATACAAGTGGGGCAAGAAGAAAATGAATGCCTCAATTGGCATTCTACACACAAAAGGAAAACTGCATTAGGAGTGAAGTGATTTCAATATGCTATGTTATTTCAATATGCTGCCACTTCTGTCTTGCTAATGGAAACTAAGACCCCTTTGAAAACGAAACAGAAGGACAGATTTAGAGACCTTCTTCCCTTGTGACTGCCCGTAGCATGTTAGTAAATTTCACTTCCCATTGAATGTGTCTAAACTTTCAACAATAGAATAATGCTAATCTGAAGATTGTAGTTGGGAATAGTGGCTTGTAGCAACAAATAGAACATGAGAAAATAAAATCCCATCTTATACTTGTTTCTTGTGAAATTTCCTTCTCCTAATAGAGCTAATTATAAAGTAGCAGCTACTTTTACTTTCCTACATGTGCTTAGCACATGGGAGGAAGATAAAGATTTTTTTAAATTTGCATTTTGTTGGAGCTGTCTGTCTAGTGCTGGTCATACCTGAGTTGTGAAAACATTAGAGCGTACATCTACCTGTTTGACAAGTGAGCCCCGTGTCTTCCCATGTTACAGATGATGCTGTTTAGTATTGACAACTTGACAGGGTCCAGGCAAAGGCATGCTCATGGAGGTTACAGGCTGACTCAGAGGGTGGCCATTCCTACTAAATATCTGTATTCACTTCAAGCAAACTAGCATCCAAGGCCTTCTGGGGTGGGGCATTTTGGTCCCAAGGGAAGGACTACTCTGGTTACCTTCACTTCTCCCTCAGAGCTCCACTACAAAACAGTTTTATCTATGACTCAGAACACAGGATAGGTTATAATGCCTCTTAGGGAGGGATTATATTGTAGAAACAAACTGAGTAACCATTCAGTGGTTTGACTCACAGGAGTTGGCAAACTGTCATTACCTGCCTCCATGACTGAATGTTTGCCTCATGGGCACATATCCACAGAAAGCCTCCAAATCAGCTCTATTCATAGCCCTCTCCCTCTACTCCAACCTTGTGAAAGAGTCCCTGCATCCTGCTCTGTATCTGGAAATTGCAGGGTTCACCTGTCAGCTTTCCGTGTCATTTGAACCAGGACAGCATTGGAGGCTTAAGCTACCTGCAGCCGGGACTTAGTCTCTCATCTGTCTCTCATTTGATTCAAGTGCTTTCCTGATCCCTTACCACCTGCATTTGTTGAAATGGGAGGACAGATACTCATCAGTATCTCTCATCAGTAGACTCTCCCAGCTTAAGAGTGTGCCCTTATCCTTACATCCTATACTGGCTGCTTTTGTGTGTTCACTTGACACAAGCTGGAGTTATCACAGAGAAAGGAGCCTCAGGTGAGGGAATGCCTCCATGAGATCCAGCTGTAAGGCACTTTCTCAATTAGTGATAAAGAGTGGGAGGGCCCAGCCTATTGTGGGTGGTACCATCTCTGGGCTGATAGTCCTGGGTTCTATAAGAAAGCAGGTTGAGCAAGCTAGGGGAAGCAAGCCAGTAGGTAACATCCCTCTATGGCCTCTGTATCAGCTCCTGCTTCCTGACCTGCTTGAGTTCCAGTCCTGACTTCCTTTAGTGATGAATAGCAATGTGGAAATATAAGCTAAATAAATCTGTAATTTGTGCTGACCAGCCCAGGTTCTTGTCTTCTAGTAGCCTGTGAGACAACAGAAAGCATCCCAATTTATAAATATGTCCTCTGAGGCTCAAAGTGTATCCACTGAGAAATTATGTATCCATAATCAGCCAGAGACAAAGCCAGGATATTCACCCACTGCTGACAGACCTCCAAACACATTGAAACACTGTTTTGTTGTTGTTTCGTTGGTTGGTTGGTTTATTTGACGCCAGGAGATCCAAACTAAGAGGTCTGCTTATATGATTGCTTCTCCATCAATATGAAGGAAAACATGATCCATGCAGACTAGGCTTGACCTCTCCCCATGCTAGTAGCCTGAACTTCCACAGTGATGGAGTATGGGGTCCTGATGCCAAGGATCCAGTTGTTATCTCTGCTTTTGTTCTCCATTCAGTGCTCCCGAAATTGCAGTGGGGGCTTCAAGATTCGTGAGGTTCAGTGCATGGACAGCCTGGACCATCACCGGAGCCTGAGGCCATTTCACTGTCAATTCCTGGCTGGCGTTCCTCCTCCTCTGAGTATGAGCTGTAACCTGGAACCTTGTGGAGAATGGCAAGTGGAGCCCTGGAGCCAGGTATGGCACCCAGAAGGGACATGCAGCATCTTGGAGACTGAGTCTAATAGACCATGAATTGTTGTATTAACACATGAGTATAGAAGTTACAGAAGATTCCACACTGGAATCATGCCAGAGATTCAGTTCCATTTAGTGACCCCGCACTGTGTGGGGGAAACAGCCACCTTACAGGAACTGAAAAAATTCCACTGGGAAAATGATATGGTATGTTGTCAGCTATGACAGTGGAGTGCTTTATTAGAACGTGGTCTCACAATGGACATATTGTTTAATCAGAGGCCCTTCTGGGGATATGAACACGAGATGATTCAAAATAGACTACTTGGATGAGCAATGTATAATAATAGCCCTGCACACCTGTCTAAGCCTTCTTCAGTCGGGCCGAGAACAATGGTCAGATCCTTCTCACCCCATATAATTTTACATTCATATCTCAGTTAAATACACAGATGACTGCACAAATAAAAGAGAGGGAGCCTATCTTTTCTGTGAGATAAAGAACTCTGCTGGACTCTAGTGTCTAGAACATGAAAACAAGGTTATTTTTCTCTGGTAAATTGTGATAGTCTCATTTCCCAGTGGATAAACACATCAATGGCTAAAACTACTCCCAAGTATACTCTTGCACCAAACAAAGATGTGAAGCCAAATCTATATAATGCACTGTGAGTGTGTGTGTGTATGTGGGGGGTTTGTTGCTTACTTTAATTCTCACAATGTTGTAGGTGGTGATAGTCTCATTTCCCAGTAGATAAACACATCAATGGCTAAAACTACTCCCAAGTATACTCTTGCACCAAACAAAGATGTGAAGCCAA
>NW_022196914.1:7631776-7659678 GCF_008632895.1 Mastomys coucha
CTATATAATGCACTGTGAGTGTGTGTGTGTATGTGGGGGGTTTGTTGCTTACTTTAATTCTCACAATGATGTAGGCGGTAGGTCTTACCTGTCCCATTTTATAGATAAAGTTTAACTCGATGGTTAAGAAATACACCTGAGGTTCCACACTAGAATATCAATGGAGTGCTTTTTCACACATCAGTCAGACTTTGGTTTTGGCGCCTATTCCTTTGTAGAACTTGGCTCAGTGAGACTTGAGCAGAGAGATAACTAGGGAGAAGGACTGAGTCATTGACTCTTTTATGGGTACCTGCAATGCACACAGGAAGAGAGCAGATATGAATACAGTGAAATTATTCAAAATGGACTACTCTGATAAGCAATGTATAATTGACTTGAACACCTGTCCAAGCTTCCTTCAGTCGGGCTGACAATAACAGGCAGATCCTGTTATTATATGAAGTAACATATAATTTTAGATTCAGAGCTTGAAGACACAGACTTAGCACAAAAAAAAAAAAAACTGACTCCCCTGGGACTTCCTACTTCACTCAGGGGCGCTAACTCATGTTGATGCCTTGGTATCAGAACACTCTTTAGTGTTTCCTTGGGGTGGTGTGGAGAGAGTGGGACACTGTCCTCTATTCCCCTATTTCCCCTTCTTCTCCTTCTCTTTCTTACTAAGAAAATAAGTGGAGGGCTGTATAGTGAAACTCTGGTTCAGTGTCCTCACAATGAAGATCAGTCATGTCTTCCTTATTATGGAAATGATATCTTTGTATTTCCTCAGTAGCTGGGTAGCTCCAATATTAATCTGTTCCCCAAAGGATTCTTACCACTAACTCTTCTAAATGTCTTTGTTCTGAGAAAACCGCAAAGTTGAAAGGTGTCTCTTTGAAGACACAATAGAGATGAGAACTGTAATTTCTGGAGCTGTTCAAATATTGAACACCTTTAGATGTTTTCCTTAGCCTTCCATAATGCTACTCTATTTAATGGCTTGCTACCCTGAGAGTATTCTGGTCCCATTTGGGAAATGTCAGATATCTTAGACTAATTAAAGGACTGATGTATTTTAGCTATGGCAACATCTCTCCACCAGTGATAGTCAAATGTTAGTACATTTGAAAATCATCTTGTCAACATATAGAGGGATGAGATGATCCCTAGAGGGTCCAATTAGGGGGTCTCAGGTGAGAAACTCTGAATATACAATGTATCATCTCTATGAGATGATGGTGATAGTGCTGGTCTAAGAAGCACCAATCCATCCTTATTTTTTACCCTCTTTTCCTTCTACTTGGTCAAGTGGCTCTGAATCCATCTGCCCTTATGCAGAGCCACAGAATCCCAAGCTGGATTCCACTTTGTTCCTCACATAGGGTTACAAACAGATTGAATAAAAGTGGGCAGAATCTAGGTTGAACCTCAAAGCTGGAATTCTCTGAAGGTAATGTGTTAGGGCATTTATGAAGCAAATATAGCTAATTGTGTATAGTATTCCTGTTTTCTGTCATACTGCCACCATATATATCTCATGTGATGGACTTGAACTTGATAAGACAGCCATAGTTTGTTATGGTTGTAACCATGTCATAACTAGGCATTTTCAAGGTGTTCTTATTCTCATTGTTTTTGCATTACTTTTCAATGTTTATGAGTAAGTTAATTTCCTCTTAGACACATCATGCACATGAGACCACATATCATATGAAATCATTCTGATAAGCAACAAGCTGACACTTCAGAAGCCTATCTCTACAGAAATCCGCCTTGCTATCTTGAGTTTCTCTTATGAATATTATAATCCATGTATTACATTCCCAGCAAGCCCATCAATTTTACTAACTAAAGAAAACGTCCATTCTAAAACCTTATATAGTTCGGAAGGAAGATTGTCATATTTCAATAAAAAGCAAGCAATGTCTCTTCTTGCAGTGTGACATAATCATACATTTTTAAATTAGAAAATGTATGTATGTGTATGAGTGTTTAGCCTGTATGTATTACAGCATAGGTGTTCCTGGTGCCTGCAGAGGCCAGAAGATGGCATCAGATCTCCTGAAACTTGAGATACGGGCGATATGAGCCACTATATGGGTGCTGGAAATTGAACCTGAGGCTTCTGGCAGGGCAGCCAGTGCTCTTAGCTGCTGATCCATCTCTCCAGCCTCATAATCACAAATTTAAAAACATGAAAGCCGGGCGTGGTGGCGCACGCCTTTAATCCCAGCACTTGGGAGGCAGAGGCAGGTGGATTTCTGAGTTCGAGGCCAGCCTGGTCTACAGAGTGAGCTCCAGGACAGCCAGGGCTATACAGAGAAACCCTGTCTCGAAAAACCAAAAAAAAAAAAAAAAAACATGAACTTTACATTTTTTGTTACTGAAAACTTGTGCCACAGAGCAAAACTGATAGCATGGCTGCTCTTTTACATTCAATATGCAGATAACCTCACATAGATTGAAAAAAAAAAAAAAAAAAAAAAAAAACATGAACTTTACATTTTTTGTTACTGAAAACTTGTGCCACAGAGCAAAACTGATAGCATGGCTGCTCTTTTACATTCAATATGCAGATAACCTCACATAGATTGAAAAAAAAAAAAAAAAAAAAAACCATTCCTTTAAGGAACCTGCAAAGCTGCTCCAGGTTCTCATACCAATATTAAGTTCTCTAGTACACAGCTGAAATGAGAGCAAAAAGTTTGCCTCTAACATTGAGTGCACCTACGTTTTACCAACTGCCTATGTTATGTGTCAGTGTTCTAGGTCCTGTGGAGGCGGTGTTCAGGAGAGAGGAGTGTCTTGCCCAGGAGGCCTCTGTGACTGGACAAAAAGACCTGCAACCACTGTGTCCTGCAACAGACACCTTTGCTGTCACTGGGCCACTGGAAGCTGGGAGCCGGTAAGAGTTAGTTATAGGTGCTTTGTTCTACCTTGGCTTTCTACAAACAAATTTTATGGCACATTTTTAAAATTTCTAAATTTTCTGGAAGACAGATTGGCTTTGGGGTCCAGGGGCAGGCAGGTCAATCTGTCATGGGTTCAGATGGAGGTACATCTCGGAAGGACTATGGGGCTCAGGCAGAGTGGAATAGATCCCATGTTTGCTGGGCTCTGTGGGGGGGTCCCAGCTAGTGTGGATATTGGGGCAGGGGTCTCACCTGTGTTTCTAGCTATGGCAGACCTCCTATGAGACAGGTAGGCTGTGGAAAGTGGGGTACAGGCACACCAATCAGCCATGGGTTCAGATGGAGGTGCAGACCAGAAGGACAGTGGGGCTCAGGGAGAGCTGAATGGATGGATGAGGGAAGGGAAGCTAACCTGGGGGTTGGGGCATATATGCTATACTGGTCACTGTTGTGATTCACAGGCATTACATTTAGATAGGAGTGTTGATTTTCTCTTTTGTCAGCTTGCATAGCTCCTCTGATATCATGGAAGCTAGTCCTCAGGTAGGAGACTTCTAGATCAGTTCCAGATCTATTCCTCTAAGTCCTGTATCCAAAGTGTGTGTTGTCTTCAGCAATACGATCTTACCTTCTTTTTCTGAAAGGCACCAGGGCAACAGCAATAGTCTATATTGTATGAGAGGGTCTCTTGCATGCCCCTGAACTGAAAGATTTCCCATGCCTGGCACTGGGGATTTTGTTAGACAGTCTATGGTTTTGAAGAGAGCGTTGTTACTCCAAGTGGCACTGTTTCAATTACATTATGTAGATATATGTACATGTGCTTATTGATTGATTGATTATATGTAATTTTAGATAAGTATAAAATACTTCCCTATGGCATTTTCAAACATCCTTAGTGCTATTTATCCCCCCTCTTCCCTCTACCTCTGGGTTGCCTCCTTTCCTAATCCCCAATAAATTTCTCCCAAACATTTTTTTCATTTCCCCCTTTATAGCAATGGTGTCCTATTTTTATATGATGCATCTGTATGCATGTTGTATATGGGTGTTCAGGCTTAAGCACAGTGCCCTTGGAGGATAGACCATAGAGCTGGATTGTAAGCCACCTGATGGGGTGTTAGGACCCAAACTTGAGTCCTCTGGAAGAGAGGGAAATACCCATAACTGCTACGCCATCTCTCCAGCCCCTCTACCTTAGCTTCCCTATCCATTTTTCCTTTGGACACATGGGGGATGTTCACTACTTGTACTTGTCTTATCATGTATTTCCATGCCTGTCATGTCACATGTTTATATATAACTGATATGTCATGTGTTTCCATGTGTTTCACTTGCATTGCTCTTTCCCAGTATACTACTTCCAGGTCTGTCTGTCTGTCAGGTGCCTCGTAGCTGCTGTGAGTCCATGTTCATTATCTGGAGTTTAGAAGAGAGGGGAAAAATACTTTCAAAAGAGAAAACATCAAGTAGCAAAAATATTCCAGATGCTCAAGGCCTATAGAAAAATTATTTTGGCCCTCAAGCCCTTGGATTCTTTTCTGAGACTTAAATATAGTCACATATTGAAGCTTTAGGCTTAGTCTAACTTTGTGAGTCTAGACCTTTCTTCTGCCCACAAAGCAGTTTGCCAGATGGTCAGCCTGTTTGATGGTGAAGTAAACAAGATAATTAATTAAACTAGAAGTGAGAGAAAGATTATCATCCTAGCATTAATTATGGAGGGGGAAAAAGTTCCATAACCCATAGACAAATTCTGCCAGTGTTCAGACTCATCCTACCTGAGTTCTATAGGAAATAGGCTAATGATTAATGTAAGAGGACTCAGTCCCCTGTGGATAGTGCCCACACTGTGGATAGAGACCCACTAGGTAGGTGGGTCTCAGTTATGTAACTGAGCAAGCTGGAGGGCAACCCAGGAAGCATCATTCCTCCATGGCTCCTGCTTCAACTCCTGCCTCCCAGTTCCTGCTTCAACTTCCCTAGATGGTGGACTACATCCTGGAAGCCAAATAAAGCCTTCCCTTTCCCAGTGGCTGTGGTTAGTGTTTGCCATGGCAACCGGAAATCAAGATGATACACTTAATCTTCATGCAACAATCTCTTCTTGCAGGTAAAGAAAAAGAAAATGGGATTACATTATCTAGGATGATAAAGAGTAAGCCAGAAATCCCAAATTCCCAAAATGCTAGTCCAGGGTTCTCTCAGTCTTGTTTGTTTACTCTCTCTCTTCCTTCCTTCTGGCCTTTGTTACAGACTTATTGATACGGAATGTTTTACCTGGGTAGGCATTTCATTCTTTCTTGCCAATTCTTGTGGGAGACTTGATTAAAATTACATTCAGATTTAGTCATAGAAACATGCTGCTCACTGTTATGCTTCATGCTTTATATACAGTAAAATAAAATAGATGAGTAGACATGAAGAAAAAGTCACGTTTGACATCCTGCCATCTGTGAGGTCTATGTGAGGAATGAGGTTTGGTGTTCAAGAGTTGAGCGGTAGTATCACTGTTTGGAAATTCTCTTATCTAGTGTTCTGAGTCTCCAATCATATTTTAAATGGTAAATGCATTCTTTTAAGCATAATGACTTTCCCATTTAGTGACCTTTTGAGCTAGTCAGTCACTGGGCATTTGTTGAACATCATGCTCATTTCTGTGAAGCATGAAGAATGGGGAACTTGACTCTACTCTGAGAATCTTTGCTCATATAAGATGAGTCTAAAAACTAACAAACCACCTTTCACCAAAATGGCTTCAAAAGCAAAGAAGAAAGCTCTTGCTCCTTCCAAAACCGAAGTAAGGACCTTGAGAGCTAAGAAGGTAGTGCTGAAGGCATCCACAGCTACAAAGAGAAGATATCTTCCAACAACCAGAAACACAAGTCCCTGTGGCTTTAGAGGCACCACAAATTCCCATTGAAAGAGCATACTCAGAAGAAACACGCTTGACAACTGTGCTGTCAACAAATTCCCCCGACCATTGTGTCAGCCATGAAGAATACAGAAGACAGCAACACACTTGTGTTCGTTGTGGAAGTCAAGGCCAGCAAGCAGCAGATCAAGCAGGCTATGAAGAAACTGACATTGATCTGGCCAAAGCCAATACTCTGATAAGGCCGGATGAAGAGAAGGCACATGTTTGGCTGGCTCCTCCTTATGATGTTCTGGATGTTACCAACAACATTGGGATTATCTACACTGAGGGCAGCTGGCTAGTTCTAAATACACACCTTTTCCATGAGCCAAACAAACAAAAAACAAATTACAAAACATGGTATAAAATAAAACACATAAGTTTGTATGTTCATCACAGTAACCAAAGCAGGGAGCCCACATAAAGATCCCTCGATGGATGGATGTCAAATCAATGTGGAACAAACCAAAATGGAACACAATTCCACCTTAGAAAAGAAGTCTACACATTGCAACATAGATGAACTAAGGATAATCATGCTAACTGAGATAAGTTAGTCACAAATGGGCCACTGTCTGCTTCTACTTAATAAGATTCCTACATATATCAAAGGACATAAAAAAGATATAATAGTGTTTGCCAGGAGCTGGGGTATAGATGGGAGGTGGTGGTAAGTTGTTTAAAAATACAGTTTCAGTTAGCTAAGATGAAAATGTTCAATAGATGCTTGGTATACCCCGAGAATATTCTTAAGGCTGCTTCAGTGTGTATGTAACAAAGCTAAAATAAAGCTTGGTGTGGTGGCATGCACCTGGAACCCCAGTACCTGGGAGCAGGAGGCAGGATGATCATAAATTGAAGGCCAACAGAACTACATACCAAGACGAAGTTTCAAAATTAAAACAAAAAGGAAGTGTGTGTATGTTGCGTACAGGCTTATAATTGTAACTGTTGTGGATTTTCTTTGCATTTTACCACAAATAAAAGAATTTACAGAATATTCATAATCTCTTACATTCTTAGGAATTGCCTCAAGGAAGTTGTCTCCACAAACATGAGACTAACCCTCCTGCTGCAGGCGCCCAACCCTGGTTACAATGGCATCTGACATATCAGCAGGGCTGAAGATCAGTCATAGGCCAGCAAGCCTGAAACTCAAAGGCCCATATGCCCATTCCTGCCTTATTTACACGCAGTCTTTATACAGCCCTGTGTCCATTTCCCATTGGCCTCTCTCCAACTTCTTTCATGCTACTTTTGTCTTCCCTAATGACATCATCCCTTCTTCTATAGCCCCACATCAGTACTAGACCAGAGAAACTAGAAAACACCATAAAGAGCAAATTTTCTTCTATTTTCCTTTCAGTTCAACCTGTGTCCTTATGGCTCACATCATGTCTTCATAATGTCAAGGTGAATCCTTCTCAGACACTCACGATGACAAAATGAGTGCTTGGGTTGAGAGTTTTCATTAGAATCAAGGCGATAAACCCTATGAACACTATCTTTTATTCTCATTCCTCCATACATGTGTGCTCCATCCCACTCGCTTTGCTATGATGCAACAAAAAATCTGGTTTCTTATTCTTTATGGCTTGGCAGGAAGGATAGCCACCAATCACACCCTCTTTTGCATTATTCACTCTAAAATGGAATTTCTTTCTGTGTGTCCATTACAAATTCCCAAGGAAGTGATTAACTGGTCCACTTTGACTCAAGTACCTTCTCCTGGATGAGTCAACAATGGTCCAGTAGGTATGGCTCTGTGGTCCTAGCATTAGTATCTAAACCTCAATGCTGTAGCTCTGTCATAGGAGCATCAGGGCATTCTCAAACGTGGGGGAAAGGAACACATTCTATGGAGAACTCACTAGCATGTAGGCTATAGTCATTCCAACAGCCTCTAACGCAGAACTCTTCCTAAACTCACATCTTGGACTGATTTGGATTTCAATTACAGCAGTGTAGTACTTTACGATTTGGTCTCACAGTGAGGCCTACCTTCCAAGGGCTCATAGGAATTTAGACTGTCTCTCAGTTGACTGTGGTAGGTGGCTCCCATGGTAGTCCTGGGGAAGAACTTTGACCCTTTCTCTGTCTTTCAGTGTACCACTTCCTGTGGTGGTGGCTCTCAGAAGAGGAGCGTTCATTGCATCCCCTCAGAAAACAGTACAACTGAAGATCAAGGCCAGTGCCTCTGTGACCATCAAGTCAAACCCCCAGAATTCCAAGAATGCAAGCAGCAAGCCTGCAGGAAGAGTTCTGGTAGGTGACTGGGCTGCTCAAGTGGAGCAGGGCTGCAGCGATGGGGTCAGTGTTGTACAAGTCCTCCTTCATGATTCAGATTATTGATAGTTTTCTGACCCCTTTGCAGATCAGAAAATCTTGATGCTGAAGAAGTTAGACAGCAACTTTCAGAGCAAGTGATAGGACCTGATTGATTCCTTGATGAATTACTGTATCTGTACATCTGATCTCCTGTCTCAGAGCATATTTGTGCTGATGGCATCCCATCCAGATAAGAATTATTTTGGGTTTCTTTTTTTCTTTTTTAGATGTCTGAGAGAGATTTTAGCCTTTCTCAGGAATCCATCCAAGTGCAGAATGATCTATAAATCTAAATATACTGTCTTAGGTCAGGTTGCCCAGAAGCAAGCTCTGAAGTGAAAAAATATATCATTTACATATATATATATATATATATATACACATGATTCATTAAGGACATAATCTCAGAGAAGACAGCCAGGATAGCCCAGTACATGAAGCTTTCTTGGGCTACCTGAAAGGAATTGAATTTGCCAGCATTTAAAGCTCCATATTAGCTCCATACAGGGGTATTCTTCTGGTAGTCTGTAAAGATTCTTTCTAAGAGTCAGGGTATCTTGGAATTAAAGAAGCTAAGAAGGACAGAAGCTTGGAATTATGTGGATAACTTTGCACTTTTTTCTTCTGAGGCAGAAAGGAGCTGTTGAAGCATCCAAAGGAGGGAAATACAGGTTACAGAGTATTTCTGGCATGCATGGCCAAAGGCATCCTCCTTGTTCAGCTCAAGCTGAGGAAGTCATGTTGGTGAGACTTTATGGTGTAGCCTCTGGCATTACTAGAAGGCACACTCTCACAGCAAACTCCCCACAGTCTTTCTACACTCTTTTCTACACTGTTCCCCGAGCCTTAGGTGTTTGCCAAAGTTGATGGGAAAAGTCCATGAAGCCTCAACCATATACAAAGAACTGCAGGCAACTAAGAAATGGTGAGAGTGTTAGAAATAGTCTTTAGCACACCAGATGGCTATTCAATACCAAGTGGTCAGGCCTGAAAACACACATCCAAGTAACATTATACACACTGAATGGGTTGTATTTAGGAACATATATATGTATTTACATATATATTTCTGCATATTATAATAATTAACAAAAAAGATACCGTGAATTTGAAGGAGAGTAAGGAGGGATGTATGGTAGGGTTTAAAGGTAAGAAAGGAAAGGGAGAAAAGATCTAACTATAGTCTTGAAAATTAAAAACTGAAGAAGGAAAGAAAGAAAGGAAGGGAGGGAGGAAGGAAAAAAGAAATGGAGGGAAGAAAGAAAGAAAGAAAGAAAAAAAGAAAGAAAGAAAGAAAGAAAGAAAGAGAAACAGAAAGGAAGGAAGAAAGAGAAAAGAAGGAAGGAAGGAAGGAAGGAAGGAAGGAAGGAAGGAAGAAAGGAAGGAAGGAAGGAAAGAAGGAAGGAAGGAAGGAAGGAAGGAAGGAAGGAAAGAAGGAAGGAAGGAAGGAAGCCAGAAAGCCAGGAAGCAGGGAAGCAAGGAATTAAGGAAGGGATTCCAGCTACTCAGTGAAGGATAGAGAAGGAGTCAGTTAGGAGTTTATTCATATAAAGGGGAATGAACAAGCATAGAAGTGCAGGTAGAGAGAAGAGATCCAGGTGCTACTTTCAAGAGTCTGGATTTTGTGGTGGAGGGAAGGAGATACAGGTTTGTTCCTGTGTTTGTTTGTTTGTTTGTTTATGTCTATCTGTTTGTCTTTCTTTTTTGATATTTTCTTTATTTATATTTCAGATGTTATCCCCTTTCCCTGTTTCCCTTCCACCTGGAAACACCCTCACTCCCCCTGCTTCTATGAGGGTGTTCCTCCACCCACCCACCCACTCCCACCTCCCCCCCCTCTTGGTTCCTCAACAATGGGACATCTATCAAGCCTTCATAGGACCAAGGACCTCTCCTTGCATGACAAGGCCATCCTCTGCTACATATGCAGCTGGAGCCATGTGTATTCTTTGTTGATGGCTTAGTTCCTGGGAGTTCTGAGGGGGTCTGGTTGGTTGATATTGTTGTTCTTCCCATGGAATAGCAAACCCCTTCAACTCCTTCAGTCCCTTCTCTAACTCCCCTATTAGGGACCCCACACTCAGTCCAATGGTTGGCTGCTAAAATCCACCTCTGTATGGCTAAGGCTCTGGCAGGGCCTCTCAGGAGTCAGCCATATCAAGCTCCTTTCAGCATGCACTTCTTAGCATCCACAATAGTGTCTGGGTTTGGTAACTGTATATGAGGTGAATTGACAAATGGGACCTCATAAATTACAAAGCTTCTGTAAGGCAAAGGACACTGTCAATAAGACAAAAAGGCAACCAACAGATTGGGAAAAGATCTTTACCAATCCTACATTTGATAGAGGGCTAATATCCAATATACACAAAGAACTCAAGAATTTAGACTCCAGAGAACCAAATTACCCTATTAAAAATGGGGTGCAGAGCTAAACAAAGAATTTTCAAGTGAGGAATATCGAATGGCTGAGAAGCACCTAAGGAAATGTTCAACATTCTTAGACATCAGGGAAATGCAAATCAAACAACCCTGAGATTCCACCTCACACCAGTCAGAATGGCTAAAATCAAAAACTCAGGTGAAAGCAGACTCTGGCAAGGATGTGGAGAAACAGGAACACTCCTCCATTGGCAGTTCCTCAGGAAATTGTACATAGTACTACCAGAGGACCTAGATATACCCAGAAGATGCTCCAACATGTAATAAGGACACATGCTCCACTATGTTCATAGCAGCCTTATTTATAATAGCCAGGAGATGGAAAGAACCCAGATGTCCCTCAACAGAGGAATGGATACAGAAAATATGGTACATTTACACAATGGAGTATCACCCAGGTATTAAAAACAATGAATTTATGAAATTCTTAGGTAAATGGATAGAACTAGAAAATATCATCCTGAGTCAAGGAAACCAATCGCAAAAGAATACACATGGTATGCACTCACTGATAAGTGGTTATTAGTCCCAAAGCCCCAAATTAACCAGGATACAATTCACAGACCACATGAAGCTCAGTAAGAAGGAATACCAAAGAATGGGTGCTTCAGTCCTTCTTAGAAAGAGAGCAAAATACTCACAGGAGCAAATATAGAGATAAAGTGTAGAGCAGAAACTAAAGAAAAGGGCACCCAGAGACTGTCCCTGCATTTCTTAACCATGTGGAAGAGATGATGAAGTTACTGTGTTGGGGTGGGATTGGGAATAGCAGACAGTAATGAAATTGGGCTAAGCCATGTTTATTAAGGCTTTGCAAATCACTTACAAGTGGCCTGTGCTATGTTTAGTGCTTAAGTGTGGAGTCCAGGAAAGAAGCCTGGGTTGGAAATCACAGTCACAATGTACTGGAGAGAAATACTATAAATGTGACTGTCACCTGTAACTTCTTTCTGACCTTTTGCACCTGAGGGTAGTTTCCTCACTGGAAATGCAAATAGAAATCACTGAGGGCTCTTTTCCAGAGGTGCCAAACTCTTACCGTTCAGAGTGTGGCGCCTGGACAAGTTGAACTGGTATCTCCTAAGAGTTTGCTACAGATAGCGAATCACAGACCTCAGCTCTAACCGACTGAATCAGACTGTGCCCTTAAATACCCCATATATGATCCAAGTGCTTATTGGATTCTGACAGGCATCCTACTACAGATCAAGAAGCCACATTTGAGACAATCTTTTCATTCCATCCTGTGGCTTTCTATTAAACCATGATTTTAAGAGGTAGATACTAATCTCTTCCATGATGTAGTTTTTATGAAATTAAAGCAACCATCTGGTCTACTTCAATCACCCCTATTATTATGGTTATTTTTAATATACACACATAGATTATCTTTAACTGTTCTATTACTGGAAAATAAAATAGTCAATAACTAAAAACTGAACTAAATGTAAAGATTATATTTTTCATCTTGAAATCTCACTGAATAGATCATGACTAACAGCTGCCAGTTGATGTAAATAACAATGAATTGCCATCATCGGTGATTATTAGGGCAACAAAAGTTAATTAATAGCTTCATGCTTACTCATAGAGACACAACAAGATAGAACAGTTGCAAAAAAAAAAATCTTTGATTTAAGGAGCCAACCGTTTACCCTGATGCCTTATATATCAAGAGGCTTTCAAACCGAATCATTCAATCCCAGTATTCTTGCCATCTAGGCATCACAATAAATAGCCTATATCCATCATGTAAGACCTAGTTTGAATTCACATAAGATACATTACTTTCCTACAGGACATTTTACTTTTTTTAGGTACCTTCTGAATTTTAAAATATTTGTGGGGTTAATATAATGTCGTAGTTTCCTCCTTCCCTTTTCTTTCTCTAAACCCTCCAAAGTATACCCCTTGCTTTCTTTCAAATTCACCACCATTTTTTAAATTGCTGTTGTGTATGTGTGTATATATGCACATATATATCTGTGTAGCTAAACACTTAAATACAGCCTCCTCATGCTGTATAATGTCACTTGTATGTATATGTGTTCAGGACTGAACATGGTATAGAATAACCAGTTGGTTTTCTCTTCCCTGGGGAAGACTATTTCTCCTGTTCTCAGGATTCTGGAGTTGCTTGTAGTTCTTTGGGTAGGATCGGATCCTCCCTTGCTTCCCCCTGTTCACTGTGGCAGAGGGGGTCAGAAAGAGGTAAAAGCCAGATCTGGCTCTAAATTCCAACATCTCCTCAAAATTTTACAAGTTACATCATTCATCCGTTTAAATTTTTAATAACTTAAAACCTAAACTAAAACTACCATGTCCATAGCCAAATTATAAAACCTTTTACAAATAGCTATGGGCTTTTACTTTAATCAATATTATTATACCTAAATTTTTTGTTATAGTGCTAAGAATTGAACTTAGGTCTTTCCATATGCTAGGCAAACACCACACCACTATACTTCTGGTTGCATTCCAGTGTTTTGTTATAATTTTTGTTCTTCCTGTTCAGTTTGAGTGATGAGGAGTACAAAAGATTTAATAATAATACAACAACCTAACATTTGAGTCTGCAAGTGATCTGCTGAATTTTCCATTTGAGTAGGACTCATTCATTCACTTCTTCTACAAACAGTGTTGGTCAGAAGACACTTCTCACAAGTGCTGAATGCTGTGACTAAGACGTCCCTATCTTCAGGGAGCACCCAGTAACTGTTTATGAAAACAGTCAGTAACATTGAATTTTTCTTTCATGGGCAGAATACAGTTTCATCAACTTAGACCCAGCTGCCTGCAGGAGAACTGACAGATAATTGTCCTTTTAAATATCCAAGTATGCTATTGAATAGACAGAGGAAAATTGAGACCGGCTCTCCAAGCTGCCCCTGATTACAAGCATTGTGTGTACTTCAGGGCTGGGCTCCAATTGGCTGATGAACAGAAGCCTTCATTGTTTAACAATATTGAAGAGAACTGGTATAATTAAGCCCTGCTGTGATGTGAGGTTCATGGACTTTGCCTAAATGACTTGCTAGACATAGACCAGAAACAAAACTACTAGCACCAGCTCTCTCTGTCCTCTACTGTTGCTTCTGAATCTCATCTCTGAAAGAGTAAGACTCCAGAAGCTGGTGTTTCCAGGACTCCAACAGCCTGCATTCTCAACATCAGGCAATACAACTAGGCTTCAGTAAATCTCTTAAGTCATTAGATATTAACATAATATGACAAGTGAGCAAATGAGATTGTTCTGGGCATGGGACACTTGTTTGTCTAAGTTAATCCCCCAATTCTGCATCACCAGAACAAGAGACTCATTCTCTTGTGGGTAAAGCTTCAGAAACACTGAGATGACACTGTATTACAGCTACACGATACTGGCTTGCTTAGTTTCTTTGGAGCCCTCAGTTTTTAAAAAGAGAAGAATATTGGTGTGTCACCTTTGTTCATCTTGAGTTTGGACTGTCATGTTGGTGACACTCTATGGGTATAGCCTCTGATATTACTAGGACACTTGATCTCACAACAAACTCTATGACCTTCTGGCTCTTAAAATCTTTCTGGACCCCTCTTCTGCAATGTTCCCTGAGGCTTAGATATGGGAGTGTTTTGTAGTAACCATTTGGGCTGGGCTCCACAATTCTGGATTTTGATTTGATGTGAATTTCTTTCTGTTGAAAATAGAAGTTTCTTTAATGAGGGGTGAAGACTCCACTTATTTGTGTGTATCAGGACAAATGTTTATAAGTTGTTGTTAGGGGTTATGCTGGTTTTGTAAGTTAGTGGTTGCAGATTCTCCTCTACTAGCCATAATTTCACTAACACTGAATAGTTAGCCAGCTTTCCAGTATCAGGCACAGTTTCCCTCTTGTTGAGCATGTCTGAAATCCAATGAACATGCTAGCATGGATATAGGAAAACCCACAAGTTCTCAACTCTACACAAAGAACTATAGGCAACTGGGGAAAACTGAGAGCTGGAGAGGTGGTCTTCCCAGAGAATAGCACACCAATTAGTTGTCCAATGCAAAAAAAGTTATCCCTGAAAACATTATACAGACTGAGCAGGTTATATTTAAGAATGTGACAACAATTAGCTATTATATACATCTGTGTGTGTGTGTGTGTGTGTGTGTGTGTATATATATATGTGTGTGTGTGTGTGTGTTACATACATATGTATATATTTGTGTATATATACATATATATGGAATTATATATACCTATATGTATATAGAGGCCATGAATTGGAAGGAGAACATGGAAAGGGTATATAGGAGGGTTTAGAGGAAGGAAAAGCAAGAGAAATAAAAAATTTTAAAGGGAAAAAATGTCTCTACAAATAAACTCCTCTGAGAACAGATCCATATAGCACACATCAAGCTTATCTCCTTGAACATAGGGAATTGTGTTGTCATTGTTGTTGCTAACAGTGAAAGTTGTATTAATTCTCCTGTAACTACTACAATACATTGCCATACTCTGTGGGGCTTAACAATGTGAATTTATTCTTTTAAATGTCTGCAGTTTGGAAATCTGAGACTGAATTATCGCCACATCCATGCTTTCTCTCCTAGCTTTTGGTGCTTTCCAGCAATGCTCAGTTTTCCTTGGTTCACAGGTTTTAATATTAATTGACATCTCTGATATCCTCCCTCTTGGTGCCTGTTTTTCAACATGGCTGTCTTCTCTCTGTGCATGTCTACTTCTCTTCTCTTCTCTTCTCTTCTCTTCTCTTCTCTTCTCTTCTCTTCTCTTCTCAAAAAGACAGCATGTTCCATGAAAAGCCTACTGCAGAACTGCTCTGTCTGAATTTGCTTTATAATACATCCACAGCTCCATTTCCTGATCCAACCACATTTAGCAGTGCCCAGGTTAGTGCCCACTTTAACTAGTGGGCACTTAAACTTCAGACTTCTGAGGCCTCCTAAAGACTCTTCATATCATCACAGACACATCCTCACTAAGGTGCCATACTAACCTTCAGGAGAAAAGGCCCACCCACCATTTGATTCAACAAGTGACACAATACTAACTCACGTTTGG
Source organism: Mastomys coucha (assembly GCF_008632895.1). Classification (NCBI taxonomy): domain Eukaryota; kingdom Metazoa; phylum Chordata; class Mammalia; order Rodentia; family Muridae; genus Mastomys; species Mastomys coucha. The sequence goes on from NW_022196914.1 coordinate 7,647,406, forward strand.
GAGAATAAGACAGAAAGGATCTGTGTGAGCCAGCATGGCTCAAAGAAGTACTATGGAAAGATAGGAGGCAAGCTCCAAGCCTTCACACTTTTTCTGTCTTCTCCCTTGCTTATAGCAACTCCAGAGAACAAACATAGAACATGTAGCAAAGAACTCCTCAACATGTATTTTTCCTACTTACTACCACCAAGGACTCTAGATGGGAGGAAATTTGGGAAGTTATATGACTTCTAGGTTTTCATTGTGGATTCTGTTTTACAAACAGAAAGATGGGTTGTTCTAAGCAGCAGCCCATTGATGTACAGCTCTGCCCCTATGTAGAATGCCTGTGACTCTGGTATGCACATGGGAGATGAAGAACTCTAAGGGATTTTTTACAGTCGTGGTACTCAGAGAAATCATGGACTCTCTGGAACTTTAGAAAATGTCAACTGTTTTTCTATGCCATTTAGGAGAGACAAATTTTTAACAAACAACTTTAGATCAGGGGTTGCTGAGAAAGGAAAGATTCAGCAATAAAGACAAATTGGGGAATTTCGAGATCATTATATGCTCCTTATGTTTCTTTTTCCTAAGTGTATATGAAATAGGATTCTCAACAGGCCCTCGTAGTCAGCATGAACAAAGCTCATATGAACTCAGAGACTGAAGCAGCAAGCACAGGGCCTGCAAGGGACTGTACTGGGTCTTTGGAATATGTATTTATGATTTCCAGTTTATTGTTTCTTTGAGATGCCTGAGTGAACCAGTGGCTCTCTAATGCTTGTTTCTTCTCCTAGGCTCTTTTCCTTCTGTTTTTTTTTTTTCCTATCCAACTTTGATATGATAGTTTTTATTTCATCTTATTATATTTTATTGTGTTATAGTTTACAAAATTTAGGATTCACAAAGTTAGCAGAGACAGCTATTTTTGCCCACATAAACAAAGGACACAGTCAGCAAAATAATTTCTAAAGAAATAAAAAGCATTGTGTGCCTCTATAATCAGAAGGTAAAAAACAGAGCAGCACAAAGTACAGGTTCAGAATCAAGAAGACATTAATTTCTAGTTCTTGACTTTCCTGTCTACATAAGACAATGTGTGGGGACAGGACACGGTCTGTTGGTGGAAATATCTGTCTTAAGGGCTATTATTGATTTATTAAAGTTCCCTGTTATAAAAGGAAGGAAGGAAGGAAAGAGAGGGAGGGAGGGGAAGGGAGGGAGGAAGGAAGGAATGAAGGGAAGGGGGGAGGAAGAAAGGAAGGAAGGAAGGAAGGAAGGAAGGAAGGAAGGAAGGAAGGAAGGAAGGAAGGAAGTAGGTAATCAGGGCTTCCAGAGGCATCCAGGCAAAGTCTGAAACAATTTCACTTTCTTAAAGGAAAAAAAAAATGTGTGATTTGGCCTCACTGTTTTTTTTTTCCAAAATTGAATTCCTTCTAGAACTAGTATGATAGTATGTGGAACGTGTTTGGAAGATCATCTGGAGATGTGTGTGTGTAAAAGTTGGGACTGGTGACATGTGTCTATATTCTTAGCACTGGGAGTCTGTTTTCAAGTTCAAGACCAGTAGAGCTTACATAAAGAAAAGAAAAGAGACCACATAACTGCACACATGAGTGGCCTTTTATGTAATCTATTCAAATTTTCTGAGTATGTGAGAAAAACAAGATGAAGAAAATTAAGTGGAGTCTTTGTTTCTCTAAAACAGGAGGTGGAATCGAGGAAGTAGGATGCATATGGAATATGGGGGCAGGTATTTGGTCATGTTTCTTGTCTTCATCTACATAGTTTTAGATGGAAGAGAGGACACTGTGTAGCTGTATCACTCTCTCAACTGAGCAGTACTCAAGAAGCATGGATTAGCTGGCTGACTGCTGGGCACTCTAAATAGTGCAGTAATGGATTCTAAATCAACGCTGCCTGCTGCACAGATCTGGTCCTACCACTTATCCAGTTAGATGATACTTTATAAATTCTTAACTGCTATAGACTTTATTTTTTTGTCACTTGTGAAATGGAAAGAATAATTAGCTGATACAAATGAAATTCAGGAAAGTGTGTAAACTGCTGTGTTCAGCTGTAGCCCTGATAATGCTACAGAGAAAAACACCTCTGTACTCATAGCCCAAGACCATGGTCTTTTTTCTCTTGATATAAATAAGTCATCCAATGCTGTATCCATTTAGACTAACTAGCTTTGGCTACTTCTGGCTGCAAGCTGTAGATTGTATGGGCACTTGCTTCAGTGTCTCTCATTCTTTTTGTCTGGTAGCTGTGTGAACAAGATTCTTCATGGGATAGGCTCATCTTCCTGTGGCCCAGTGGCCCTCTAGTAATATTACTTACTAATATCTCTAAGCAACTCATAGAGCTGAACCTGAGGACAAAGTGAGAGTGAGTATCCTTGACCTACCGGCAGCCATGGCACAATAGGAATACCTAACATGACCATACAGGAATGAAGCCAGCTTAATATAAACACTCTATAATGTCTGATCCATGGTGGTTTATTGAATAGCTACTATTATGCATTGCTTTGGATCATTTCTTGTCGGATACACAAAGTATTACATTAATAGAAGTTGTGTCTTTCTCCTACAAAGGATAGCCTTTGGACATTTTCCAAACTAGCAACAGTTTCACTAATTCTTTGAAATTTTCATATAATGTACTTAGGACATTTTTACCCTCTCTTCCCTAACCCCTCTCTCATCAACTTCTCTATTTCTCCTCCCCTAAGTCTGAATCTTCTTTTAACCTTCACTGTTGGGTCCAATTCATGTTGCCCAATTGCCAGTGCCAGAGCATCCAAAGGCAAAACTTGGAGCTCCTGGAAAAGAAGAGCAGGAAGACACACAGACTCTAGATTTCTTTTACTGAAAAAAGAAAACAATTCTGTTTTCTAGCTTGTGTATTTAAAGGATAGAACAGGAGTTACTGGGAGTGCCAGACCTCATCTACCATATTATGGATCATAAGGGCTCAGAGCTATCCCACTTTCCCCCAGAAGCCACACCTGCAAGCATTTTTCTTCTGCCATATTGCCCAGCAGTTTTCCACAAAACTGTGTGTGTGTGTGTGTGTGTGTGTGTGTGTGGCAAGTTGTCCTTGAATTTAACTTTGCCCTTGATGAAAGTTTCAGAATCCTGCTGTGTATCAACATCTAACTAGTCTTGGGAGTGGGAAGCTACCCTAGCATTCGGCCAAACCGTGAGGCATCACATCACTAAAGAAAACTGACTCTTTTCCAACAGCTATGGAAGTCAGTACTCCTCAGCTCATGCTGAGATTTAATGTCCTTTGCCTGTCTCTACTCTGAGGTATTTTTCTGGCTTGAGCTTACACAGGGTTTGTACATGCTGTTACAATGCTGTGAATTCAATGTGCGATTGCCCTGTTGTGTCTAGAAACCATTGTTTCCTTTCTCCACCTCTTCTGACTCCTATAATCTTTCTTCTGCCTCTTCCTCAAATAGCCCTGGGCCTTGTGGGAAGGAATGTGACTGTGTTGAGGGCTGAGCACTTTGCAGCCTCTCATTCTCTGTGTGAGGACCACTTGAGGGTCTGTGGTGATTGCCATAATGGATTTATTTCTTACTCTTCTCTTCTCCCACAGATTTAACTTGCACCAAGGACAGACTTTCAACCAGCTTCTGCCAGACACTAAAATCCATGAGGAAGTGCTCTGTGCCATCAGTGCGAGCTCAGTGCTGTCTCTCATGTCGACAGGTGCCCAGCATCCACACCCAGAGGCAAAGAAAACAGCAGTTGCTCCAAAATCATGGCACGCTCTAGGTTCAGAGAGAAGCCACCATCATGGGCCTCCACAGCCTGATACCCAAGAACATGGTTCAAATGGTCACTTCACTAATATTTTACTTTACACATTCTAGGTTCAACTTTGGGTCAGAACAAACAAAATGCAAAGTGTATGTCTAGCCACAAAATGTTCCTCACAGAAAGCTTGAGGCTGGCTGCTCCCCGATAGGAAGACAAAGTATTTGAGAGATTGCTGCAATAGTTGAGATAAGTTCCTGGGGAAAGTGCCAGATTAGGCAAGTCTGAGAAAATATGTTTCTCCCTTTAAAGATAAAAGTATAGACAAGTTATTTTTTTCCAAACTACCTCAAGAGTATCAAGAAACAGAGCCACACTTACCCAGGAAATAGATAATCTTTTAAATTTGTCTTCATGAATATATCCTCTTTGGGTGCTTTGGGTAGCCACTGCTTAAAAGTCATGGGGCAGTTTCTAGGAACGTGTATCTAGTAATCAATAAGGACAGGAAAAGGATGCTAGCTATGGCACTCAGTCTACTCTCCATCCCTGTAGGACTTCACAACTGGAAATCTGGAATCTTGGGACAAAACATGGAGATTTGAAATTAAGGAGACACGAGCATCAGATGAGGCCTAGGGGGATTAGACTGGCAATCAAGAAGTCGTTTTCTACTTTACTTCAGTTTCTATTAAAAATCCTAAGAACACAAAGGAACAGAAATCAACTTCTTGCTAGCATAAGAAAGGAAATGTGTGGTCCTTGTTCCTCAGACATTCCTGGCTTTGTCAGCTATCACAGAACAAATGTGTGTTCCTGTCTGCCAGGCTTTCTCCTGCCCTGTCCCTACTGGGGTCATGACTTCAGGTCCTGCCGTCATCCCTGTGTGGGAAGATTATACACAAAAACTGCTACAACTAGAGTTTTGGATGATTACATACCCTGTTTCTCTCCTGAGAGAAAAAGTGAAGTTCCAGGTTAAACCACTTTTCAAAATCAGATAAATTGTACTAAGTCTAGGAATTTAGTAGAAATTTATAGTTTAGAAGAAAATAGTTCTAAAATGTCTTTTGCCACTAGAGATAGAGAGCTGGGGTGGAATGCCTACTTAGCACAGTTGTGCAAGGCTGTAAGTTTGGTCTCTAGCAACACACATGCTTGAATATACACAGAATCAAAAATGAAGGCTAACTTACCTTGTGGAGAGCAAGCAAGTCAAGAGGGTACCAAACACTGAAATGGAAGTTAGCATGATTATTTTAGACATTCCCCCTCCCAATCCTACTTAAGTCAGAGTAGATTGTGAGCACAAACTCAAGAGCAAATTTCCAGAGTTATCCTATAGACTGAAAAGAAGAGCACGTGGAGAGATGCAAGCCCTGGGGAAAGACCCCAGGACCAGCTCTTGATAGGCTAGGAGGCCGCATATGCCTTCTGGTGATGGACCACATAGCTTTAGGCTTATGCGCCAATATACAACATCTTCCTACAGTACCCCACAGCTCCCTGTAGTTATCTATCCATTCAGCGGAATGGTGCTATTGAACTTGGTGCTAATACCTAGATGGTGGCAGAGCTTGCAGAAATGTTAACAAATAGTCATGTGAATGGCTGCGTGTCTATAAACTTCCAGATAGACATATGTGAGATGGTGTTGCTGGCCAATGCCAGTTTTCTTTGTTCTGAGACCATGAACATAACATTACATAGTATGTGCTTTTAAACTCTTTCAAGCTACTAGTATGTATTATTCTGATCGATTCCTGTGGAAATAAAACACTGAGATTTGGATAAAATTCAAGGTATACCAGAAATAGGAGAAAATACACATTGACTGAAGCCAAGGAATTTATGTGTAATTAAGCATACATTCTTGCATTGTCTTTATATAAAAACATTGCTGGCCAATGACAATCTCCGGTAAAATAGCTATTTTAGAGAAATACTTACATTATTCTGTTAGTGGCATAAATGGAGAAAAAGGTGGAGGAGAACTTGACTTTCTAATGAGGAAGTTTACAAGTACTGGTAGTATAGGCTTTCAGAAGTGTTAATTAGTAAGCCATGTGAATTTAACTTAAGCTGGTACTGTTCTAGAGCAGAGTAAAGTACATGACACCAGAGTCCTGGGTATGACCAGGCTTCTGAAACTCAGGAACAAACTTGGATTTCTACTGACCTCAACAAACTAAAGTAGGCCAGATTTCCCAATACAAAAAGTAGACCATGTCATTTGGGACCTATGCGGTGAAGCACATCATGAGCCTGTGGGGAGAGTCTGGCCAGGTGCTCCATTCTAGATCTTTCTCCAGTTTGTCAAGTACAGGAAATAGGCTTCTGATCATGCATCATGGACATCCTCTGCCTACCATGGTGAAACTCTCCTATGGCATGTGTCATTTGTGTTTGCTGTAGGAGTCATCATTCAGCTGCTCTGCTGCGGGCTACCAGTGTTTCCATGGATATTTAATGCTTTAGATGTTAGAAGGACTTTAAATAGCAGGATGACGCTGACAGCAAGAACTGGATGGTGTCTTTACAGGGACAATTGTGAGGGCTTGGTTTATTTTGTCCATATCCTCTTTCACTTTAACTCCTTGAAGGTATGAGCAAGAAGTTGAGCAAGAGACACTGGATATACCCTTACTATGAGCCTAGCAGGTCTACCATGGGGCCTTGGGCTTAAATACATCAAGTTGGGTTTACATTGCTACTCAGAGTGATAGAATTAGTTCTCCAAAAACTTATAGGCTATTTAATTCTTGAACATCAAAAGAGTGTTATACCATAAGAGAACAATATTCCTAGAAACTTTATAGTGAATACTTTGTTCAAGTAATGAATCATGTCCTGCAACAAACGATTGCTTTCCTCTGTGGGAATAGCTGTTTAGTCATAGGTCTTCCTAAATAAGAGCACAGAGACTTACTCCTGGTCTCCTGAGACAGCATGTCTTCACTGGCTTTCCAGTGCAATGCTTTTTGAGAGTCTGTTAAACCACCTCCATCAAGAATTCAAATCAGCTTGAGGGATTATATTATTTCAGACCCTAACCTCCCATCTGGTTAGCTAAAGTTATCTGAAAGCTACATATTGCTAACCTAGAAAAGTGCAAAGTCTTAGCTTTCTCCTTTCTCACTTCAAGATGAAGCTCTGAGACAGCCTATCTGGTGCTCAATCCACAGTGATTCACTTACACAAGTCACATGTCTTGAGCTTACTGGTGCTATAACCAATACAATATATTTGATGCTACTCTTGTTGCTAATTCAAGTATTTCTTTTTAATTCAAGTATTTTTATTTTAAGTTCTATCACTAAAAATAATGTGATGGGGAAAATGTATTTCTCCCTACCATTGCCCTCCAAAATAATGGTGTGACATCCATGGCTAACTCATTTTCTCCCTTGTGTTTCTGTACTGATGATTCACCACCTGATTCCCACACTGCTTATGTACCCAGTGAGTACCTCAGTATTAAAACCAGATTATAATCACAGGCTGTCTTTATGTGGCATCAATAAATGGCCAAACTCATTGATGTTTCCCTGTGCTTCATTTACTCCTACTGTGAAACACTCACCACACACACAGTGTTTCCATGGAGTTTAGCAACTGGAAGATGTTACTATCAATTTCTTCCTCCTACACTCCTCCCAGATTCCCTCCTCCTCAACATCCACACAAGTACATTATGCAATGAGTCATAATCCAGGTGAGAAGAACTTAAGTTTATCCTCACGGGTATGCAGTGTCTTAGTTAGGGTTTCTGTTGCCATGAAGAGACACCATGACCATGGCAACTCTTATAAAGAAAAACATTTAATTGAGAAAGGTTTACAGTTAAGAGATTTAGTCCATTATCATCATGGTGGGCATGCAAGTAGATACAGTGCTGAGACACCCACCTGGGACAGCTGAGAGTTCTGCATCTGGATCAGCAGGCAGCAGGAAGAGAGAATGACATTGGCTTGAGTATCTGAAACCTCAAGGCCCATCCTCAGTAACACAATTCAGTCAGCAAGATCACACCTACTCCAACAAGGCCATTCAATGCCACTCTCTATGGGCCTATAGGGGCCATTTTCATTCAAACTACCACATGCAACAACTGAAAAAAAATGTGATAATCTGAAGTGATGCCTAAAATACCTCACAATACTCAATCCGGTGTAGTCGGAGCCTCAGCTTATACTACACATTTTTCTCTTGATGTCCTAAGTGTAGACATGACACTTTTAAAAAGGTAACTCAAAGCTGGAAGAGTTTACATGAAGAAGATAATCATTAATCAAAGACAGTGCAGAGCTAAGTTTAGGCAGCAAAGGTGGAATTTGCTCATATAGAAAGGAATCTATTAATCATATAAGCAAAAGCATTGAAAAGGAGCCAGCTGGACCAAATAGGTGACCCCCTAGAATTTTTGCGAATGTATTTTGGGTGGTAGGAGATGTGAGTTTGGTCAATGTGGTATCACAGAAGACTACGGGAACCTCCCTGTTTGTTCCTTAAAAACTATTCCTGACCACCAGGGAACTCTTTCTTACCCTTCACATTTCTGGCCAAGTGTCTCTGCCTTAGGAAGGCTCCCCTGGCCCTGTTAGGACAAGTAAGGCACACTCTGTTCCCACTGTGTCCTGCACATTTTGCACTCTTAGCCAGGAGAGATTTAGTTCCCCAAGAGACATATGGCCATGTCTGGAATTTGTTATATTTTCACACATGGAAGCAGAGAAATGCTACCACCATCTAATCAGTGGAGGTCAACTATGTTGCTAGGCATCCTACAGGATGCTTACCTCCCTTATTATCAAACATATCTCAAAATATCCATTGCTCTAAAGATACTAAGACAAATATCACCTTGGAATTAGTAATGAGATTGGAGTTAAATACAAAATGAGCATTCTCTCTAAAATCTAGATCCCAGAAAAGGAATGATAAGCTACATCAAAAAGACCTCAAAACAAACAAACAAATCAAAACAAAGAAACTGCATGTGGATTCAAAGTACTTTGGATTGGTGGAAAGCATATGGGAATAAACATTGGAACCAGAAGTTTATATGCTACAAATAAATAGATAAATAAAAAGGACAGGAAGTGTGTGGGCGAGCACTGAGTTAGATCTGAAAGGAGGAGTTAAGAAGGAGGAGCCAGGCATGAATGTAATGAAAATACACTGCATGTATGTTTAAAGTTCTAAAAGAAAATAGTAAAGACATATTTTTAAAAGAAGAGAACATCGTGACATTGGGCAGGGACTGTAATCATGAGCTAACCCCATATCACATGGGCCTGCCTAGGGACTGAGATATCTCAGTTTTAAACTCAGAGCAATAAACTAAAAGCAGAAAAATATGGAATAGTGACATGCTAAGAGTTTGAATTAATCATCCTCTTCCAACTGAGGCCTCTCATCAAACAGAAAGTACACATAATTAGTCAGCTCAAAACACCAGCTTTACTAATGGGGACATTGGTTTGAAGAATTTGTGTGGGCTGCTGATGGAAAAAGGTTTCTTACCTTTCATATCTCCAACCTCCACAGCAAGCAGCAGGATGGCTGTAGGAAAGGTTTCCCCATAGAGGTGGGCTAAGCTGAAGCAGGGAACTAGAGGAAGAGAAAAGTGGAGCACGTGACTCATTAACCTCAACAGACAGACATATATCTCTTATTTCTGAGCCTCGTCCCATGCTGACACATAGTATGTACTTTATAAAGTTATCGGAGGACTACATTAAGGAAGGTAAGACAGGAGATTATAGGCAAAACAAAAGCAGAGAGGAAGGATACTGGAGAAAGAGAGGCATAAGCAGAAAGGGTTGTGGGAGGATAGAGAAACTGAAAGAGTGGGAGGGGCTAGCTTAAAGGAAGGATATAGAAAAGCAACATGGAAGCTTATGCAACCTCACAATGCAATTAAAAGTATATACTATACTATATACAATATGGAAGAAGCCTGGAGTTGGGGGTCAAGGTATTGAACACAATCTGGGTGGAGAAGGAAGTAGTATGTGGATTAACTAAAACCAAGGATGTGTATAAAAGTCTTATTGAAACTCTCTAGTAAGCTAATTCCAAAATAGAAGTCAAACAGAATTACCTTGTGTGGGTAGACAAGGTCACACCCAGAAGACAGGGACCACTAAAAGAAAAATCTCAGCGCAAGGCTCAGGATACCTCCTCATGAGCTGTCAGAACAATTCTAGAAGTCCTCAATCAGCACAGGCTATTTCCATCACTCCTGGTCATCCACTAGAACTAAGTGGTAAGAACCTGTTGCTGAAGACACCACATACTTTGTCCACAGGGCATAGAGAAATCAATCTAACTGATGGGGAAATGGCCTGCCTGCTGGCTAGCTTTCATAGCATAGGAAGGTACTATGCTGGCTCTTGGGTGAACTAACTTCTGCTGTGATATAACAACATGACCAAGGCGACCTCGAGGAGAGTTTGTTTTAACTTAAGGTTCCAAAGGGTAGAATCCATGTTGCTGAGGACAGCATGGCAGCAGACAGCAGGCATGATGGGAGGAATGAGAAGCTGAGAGCTCACATCCTGAGTGGCAAGAACAAAACAGAGAAGGCAGACTGGAAGTAGACAAGACATTTTTACTCTCAAAGCTCACCACCCCCAGTGTCCTACTTCCTCCTGAGCCTCCCCAAACAGCACTACCAACTGTGGGCTAAGCACTCAAATGCCCAAGACTGTGAGGGGCCATGTCTGATTCAAACTGCCAAGCCAATCAAAGTTCCCATCATAGCTGGGGGAGGTGCTCTCCAGGCCTCATACCTTACTGAAGAGCTGCGGGCCATTGTTAGCTGCTGGGGGAGGCAGAATCAGTGATGAGTTATGTTTTGCTTTTTTTTTTTTTCTTATTCCAACTGGTGTGTGTTTTGTGCTCTTGTGGATGGCCCCAAAACTCATGCACATATGGTCAGCACTAATTGGGACTTCATGGATTTTTTTTTTTAAAGAGAACATGGGGTTAGGAATGGGGCATGTTGGAGAGAAATATAGGGACAATTAGAGGAGGAAAGTGGGAGGTGGGCATAGATCTGATTATATTATAATAAAACAAGTTAATTAAATAATTAATGCCAGGTTAAGAAGCAGGAAGAGCAGATGACCTTGTTTTAGCAAATGAAAGACAGTATTTTGGGAGTTAAACTTTATGAGCTACTCAGACCCAAGACATAGAGCTAAACTCCCATTACAGCTAGTACAATTTATTGCAGATTCTAGAAACATCCATACAACCTTCAAGAACCATTATTATTACTTAAGAACAAAACGTCCCTATAAGATACCCACTCACATAGTCGTATGAGCCCAAAGAGCCCAGGTTCCACTCAGCTAATGTCTTATACTAATCATTTCCCTGAGTTCTCTCCAGTGATTGAAGGAGATGTAGAGTGCCAAGGAAGGAAATGGTTGGTCTATTTGGTCTAAACTGGAAGCAGAGACATGAACAGCAGAAGTTTTCTACCACAGAAAACTATGAACTTTCATCAAATCAGCAACAAAGACTTGGTTTTAATCCCTCCATGTCTGCATGGAGAGGATGCCTAGTAAAGGTGGAGGTAAAATAACTTTACTCCAGAGGCAAGGATGTTGGACAAAGGCCAGGCATACAAGAGATCTGAGAACCACGTCGTGGGGTTGGGGTTGCAGAAAGTGGCTCTGATTCATTTACTTGAGAAATGGTTTTAAGCCACTGGGGTATAAAGTGCTCATTTTAAAATATGAAACTTTAAAGTATTTCCTCCACCATGGAGACTGCTCACAAGACCATGCTTACATGTCCCCTGGGCTTTAGGCCTCTTGTGTGGAAGTTATCGATCCTGAAATCAGGGCTCTCAGAGGTCTGATCTGCTGACATTCTGTGGTGTGACTTTGTTGACTCTAACCAGTGGGAGAAGCCCACTGCAGACCTCTGCTGGGCCTTCTCTACTACATACCTTAGTGCTACAACCCCCTTGTGAGGCTCACTATTAGCTAAGTGAGCTTTTCCTGATATAGGTGAAACAGGTTTGGTGCTGGTGATTTGCTTTTTCTACTCTAAGTCCCCTGACCTCACTACCCAACACTATCCCAGAACAAGGGCAGACTGTCAAGTTGAACAGAGGAAGTCTTCCTTTGAACTCATGCAGCCAGTCATTGAGTGTTCTTCAGACTACGGATTCAAAGGTGTAATATCCCAGCTCCTTAACAGGCTATGCTGATCTATACTTTAAAAACCATGTTTCAACTGCCACTGATGCATTACAAACTAGTCCCAAGCTTATTGTTGTGAGAATAATCTTCACTTTATGTGGATATGTATTCAGTGGAGCAGGACATTTCAGAACAGAGTGGCAGCTTATTTCTTCCCCATGATGCTGAAAATGGCAAAAGCTCTTGACACAAATCCTACCACCAAAGTTAAGGATGGTGCTGAACATCTACAAGGTGAGACACAAGAAGAAGGAGGAGGAGAAGGAAAAGGAGGAGGAGGAGGAGGAGGAGGA
>NW_022196914.1:7659847-7681869 GCF_008632895.1 Mastomys coucha
GAAGAAGAAGAAGAAGAAGAAGAAGAAGAAGAAGAAGAAGAAGAAGAAGAAGAAGAAGAAGAACAGCATCATCATCAACAACAACTGCATTCAAACCTCTGCATTGCTTATTATAATCAAACTCCATAATGGATTCTAGCAGCCTAAGGAAATATACTACCACACCCCCATACACCCAAATTACTGTTTGACAAACAAAGCTCAAGGATGCTAGGGAATTTATTACTTGTTGTAAGAACGGCTAGCATAGAACTTTTTCTTAGAGTATTTACTAAAAGCATAGGACTACGAGACTTCTCTTTTGCCTTTGGAAAGAATATCTGTCTCCTACAGCCCAGGGATCTCAAGGGCCTGAAAGTCATTCCTTTTCAGTGTGATCACCTGGAAGGATAGGGCTCACCTTCTTCAGTGCCTGTAAGAGAGTAGAAATGTGACTTTGATAATTGCCAGCCAGCAAGCACACATAGCAGCTCATAGAGAGCACCTCTCCACCTGCCTTTTATAATGTTTTCCACTTTCTGAATTCTTGCAAGTCTCAACATATCCCACTCTCCCTACTAAGTCACTTTCCCTCTTTGAAACATCCAACCATAACTGTTGAATGTGAATTACAATTGAGCCTCTTTCCTGCCACAACAGTCTTTAAAATCTCTTTCTACACTCAACATTCTACATAGAAGTGACCGACTTTGCTTTTTCCACTCTAAGACCACCGACCTCACTACCCAACACTATCCTAGAGCATGGTCAGAATGTCAAGTTAAACAGACTAACTCTTCCTTCTTATCTCTGATAATGTCTGATTTTCTGGGAAACTCCCATGGTTTGAGCTCCTGTCTGCTGAAATCATCTGCATGCCCTATTTACATGTTCTGCTACCTGAGCTGGGACTGTCAACTGGATCACTTATCCATGGCTTCTACATAGGACCTCTCCTAGTTTAGCTTTATGTACACCTTCAGCAAATTACCCTGTGCCACATGGCCCCTGTCATAGTCATAGACTTGTTTACAAACTTGGACCCAACTACTCTGGGGCTGCAACCAGGTGGCCACCTTGAAGAGGAGATAAGCTGTTCTCCTACCAACCAAAGCTGGCATTTCTCATTTAAAATCAGCAGGAAAAGAGGCACCTGTGAGAAAGAGCCAGAGTGGTGGACAATGGCAGTGGTGATCACCTAGTGAGTGGGAACACCTCTCTCCAGCTTGGTGGGGTAGCTGTGAATCAAGTCCAATAGATGGAGGCTGTGGGGATCAGTGAAAAACAGAGGCTGCATAGCATGGCAGCATAGCATGTGTCCTCAGCTGATTGTCTTGTGTTTGTTTTAGATTACAGACAATAGATGAGCTAATGAATCATGAGAAAAAATTAGCTCCCCTTAGCCCATGTGGCTTGGGAAACAGATATGTTATATAGCCTAAGGAGTTGATAACTCTTTTTTTTTTTTTGCAATATTTTGAGAACTACTAATGAATATAACATTAGAAAAATGCCCTTGCTTTTGTCTGGTGGTTGCTTTAATGGGCACTGAACCTTGGAAAAGGTAAGATGCTGAAATAAGATGACAATCCTATTAAAACTTGTCTCTCCAATTTGTGTGTGTGTGTGTGTGTGTGTGTGTGTGTGTTCACACATGCGCGTGTGAGTGAGTGATATGTTTTGGTGGCATGAGAATCAAACCTAGAGTTTTTCATGTGCTAAGCACATATTCCAACACTATGCTCAAGTACTGTGCTCAAGTACCATGGCCTCTTCTTCTTCTTAAGAGTGACCTAACTCTGGAAGATGAAAGGCTACCTTTAAACTAAATTCTCAGATTCCTAGGAGCAGAGGAATCTGAAATGAGGCTGATATAATGCTGATACAATTGTGTGCCTCCCCAGTGAGGATTTTATTTCCTTAGGTAAATATCAAATTAAAACCCTACTATTAATTTGTGCAATGCAGTCCTATCCTATGCTTATGTTTCTGTTTTTTCATAACACAATTCCGAAGTCCAGCTTTACCTCAAGATCATTTAGTAGGTTATTCTTGTGGCAGCTGATGTCTCAAGTAAGAGGAAATTTTAACTGCAGTCAAGTAAACAAAGATGGAACTTGAAGGAGGGAGAGCAAATGAAAGGTAGAGGTGAGAAGGCAGAGCTCATTCTTCATGATAAGAGAACAATCTATCTGTGACGAAGGATATGTTTATAGAAATGAAAGTAGTGGTCATGTGTTAAGAGTGAGATTGGGAATCAAAGTACCAGATATATAAAAGAATGCTGTTCCAGTATCCTGCTGTACCCAGCCACCAAGACAGGAGACTGAAGACATGGCAACTTCACATCTGAGTGGACTAGCAGAGATTCTCATAGGAGAGGAAACCTGCAGTCCAGTAAGACCCAGGCTCATCTTGAAGGTGAACTAGATGAATGTCTGAAAAGTGGTGCTTCAACAAACAAAGCATGCTTCAGCCCAGGGTTTCAGAGGCTATCCAGGAATACAGGCTATAAAACCATGGCTATGACTAGCTGTAACAAGATCAGCAAAAAAGGACCAATGTATCTTGAATTCAAATTTTGACATGTGTTCTCAACCTACCTCATGACTCTCAGCCTCCATTCCCACCTACCAGCTCTGCCCACTGCCAAGAATGTGATTCACCGAAATCTCAGGAGCAAAATGTGTATGCCAAGGCCATATGTGGGCAAAGCCTACTTCAAAGCACCAATTATCTTTCCTTTGTACTCAGACAAAGAAGCTAATTCTCATCCCAATTACAGGTCATCTTGAATCATTTACTCACAAATATCTTTCCCATTTCACTGTAGGAAGTCAAACTCAATCAGTTACAAGTTACTCATCAAGCATAATGTGCAGATTTGAGGATTCAAATACCGATAGAACCAAAATGGGTGGTTCCACTGTGTCGGAGTTTGCTGTGTCTCCTTGCCATCTAAAGGGTTACCAAGGAATGGGATGCCAAGAAGGGCACTCAGAACCAGGGGCCAAGGGTATCTGTTATCTATGTCTCAATTGACAAGATGCTGCACACAGTATTTGGCCTCCATGAGGACCTCTTTATTACTATACAAACTGATGCATTGAAAGGAACCTGGGAGGTCCTCTGCATATATATTTATAGCTATTAGCTTAGTATTTTATGGAATTCCTAAGCATGAGAAAAAGTGGGTCTCTGACATTTGTGCCTACTCTTGGATACTTTTCATCTTGTTGGATTGCCAAGTCTAACTTCACTATGATAGTTTTTGTTTTTTTTTTTTCTTAATTTTTAAAAATGTGGTCATGTTGGATGGTTATCTCTTTAGAAGCCTATTGTTTTCTAATGAGAAACAGAAAGGGAGTAGATCCAGAGAGCAGGGGAGGTAGGAAAGAATGGGGAAGACTAGAGGGAGGGGAAACTAGAATCAGGCTATATTGTATGAGAAAATAATTATTTTCAATAAAAAGAAAAAAAAGAAAAGAAAAGGAAAGGACCTAATAAAGATGCTTGGCCCAAGGTCCACCTGCTGCCACTCAGCTGCCACAGGATGATGGCTCCTCCAGAGGTGTGCTGTCCAACCAGCATGCCTCATCAACTGTCTGCCAGCTAGAGGAACAAGAGCTAAAGGCACTATCGCTCTCCCACATTAATCAAGCCTTTTAGCTTCTGGCCCAGTCTTCATCCTGTGGACAAAACAGAGACCAACTAAATGGCAGTAAAAAAAACCTTTCTCACCTAGTTTCCTGGTTCTTGGTGAATTTCACATCACACACCCTAATTTCACTCACCCCCCTCCTGCCCTCAAAGAGAAAGAAAATAATCTCCCTGTGGAGTCCATAGTGTGTCAAGTGTGTTCCACAGGATACCCTTTTGTCTACACTTCTTTCCTTGCAAATGTTCATTGCAACGAGTCCTTGGTCTGGTATGCGTCCTCTGGCTTCTACTACTCTATCAATACTGGAACTTTACTGGGACTCCTCTCAGCTATCCGTATGTTGCCCAGTGTCATGGAGATCCTGTAGTTTTAAATCTGTAGAACTGCCCACTTCATGCACCCTAGCAGTTTATCGATGGGGTAGATGTTGGGGTGGGCCAATTCAAAGCCCTGCGTCTGGGCCTGAGAGGCATCTGAGCTGATCAGCCTGCTGGCTCCCTCACTCTCACAATGGCAGTCCCCACAACCAGGGCCAACTCTACCCTACTGCCCAGACAAGTGCAGGGCCTGCTCTCCTGAGTGTTGCAGCCGGTGAGGGACATGGCCAGTTCTCCCACTCTCACGACCCTGGGACCTGCTTTCCCACCTGATGTAGGCAGTGAGTGACAAAGGAGAGAAGCAGGTCATCTCTCCCTCATCTGTGCCACCACACATGAGTCAAGAGACAGGGATAGCTCTCCTACACTCACACCCTCAGGACAGGCTCACCTACAGTTCCATATTCAGAACCAGAAAGGTACAGGGCCTGCTCTCCAGCTCTCCAGCATCTTGTGGCAGCTGAATATCAGTATCTTTCCCTCACTCACACTGCTACATACCAAGCAAGTTGTGGAGCCAGCTCTCCCATGCTCACATCCTTGGGACCCCACAGCTCCCTCAATGTGTTGGGTCTACTCTCCTGAGTACTACAGCTGGCTAGGGGCTGGATCATCTCTCCTGTATCATACCCCCTGGTCCATCTCTCCCATGATGCCCAGGTGAGGGGTGGGACCAATTATGGATAGCCCTCACACATCAGTGTGTCACTGGGCAACAGCCCAGACCAAGGAACATCTGCCATTGCCTTTAGCTGTTGCAGGGCTATGGTCCCAATCATGATCCCAGTGGTAGCTCATGCCAGGACCCTAGCGTGGTCTCAGGTGGCATCATTGGCTATTCACATCAGGCTGTTCTTCACTACCCTTGAGTCTCTAGTTCTGCCTCTCTTCATTGTACCCACATTCTCTGTTTCTCTTTCTCTTCTATTTCTCCAACACTTACTGCTTGTCTGGGGTCTCTGAGTGTCTGGGTTAATCTCAGGTGTGGTCTCAGGAGTGCTGTGCCCCACTTGTGGATCATGACACTGGGCTGGGGTCATCTTGAGTATGGTCCGCCCCTTCCCCATGCCTTCAGAGGACTGGACTGGTGGGCATCTCAGTCTCATTTCTTGAAGGGAATGTTAGGCTATGAATTATTCTGACATTCACAGGTCAGAACACTGAATGTAGACACAGCCTCTCTCCTCTCTGCAACCTACTGTCACACATGTGACAACAGTGGCCACACCGCCAATGTCTCCAGGGGCAGGCAGTCTATTTATTTGCATTTTGACTTTCTGCCATCTCGACTTACAGGAACATGATTTCCTGGGCTGTTTACTCTAGATAAGAGTTCAGTCTTCTGGTCAAATCATTGGTGACTTTGGGCCAACATCATACTGTCTGGCCTTTGCCCTTTTATATGCTTAGACTCTTTTTTCATTTATTCGTTCTACAATTTTTCTAAGGAAAGGTTTAATGATGCAAACATCCTGTCTTCTGCTCTCAGAGTTCAATTTGCATAAGTTATATGGGGAGATTTTTTTTTTCCCCAAGCTCCAGTAATTATGACTCAGAAGTTCCAGAGAGGACCTTAGATATTATTAAAAAAAAAAAAAAAATCCTGCTACGGATGGTCTAAGGATCACAGAGAGGTTCTCAACTCCCAAATTCCTGACCCAGTAAAGTTCATTGACCCAGAATCTCTCAGAGGTCTGGAAGAGAGCAAGGGCATTTGTAGTTTTAGAAAATAACAGTTATGTTAAAAATTGAAAGCTGGATGCGAGGGGTCATACTTACATTCTCAGTACCAGGAGTCTAAGCTAGGAGGAAGTTAAGCCAATTTCAGCTTCATAGGAAGTTTGAGGTCAGCCTGGTTTATCTGAGATTCTGCCTCACAAATGGGGGTGGGGGGCGCAGTGAGAGATGTTTCATTGTGTGAGTGCACGGTCCATTCAGCCTGATGAGCTGAGTTTGATCCTGGAAGCTCACAGGGTAGAAAAAGGAAACTAATTCCTGTAAGCTGGCCTCTGACTTCTACATGGAAGCCATGGCATGCACATACCCCTTCACATGTAAGTGTCTAATAGTTAGTAATAGAGTTATTTCAATTAATATTGGAATAAAAGGACCTGTACATGATTTGTCTGGGATTATGAAGGAAAAAGTGGGAGTGTCTGGCAAAGTGCTACCTCTGTGAATTTATTGTTATCTGGTAAGTTCTGACATTGTGGAAAGACACCGGTATGTTTGTCTGCATTTCTGACACAGCTAAAACAAACTATCAGAACAACCTGAAGCCTTGGCCAGTTTGATACCCAGTGGCAGCTGACATCCACAGATCGCATGAATGATCTTGGCTCTAGTGCCAGAACTGGCAAGTGACACAGACAGAAAATCTGAAATCACATACAGCTACTCTGTGACGTCGACATCACCTGCTCCCATGTGCAATCCACCCCTCCAGCCAGTTATATTAAACTGATAGTTGACCTGTGAGTTAAAAACCACACTTTTGTCAGTTGGTGTGTCCCAGATACCCATATATAATCAACCACACATGGAAGGAAAGTGTCCCAGGTAAAATTTAGGGTGACTGCCATCAAAGCCCACTTATTGAAAAGGGACAAATATGAATTCCCTGCACATTGTGTGGGAGAGATTCAGCTGCTAAAACTCTCAGGAAAGTAAACCCTTCCTAAGAACTAACATGTATCCAATCCTTCCTCCAATGTATGCATGGGTGTTTGCATGCGAATCCTTATTCTTTTTTTCTTTCTTTTTTTCTAGTTATGCCCTCACGGCTCAGACAAATAAAGTCAATTGAAAGATATGAAGTAGCTACTTTCAAAAGTCAAGAAAAATCATGCTTCATCTTGATGATTTTATATGGCTTAATCTAATATTCAAGCTACTAAGAAATAGATATCTCATATTGGGAACATATACTGTTTTTCATTACTCCCCTCAAATGCTTGAGGCTGGATAGCTAATGATAAGGAAGGGTTGATTCTGACTTGTGGTTCTGAAGACCCAATATATAAGAGCTTCAAGTGATAGCCTTACTCTTGGCAAAGACCAGGTAGCACAGGAGATCCCACGACAAGATGCTGAGATGGGTGTGATAAGTTAAGCAATCTTCTTTCCTTTAAAACCACCAAGGGCAACATATGCTGAGGACTGTATTCCTAACCAGCTTCTGAACCCTTTTAACTACCACAGTCAAATTAAGTTTCCACCCTCTTCAAACGTCACTGCAGGGCAACCTCAACACGTGAGCCCCCCGGGAGTCATATTTTAACTATATCCAAAGTGTAGCAGCAGCTAAGACACAGAAATGGTCCAAACTCCAGAGGCACATGCAAATCGTGGGCCTGTTCACAAAGAGCAGGCTAGGAACTGAGGTAAACACTTGTTAGTTGGTGACAAATGGATGTTGCAAGCCCCCTCTTTCTCCCAGGAGGGTTTTTTTTTTTTTTTTTTTTTTTTGAGATCAAGTTTTTTTTTTATTAGATATTTTCTTTATTTACATTTTGAATGATATCCCCTTTCCCTGTTTCCCCTCCGGAAAAACCAAAACAAACAACAAAAAAAAACCCTGTTCCCTACCCCCTCCTCCTGCTCACCAACCCACCCTCTCCCACTTCCTGGCCCTGGCATTCCTCTACACTGAAGCATAGAATCTTCACAGGATCAAGGGCCTCTCCTCCAAGGAGGGATTTTTACCCAGACATGTGCATAATGTCTCCTCTCAGCTCCTTTTGATTTTCGTTACCTTTGATGTTTTTTTTGTTTTGTTTGTTTGTTTGGTTGGTTTTTGTTTGTTTGGTTTTGGTGGCTCACCTTTACAGTGAGGCCTCTTTCACTACCGTATGTTAAACTATAAGCTTGACCAATCCCCAAGGATTCTGTCAACCTTTCCTTCTGTATCTTTTCATAGCAGATCTTTTATTTTTATCTGCTTATCAATTCTGGAACAGAGACTGTGATTACCAATGGACTCTTCTCACTCTCATGTCCCCGGGGCATAGAAGGCTTTTTGGCACACCATAAACATCTCTTGAATTAATTAACAAATGAACAGCTGGTGAAACCCTGAGCTCTTCTTCTTGGTTGGTATTGAGTGAGTCAGATCTGATGTGAACAGAGAAGCATATGACAACAGTGACAGGCTTCTTTCTCAGTTAAGTGGCCATTATCATCACTTCAGATGAATAGAGCCCAGCCCCATGTGATCACGTCCTGACGACTACAGAGAGCTATCATCCTCTGATCCCTATAAGGAAGTCATAGCTTTCCAGCATCCTTCAGAGAAGGGAAGATGCAGTTGCAGAGAAGTTGTGACCACATAGCTACTTAACAAGATAAAGGTTTGAGAGGGCAACTGGAACCGTGCCACAGGGAAGGAAGTTCTGTGTTAACTAATGATCGGGGAGGCTGATCTCTGCTGGACTGTTAATGTGAAGAGGATCAAAAGCCCTTGCTACTGGGACTAGAGAGATGGCTCAGTGCTTAAGAGCACTGGCTGCTCTTCCAGAGGTCCTGAGTTCAATTCCCAGCAACTACTTGGGTGGCTTAAACCATCTATAATAGGGTGCTGTCTTCTGGTGTGCAGATGTACATGCAGATAGAGCACTTATAAACAAGTGATAAAACAAACAAAACAACAACCCTTTGCCACTGATACTCTCTGGCTCTGTGATAAGTCCTTTTTTTGTTGCTGGTGATGAAGGGCAGTAAACCAGCCTATTGTCAAAACATATCCTAACTGCTTTCATCCAGCTATTTTCCACTGGTATGGACAACTTCTACGGTCCACAGTCAGTCTAGATGATTCATTTTGAGCCACAGTCCCAAGCCCATGTTATACAATCCCAAGGGAAACATAGTAAGCAAATGTAAATGGAGGCAACTCCCCATCGCCTACTAGTGCTGAGCTCTGATGCAGATATCCTGAAGTGAATCGGTTTGCCTTTGTAGATTGGAGCATTCCTCATGCTAACTCTCCCACTCTGTACAAGAAAGAAGAGGCAACACAATGACTTTGGCATCCAGCCACATGATGAACAAGCTAACAGCTGGTGTTGAAGCTACAAAAAAAGGGGGGGGAGTAAAAGGAAAAAAAAATCTCACTGGCTTTCCTCTTTGGAAACTGTTTGCGTATTGTTTTGGTGTATACACATTCATGTGTGTGTGTGTGTGTGTGTGTGTGTGTGTGTGTGTGTGTGTGTGTGTGTGCATGTGTGCAAATGTAAGGGCAAAGGCAAATGCCAGATATCTTCCTTGATCATACTGGGGCTATGTACTCTCACTCAGGATTTCTTTTGTCCCCTTGCTTTTGCAGAAGCAGCTTTGGTAACTTAATATTTCTAACCCAGGGTCCATTTGAGGAGAAGCTTAAAGAAATATATGCACCCCTCTCTTTGCCTGCTTTGTCATAGGGAGACAGTTTCCGAGATCCTTAAGGTCTCGTTTACGTAATCACAAGAATATGTTAAAGTAGTAAAGGGATATGCTACTCTCTTTTCAGTGAACACTTCACTTTAAAGGAGGAACTTTCTAGAAATAAAGGCTAATTAGAAGCCAATCCTTGTCTTCTGAATGACAGACCCAGGAAGCTGGGAAGTTGAGAGAATCTTTGTGAACTGTTTTCTGTTAATTAGCCTCATTGTTTTGCTAGCTACACTTAATTGTCCATGTCACAGATATGGTTACAGTGTCTCCACAGGACAAGAAGTAATCTTTTGATTATTTTCCTGTATCTCTGGCTTAAAGGTTATAACATTCCTATTCATATTGCTCAACAGGGGATATTTCAGATTCAAGAAAGCACTTATCCCTTGAGCTAAGAGTGGTGAGCCTATCCTAGGCTCTTCGTGTTTGCTCATATGGTCCATTTGCTTTGAGTGACATTGAGCACCTCTGTTCACTCCTAATTCTATCATGTCATCATCTACTCACCTCTCCTTTAGCCTGGGATAGTTTCCATTGCTCGGTGATCATTAACTCCCTCCATTTCCACACCAGAATTCCAGGAAAAGAAAGAATCTATAAATGGGCCAAAAGTACCAAAGGTTAAATTTCCAAACTGTGGTATTCTTGATGGTTTTCACTAACTGTGAACTAAGACCATCATTTTTATTATTTATTTGTGTGTACATATGTGTATGTCTGTATATGTACATGAGCCTGGGGTTTAAGGCATCCCCCCTGGAGCTGGACTGATAAGCAGGAGTGAGCTACCTGAGGTGGGTGCTGGGAATGGAACTTGAGTCCTCAGCAAAATGAATACATGTCCTTAATCACTGAGCCATTCCTCCAGTCCCAGTGGTTATAAGTAGGCTAAAAGTACCCAAAAATTAAGTTCCCAAACTCTGCTATTCTTTATTGCTTTCACTAAGTGTGAACCAACAGCATTTTTTTTTAAAAAAGGAATTATTGATTTTAAATTGGCTAACACATGCAAATCATATAGAATTGTTCTACCTGGTTAAAGTACATCTTAAAAATCGGTGCAATACACACATGCCAGCTGACAGTCTACAGCTCCATGGATGACAGGATGATTATAAGACTGCCTTCTCATCTCTATGAGCACTTTCACATAAAAGAGTTAGATATTCATCCAGTGTCTCAACCCATTCCAGCTGACCAGAGACCCTACTGCCCTTGTCAGAGCAGCTCAGTTTCTCTCACCTAAGCATTGTTGTCAGCACTATGCGTCCAGATATATGGTCCAAGCATCTCTATATTCCAGGCACAATAAGGTTCCTCCATTCTTACCATTTATTAGGACACAACTTTCAGCCATTTGTTCTTTCCTGCCTGTTCTCTGACATGTGTGTCATTTGGCTTTCAGACTAACATCCAACCCCAGAAATATTGAAAAATCTTAGAACATACTGAGTTCCGTCAAGCTACAGGAGCTAATAGATACTTTTGCACTTGTTTAGGTTATAAAGGAAATATGACCAAAGTCATCTGTGTCTGTATCAACCTATCAAGAAGAAGCAAACACAGCAGGGGGTTATAAGAAAGGGTTCTTATGCAGCATTGCCTGATAATACCCATCACACGATTCCCCTAAAACCACAAGCTGACATAGACGTCTTCCCAACCTGTACATAAAGCACTTTAACAGAGACATCTGCCCACTAGCTGTCCAACTTCAAACTGACTATACTCTTCCTATTACACTGTAGCACTGTGACAAAAACTATTGTTTCAAAATATCTGTTGCAATCCTCCTCCTTTTTGATCTTCAAAATGTTCCTATTAGTGAATCCTGGCTCACATCTGTAATCCAGCCCTTAAGGCTGAGCTGGGAATACTGTTGCATATTCCACACCATCATGAATACAGAATTAAGACACTGTCAAAAAAATAATACAGGCAGGCTTGATGGCACTTTGCCTTTAATCTCAGCATTCAGAAGGCAGAGGCAGGTAGATCTCTGTGAGTTCAAACCTAGCCCTGTCTATCCATTGAGTTCAGAGCTAGCTAAGTGAGACCCTGTCTTAACAAACTTATCATTGCCAGGGCTTCTTTAAATGTAGCCACAAATAATCCTGTCCAATATCCTGCTATTCCAAACTGCCAATATCCTCTGGGAAATGATTGTTTGTAGTATCAAAACAACGCCAAGATCTTTTTCAGCCTGATCAATAAATCGTTCTACTCTTTTTCCAAGTAAATGAGATGATTTTGCCACTCTATGTCTGGACAGTGTCAACATTAGCCAGGAATGTCTGAAGGGGAAGGATGTAGGTGTGGGCAGGAGGAAGCAGCAAATAGGAAGGAGCAGGAGCTTTTCCCTGTTAGCATTTGGTGCCCACATCAAAGGACCTTGCTTGGAATTCCAGCTCTGTCCCTTGTTCTGTGGTCTTCACTGTTCAGTTCCTCAGTTTCAACACCTTTAAAATGAATAAGTAACTACTTTATGATAATATTGAAGTATTTATTAATATAGCATGTAGTAATAAGATCTGAAGTTTGCTGAGCACCTGTTGATGTTGTTGTTGTTGTTGTTGTTATTATTATTATTATTATTATTATTATTATTATTATTATTATTATTATATTCTGGTTTCCATACTAAATCTCCAAGGAAAGAGGACCCTGAATTGGAACACCTCCTTCCAGTTAGAGCATTCCCTCTTCAGGTGTTGCTGTGAACACTGAACTCCCTCTGTACATGCATTTAAATCAGAGAACAAGCAAGAATAAACAGACACATCACCAGAACATAAGCCACATGGCTTAGAAAGCTATGAGACGTCACTTCCCTGGGATGTCTATAAAACCGGCAGAACTTGGGCACAATCAATGCATGTTGTAGGGCTGTGTCTGAGGTAATTTGAGATACTGTTTTCTAAGGAAAACAATCATAAGGAATTTTAAGTATGAAATGAGGTGGCAGGCTGAGGTTGTCGCTCAGCAGCGAAGCACTTTCCTGGCGTGAGCAATACTCTGTGTTGAAGCCCCAAACCTCAAGGGGAAATAGAACACTAGTGAGTGAGCATGCTGCTGAGATGCCATGAAAGAAACAGCTTCGGCATAGCATGTTCTGGTTTCATCCAGTGCACTCCGGTCCACACAGAAGGCCCCTGCGAACGACTTGGTTCTTGTCAAAATCTGCACAGAGACTTGAAGGTTCTACCAGCCTTGGGACAATCCAAATTAAGGTACAGGCTCCAGGGCTAGGAAGATCACAGAGAGCTTTGTACGCCATCTTGGGAGACTCAGTCTTCATGGGGAAGGAGCCCTAGAGGAAAGGTGCTGTTGTTCACTCTGTTGGATGAAGTTTCCCGGCACCACCAGCTTCCCCAAAGAAATAGGCCAAGTGACCATGAGACAGTAGAAAACAAGGCTCCTGCACTCTGTCACCCTTAGCAGACCAACCTCATTGACCTCCAGTCAATGACAACGCAGGCTTCTTCCACTGTTCTCAAGAATAGGTACAAGTATTGGACTCTAAAGCCTTGTATAAAATTTGGTTTGATTTCACTCTCCTCAGCAGGCTGTCTGCAGGAGAGTAATGGTGGTAAGCATGCTGGCTGGCTACTCTTGGTGGTCAACTTGACTTTACCTGGAATTAACTAAAATCCAAACATGAAGGGCACATCGGTGAGAGCTTCTTGCTTGATTTAAAATAGGAAAATCCACTTCTAATCTGTATTTTGAGGCAGAAAGACACACACCTTTAATCTGGGCCACATCTTTTGCTGGAAGCCTATATAAATGAAGTACTTGGAAGAAGGAAGCTTGCTTGTTCCGTGCTTGCCTTCACCTTGCCAGCAAGTTCATTCCTTCCCTGGCATTAGAGACTACTTCTTTGAGATTCCAGTGTATACTGAAAAATAGCTGAGATATACAGCCTCGTGGATGGAGCAACTACTAGATTCTTAGAATTTCTCTTCACAGCCAGCCATTGTTTGATTGACTGGACCATAGCCTATAAGCCATTCTAATAAACCCTCTTTGTGGTGGTACAGTCTCGGAGTGAGGAGGGTCCTGAGAAAGGGGTGAGCGGGGGCAGCGCTGATTTAAAAATGACTCAGTCAGTAGAGGATGCAAAGCATCAGTTTAAGTGTTCTCTTGTTATTGTGACCAGAATGCCTGAAACCAGTCTTTTATTTACTAAAACTACATCATCAAGGCTTTAACCATTGTTAATCACTTTCTATAAACCTTTCAATTTATATAAATTCTAAAAGTCCAGGATCATTACCCCCAAGTCCCAATTCCTTAAAATAGAAACTAAACACAAAGGAAAAGCACATTTCCCTATGGTCTTTACACAGCCTGTTCTTCACGGGTAGCTAGGCACAGCACTTGCAGTTTCCTGGTAAAGCAGATAGCAGTCATTACAGTAGCTATTACGATGTCAGAACAGAAAGGTAACAGACTACTGAGGTTAAAATAATTTCTTACAAAGTTTTAAAATTTATGTAAATAATGCAGCTAGCTCTCTCCAATATCTATGCATTGCCATCTCCTTCAAGTAGCTAGGAGAACAAAGATTAACTTTTTATACTCATTTTTATATGCTTGTACATCATCTTTTCAATTCTCTCATCTTTGTTTCCTATCCTAGCAATTCTATGACCTCATGTCCAAATTTGACAATCTCTCCATAAATGACAATCTCTCCATAAACGGTTAGGTCACTAATCCGCTGTCCTTTTTCATTAAGCCATACTATCCTTTTGATAACTCTGTTTCTGGATCATATGGAAGCCTTCCTGCTGTAAGACAAATGCATCTATCATATACTTCAGTTTTTGTTGTTGTTTTTATAGATTCCTCCTTCTTTTCTTATCCATGCCTTTTCTTCTTGAGACACTTTAACTCTCTATCCTTGATGCCCCCCAAGTTCCCCCTGGCTAGTTAGTGCAGCAGTCATTGGACCAGAAGGCGTGTATCTCCTCATATAATTCCAAATTTAAGGGCGAGTCAGATAATGAGCAATTTCTATAAAAGGCCTTCTTGGTTTTTATGGCCTCTGTGATTATCTAGATCCTTTCCCATGGCTCTAAAGGCCAAGCAGAAGGCCTGCTCCTCATCTCCCACAGCCCCATGGCCATCTCCATTCCTCAGAACCACATCTGTTTCATTTATTAGGGAATGATTAACTCTGAGTAATAGGGGAGATATATTCCCCAGAAAGAAAGGTTGAACGCAAAGCAAATAGAAGAAACAGCAGATAAACTTCAGGGCAACAGCAACCATTAATACACGTGAGGATCTACAGCTTGACGATGCTCCAGGGGCAGGAACTGTGTCATGCTTCCCCTTATGCAGCCATGCCAGACCTGGTGCCCCTTTCTATGTATCTATAGAAAGATTCATTCTATAAGTTCTGTTACTCTGGAGAACCCTGACTAATGGCAAGTGGGCATCTGGAAAGAAGAGCAGTCATTGTGTCATCTCCCTAGCTAATGCAGCTGGACTTCCTGGAATTTCTGTCCATCTGGATTCAACATTTTGATTACCCTAACAAGTCTGCATTCTTCATGGGCCTTAGACTAATTCATCCCAATTTTTCTTACCAAGTTAAATTGCTCTCATCATGATTATGGTAGAATGTTAATCACAACTTGAAGGGCTGGGACAGTCCAGGCCGTCTAAAGGGTGCTTCCTGCAACACCACCCACTGGGAAAGTAAACAAAGTCGAGCTATCTACCCCCAACCCAGAGCTCTAGATTAGTGGGCTTTGCAAGAGCCCGATGCTCAAAACACTTTAAGAAAGGATGTATCTAAAGCATTCCTAATGCAAAGAGTTGGTGAAGTGCTTTCCTTGAAGGAGCATGACTTAAATTTCGAGAAAAAAATGCATTGGAAAGTGACCTTGATTCCGCACCCATACTGAGGAGCTGCTGGCAGTAAGTAGTTGCTGGGTAAGGAAGACTCATTCTTTATTGAGGGTGTAGACACTGGCAGGCTTCCCATGCTTTATTGCCAGGCCCCACATGCATGTACCTATATGCAGCACCAACTTAGTGGGTTATCAAATAAACAAACACATGAAGTTGAGAAGGGTGTGATGGGAATTTGAGGAGATTTGAAGAGAGAAACAGGATATGATCATATTTCATTGTGTTCACATATCAAATTTTCAAAAATAAGGAAGCATCTAAAAAGAAATAAATGCTAATTAAAGACTAAAGTCCAGAAGTTGGAAAGCAATCCCTAATTTCAGTTCTAAAAAGACAATGATATACTGGCTTAATAAGAGGTTGCGCTCTGACTGTGGCTATTTACCTGTTTAAAAAGGGGGGGGGGGCATTAATGACCACTAGGAAATGTTAAGATGTTTCACTGTAGAATTTGTGAGCCACAGTGTCTATATTTCCCATGTGAAGTAATTGTTTTGTTTTTTTGTTTCTGTAAGTGGAAGAAATCATGTACAGATCTTGTTAAAAATAATTTTCAGAGTTCTTTCCCAGATGTTAATTTTTTTTTTATGTCACAGATCAACCTATAATTTGAACAAGAATATGAAGTGATGTATACATGGTGGCTTAAAGGTCCACCATTTGAAAAACATTTAAAGGGAACCTGGCCTTTTTTCTAGCCACCTCCCTTTGTCACCCAAGAACATCCCATTGATTTAACCTTTCTAACTGAATTCATAGTCAGTGGCCAACTTGATGCTATGTCCATTTTCACAGCAATGGTCAAAGCAAGGATTCTACATTCCAGGTTAGATTTTTGGAAAATTGTTATTTATTAAGAGATTGTTGAGGGCAAAATAACTTCAGGTGGCCCTCAGACCCATGATGTGCCAGGGCAGGTGTGTGAATCAAATGCATCCAGTGGTGCACTGAATTTCAGTGTTATGGAAGGTGAGCACATGTCCCATTTTTGTAATTCCTGCCACTTGGAAGACTAAGGTGGGAGAATTGTATGTAGGGAGCTAGCCCAGACAATGTAATGAGAACTGATCAAACATCATCTCCCAGATGTTTGAGTAATGAACAATAGAGTTGAAGTGGCTATGGCCATTTGTCAAGCTCACTGTTTATCTCTACTTAGTATTAGTACTGATATAGGCAGATGTTGGGTTTAGGAGAAGTTCCAAATTCTCGTGCTCCTAGACAAGAAACTGGACTAAGACATTGAGTAGAAGCAGAAGCCAGAGATAGTTTGCTAGGAAAAGGTGCACTTCCAAGGTAGGAAGGATGTTGTTTAGCAGTTACAGACTTCATGGAATCGAGCTTTCTGATTCACTTTTAACATGGACTTCCCAGGCCTTGCTCTATTACAGGTTTCTATATCATTTGAATGTTTCATTAGCATTTAAATCTTCACCCAGAAGAGTGTGTATTATAATGAGTCACTATGGAGCACCTGTATTTCAGTGGCCTCAACTGGAAGGGAAGGGAAAGAGAGAAAAGCAGAAATAGGAGCCTCTATGTCATCAGGTGGAAGACCTCTACCAATTTCCCTTGAACCCATAACAAATAGGGTGAGGGTTTTCCCACATGAAGGAAAACCAGTAGAGCCCAGCCAGCAAACACAGAGGAATGGGTTATGGTGGAAAAATGACAGCTTCCCAGGCAATCTTGAGAGGGTCATGTGTCTCTCATTGGGGAACTGTTGCCCTTTTTATAACTCCTCTGTGTGATTCTAAATATCTCCTATAGATCGTGTCCTTTCCTCTTCTTCTTTTGAAAAACTTTATTATTTACTTATTTGTCTGATCAAAGAGAGATTTGTGGCTTCAACGTTGAAAAGACTTTGAGGACAGGACAGTAATGGGAAACAGAGCTTGAATTTTTATTAAAGATATCTTAATACAGGCTTAATCATGAAGAGTAAGAGAGACTATCATAAGAAATTACGGTATGTCTGAGAGTTTGAGCTTTCCAATAAGTCACAGAAAGTAAGATGTGCCCCAGTGTGAGTACAGGCTTTGTGCTGGTTAGTTTATATAAACTTGATATAAACTTTAGTCACCTGGGATATGAAAGCCTCAAATGAGGAGTTGTCTCTATTGAAAGGACCTACAAGCATATCTGTGGTGAGCTGGTTAATAATTAATATGGGAAAGCCTACCCCACTGTGAATAGCGTCATCCCCAGGCAGGCACTCTTCAGTTATATCAGAAAGCAGGCTGAGCCAGTCATGGGGAGCAAGCCAGTAAGCAGTGTTCCTCACTGCTCCT
Source organism: Mastomys coucha (assembly GCF_008632895.1). Classification (NCBI taxonomy): domain Eukaryota; kingdom Metazoa; phylum Chordata; class Mammalia; order Rodentia; family Muridae; genus Mastomys; species Mastomys coucha. The sequence continues at coordinate 7,677,514 of NW_022196914.1, forward strand.
GCCTGAGTTCATGCCATGAATTCTCAGCCACAGACTGATTCAACCTGTTAGTCAAATAAACCCTCCCCACTCCCTGGTTCATTTTTGTCATAATATTTTTCATAGCAATTGGAAACAAACTAGGAAAGAGAATAAGCAGTTGTGTTAGCACTGGCCACATATACCCTTTTGGCACCTCACAGGTTACTAAGACTTTTGCCTTCATGATAAGAGGGACATAAGGTGGCTCCTGGAATACTTGGAATGGAATTAAAATCTGCTGAAATAAAACTGGAAGATACTAGGGTTATACAGGAGGTTTTAGTTCATGCCCTTTCTCTGTAAATGGAATTTCCACTGAGGTTTCTAAACAATGGCAGGTTCATGGATGGGAAGGGAAAGGGACCTCAAGCAGTTGCTAGTTACTCTTCTTATACCAATGGCAAAGGTTTTAGTTAGATCCATAGGATGATGTCTCTCTGTTTTCTCTCTTTTCATGCCCCCCCCCAATTTCCTTCCTTTTTCTATCGCTTTACCCACAATTATATCCTTCATTCTGTACAGGAAATAAAATGGAAGTCCAGGAGGGGAGAGGATCCAACTGCTTATACTTGCTTGGGACAGACATGAACTGGGTCAGATCTATACCCTTAACTTCAAGGGCCTCCCTTTTTCTGTGTCCATGGGACATTGACAGAATATGGCCTCCGTGGAGATTTAACTACACAGTGTTAGTTTCTTTCATGGATGTATGAGTGGTGTCAACATCAACTCATTGCAGATTACGTACACAAAGGCTGTGGGTTACTGTTGACATGGCCAGTTGTGAGTGCTTAGAGTTCCAGATGTAGCAGTTTTTAAAATTAGTGGCTTCTAGAAAAAATTCAATCCTCATCTGGACCTCACAAAAACCCAAGGTGACATTTTAACCCTTTCAGCTGCATCCCCACCCACAGAATCACCCTTAAAATCATCTCAACCCCATGGAGAACTAAAGGCAATAGGAAAGACAGGAGTGGGACAAGTAGCGTTCCTCAGGGAAGAGCATGCCAACTGTTCATCTACCAACCTGTAGACTCTGAAAGCATACATATGAGTAACGTCATACAGACTTAACAGGTTGTATTTGGGAGTATATGCATATATATGCATAGTTCTAGTGTGTATGTTCATATATGTGTGTGTACATAACAACATTAATAAAAGCAGAGGGATGAATTTGAAAGAGAACAAGAAAGGATATATGGATGGGTTTAGAGAGATGAAAGAGAAGGAGCAAATGATGTTAACTATTTCATAATCTCAAAAATAAAAGAAGTAAATATAAAAAGAATGGGTGCATGTTCACTATTTACACCTCTGGGCTTGGTAGGGTCTTTCTCTTCAGAACATTAGCTTCTCTTTCTCCTCATCATCTACCTGGATCTTGATGTTCTGATCCAACATCTTCCTTGTCCTTTTATATAAACATATGAACACGAAGGGAAAAAAACAGATGAAAAGGGGTGCATCTTTGAAAAAACGAGGCATGTAGGGAGTAACTGGGGGGGCCGGGAAACTAAAACTCTCAGTTCATCATCTGCCATCCCAATTGTCTTCCTCCAAAATGAAAGCCAAATATATACATTGTTCTGGACATTTCCTATACATTTATAGTTCTAGAATAGGTATGTATGGTTTCTGCCTGTGTTATTGAATTACTTATAGTCATTTCCCCTCTGTTTTCATGGGGGATAAAGTTATAGCTCTGTTGATTTGGCTCATCTGCAGTGGGAAGTAGAACTACACTGGACTTCGCTTAAATGGAAGGTCCTGACATAAAGAAATGTGGGCAGGGTTGGAAAGTACTCCAAGAGATTGTCTCCAATAGGCTGCTAACTGAAAGTACAAAAGGATTAGGGAGGGTCAGAAGGCTACAGGAGGAAGTTTCAGATGAACACCTGTTATAATTACACACAAACTTATGAAAATGATTTTGACCTGTGGTTGGTTGGATTTACAGAAAGCTAACTAAATGTCATCTCTCTCTCTCTCCCTCCCTCTTTCTGTTCCTCCCTCTCTCTCTCTGTCTCTCTATCTCTCTCTGTCTCTCTGTCTCTGTCTGTCTCTGTCTCTCTGTCTCTCTCTCTGTCTCTCTCTGTCTCTCTCTGTGTGTGTGTGTGTGTGTGTGTGTGTGTGTGTGTGTGTATGTGTGTGTGTTGGTTTCATGCCCAGGAAAGGGAGAAAAAGCAATGATTTTCTAAACTAGAGCAGTTATATCCTTATATAGCTTTCTACAGTCCCATCTCTATCTAGATTGTCCCCAAACACTGATCCTATCAGCCACTTATTTAACTAAAGTGAACACACTGAAATATCCTTGCAAGTTCTCTTAGCAAGGGAGCTTTGTGACCCCTCTTTGGGGGATGATGGTTTTAAATACAATCAATTTTTTTTCCAGTTAATTATTGTACACGTAGTGCTATGTATCACAAACATTTGTATGACGTGGTTTATTTTCTGGCCAAGATAAAAATCATCTGGCACTTTTATTCTTTCAGGTGTGTACCCATCTGAGGTGTGGGAGCTCCATGCCAGGGTGGAGCCTGGTACCCAGGGTGAGTGGATGAACAATCATATCCCACACAGTGTCCACTCATGAGGAACCTCCTTACTCCACTAGGATTATGCCAGGCAGGGAGGCTGGAGACATAATGAACATCACTCCCTGTTGTTACCCTTCCTGACAACAATTCATCATAAATATCAGACTCTAAGAACAGCCATGTCCCTGCCATCTCTTGTCTGATGATTGGAATCAAGTAAAAAATGACAGACTATTGTTTTGAACCAAATTGTTTTAAGCCCCAACAGATTAGGTTAAAACCAAAACAGAGGCACTTAAGCTAGATATTCATTCACTCTTGAAATTGTTTATCTGACTGTAGAGAAATTCAGGTTTATCAGTTAACAGCCAGTTTTCCTAAATATACCAGAGACAGTTGTCAGGGTAACTGAGTTCTCTCCACCTGAATCCTTATTTGAAAGGAGTTTCCTTTTGTTCTGTCTCCTATGCTGGTCTTACAAGAAACTTAACATTGAGATGAGCCATCTATTTTCTGTTTCAGCCTTTGTCTACAGACTCAAGCCTTCCTCCTTGTTTTACTTATTTTTGTATTATGGAGTGAACTGTTGCCAAGTCTAACCTAAAAGTAAAGCTAAAAATCTTTGAAGAAAATTATTGTGGTTTTTTGCATTTCTGTCACTCCGCATGTTTGTTTTATGACACAGTATTAATACTTGGTTTAACTGCTTCTTAGCACCTTTTACTTCGGATTGTGAAGGTAGGTTTTGTTTGGGAACTGATCCATTACTAGCATTTGTGAGCAAATGGAACAAAGGCACTCTGGCACAGATTTATCAGACCATCTGTTTTAGCCACTGTTCTGTTCCTACGAAGAGAAACAACGACCAAGACAACTCTTAGAATTTAATCGTGAGCTTGCTTACATTTTCAGAGAATTAGTCCATTAGCATCATGGTGGGGGCACAGTGGTAGCAGGGCACCACTCAGCTCTGGAACAGTAGCTGAGAGCCACATCCTTTGCAGGGAAAGAGCAAGACCAGGCTTAGCATGGGCTTTTGAAACCTCAGAGTCCATCCCCAGGGACACACTTCCTCCAACAAGGCCACACCTCCTAATCCTTCTCAAATAGATGCACTCCCTGATGTCTAAGCAACCAAACCTATGGGCTGATGGGGAGTCACTCTTATTCAAACCACCACATCATCTAAGTTAGAGCTTACAAAACTAATAAGACATGAAGCCTTTCTAAGGTTGCAACCCCACTTCTGAGAAACTATTCTTTGTAAGTGAGGAGAATTACATAGGAACAGACGTAAACAACATTTTCTGAAGCATGGTTTGTATAGCAACAAAAGCAAAATTGCAAAGAAAAGCCAAAAAAAAAAAAAAATGCCAACTTGAAGTTCCTTGTACTTTCTGAATTAAGCTATGATAAAGTCATAGAATAGAATTTCATGCAGCTATTTTTTAAAACCCAGACCCTTCTCCATTAACCCAAGCGTTCTGCCCTCTACATCCCCCCCTTATGAGAGTTGAGCTTGCAATGGAACAGTTCAATCTTAATCAACAGCTTATAGAGACCCTGAAATCAATGGGTTTCCAAGTTCAGCTGAAGCATACGCATGCACTGTTTGGGAAGGGGCTGAGGCAGGAAGATCACAAATTTGAGACATGCCTTGGGTATAGAGTAAGTTCAAGGCCAGCCTCTGCAAGTTAATAAGACTCTATCTCAAAGCAAAAAGCAGACTGCAGGATAGCTCACTGGGGTATATGTAGTAGGCAAGGTGTCCTAGTTTCCACCCAATCCCACC
>NW_022196914.1:7681879-7702967 GCF_008632895.1 Mastomys coucha
ATGGCAGTGTCATGGAAGAATTACTTTATTCTAGTTGAGAGCAGAGACCTCTGGGCTGTCTCATGGTGTAGATTCCTATATTTTAGCAGCAACCTGCACTACAAGTGATCTGCTGAACAGGATCCAGATACACTGTTAGCACTCCACAGACCTCCGAAGAAAATAGGCCTCTGCTGGACTATTTTCATCTGAATGACAAAGCATTCTTCCTGGGATCCTTTGTCTTGATGGGCTCACTGTTAACTGTTGCATCTCCATATTCTGTGACAGCTTTGCTCCTGTGAACTGAGCACAGGGTTTATTCTGCATATGCATCTGCTTCTCTGCTTACAAACCAGACAGACGTCAGTCCACTGTCTCCCTGGACCCCTACCACATCAGAAGTGACAGGGACAGTCCCAGTGCCTGTACTTTCTCTTTATCACCTCTTATGTGCTTTGCACAGTTGGTTATGGTCAGAGTGATTAGGGAAAGCCCCATTTCAAGCTATAAACATGATTCAATGATGCTGCCAGAGTCCATTACTCATCTCAGTGAGTGGACACGGCAGTTCAAGCTAATTGAACTAATTAGGTAATTTTAAACGGATTGTATCAACCTTGTTTGGTTCCTGCATCTATCTGGCTAAAAAGAGCAAGACTGCCCTCTGCTGTCTGAAGGTAAGCTTTACATTTCTCTCTTTTTCATGCCTATATACACCCAGGGCCACTGATAACTGAATATCAGCAGCCAGAGGACAGAGTACTTAAATTAATTACAGCTTAATGTTGCTGTAAAGACATAATGCACTTGGAGAAGCTGAAAACTTCAAAAAATGATTCCCTGGGAAGCCAGCTTTATTGAAGCCTCCAGTAAAGCAATACCTGTTTCTAAATCAACACACATCCAGTCTGCTGTGAATCTGATCTAAATCATTTTAACTTTTCACTCAACCCCTCATTCTTCTGCTTAGTCTGCTCATCCCCTTAAACAGACCCATGGCTGCTTGTGTTTCACTGGTCCAGGCACCTCTACTCTGGAGACCCATCAGTCAGTTCCTCCCATTCTCCACAGCCTCCACACTCAACACTCCCTCTTGAGAACTAGGCCTTGTGATTCCAAGTGTTTGGGGGTCCTTTTCCTCTTCAGATGAGCAAGGATCATATCCACGCTCACTCCCTGCCAGGACTAGTTCTATTGTTAGAGCCCGAGTTTCCAGTGCAACAAAGAACACACAGGATGTTTTTGGTCTCTGGAAAGCAGGGTTTGAATGGTTTTTATGTAAGCTGAAGTTGAACACTGAAGGAAACAATATACTAGAGAAAAAAAATCTTAGTACTTTGAGTTGGAGAGGTGGGAGGCAAGTTGACACAAAGGAGAGAAGGGCTAGAGTAGGCATAACAGAGCTCAAAGACTTGTCATAACATTTACACACCATGAGACATAGTGTGCACATCTGACAAGCAGCAAGAGGCTCAGAGAAGTTATATTTGTCCAAGAGTTATTCAGCTGGAAGTTGCAGTTAGAACAGCAACCCACTGATCATACCTGTGAGTCTACATCATAAGGCTAGGAGCCTTAGAGTAGTTACCTTTAAAAGGAAGACATCGTTCATGGACGAAAAGAAGCACCAGTGTGAGCTACATTTAAGGAAGTAGCATTAGCCAAGCCAGCTGACGAAGCACATGAAGTATGAAGATCTGAAGACGTACTCCTCAGTGAGAGCCTCGAATGATACCTGTGCGGATACATGAGGAGCCGGGAGCCCCTGGGAGCAGAAATTACCAACAGGAAGTGGCTTGAATTCTTCTCACTCAGTGTAGCACTTTTCTCACACAGGACTGGTCTAACTTTAGGACAGGAGAAAAGGATGGGTATTTATCCAATAGGGTAAAGAGGATACACATGCAAAATGAGTTTCAGGGGAATGGTCTATAAATGACTAGCCATGAAAATCAAGGCCTAGTGGGAAGAGCCTGGGGCAGGAGATGCTCAGAGGTGAAATGAAATGACCTCAGATAGAGGCTGAGGGGCACAATCTGACCAGTGCTTCTATGTGAACATGAGGATAGAGGTCTTGAACATGAGGATAGAGGTCTTGATACCTAGAGTAGTAAATTTTAATATATTTTTTTAAAGATTTATTTATTATTATAAATGAGTACACTGTAGCTATCTTCAGACACACCAGAAGAGGGCATCAGATTTCATTACGGGTGGATGTGAGCCACCATGTGGTTGCTGGGATTTGAACTCATGACCTTCCAAAGAGCAGTCGGTGCTCTTACCCACTGAGCCATCTCACCAGCCCGTAAATTTTAATTTTAATGTCACAATTCAACTGTTTTTTCTTTAGGCACATTTAAAAATTTTTTATTTTCTAATTGACTGAATTCATAAAAAATAACCCGGGTACATAAAACATCCCCCATGATTTTTCATTTTGGAGAGAGACATTTAATGAACAGAATACTTTTAATGGTTCTCTTCTTAACCCCCATCTAACAATATTCTCTAAGACTTGTACAGATCAAAAAGGCTGAGCTTCTATGCTCATCCTGAAGCCACGCTTCCCAGTGTACAAGGGAAGCTCGGGCCATGTGCCTGTTAAAACTCCTCCTCTGCCTGCTTGCTGCGGGACTTCTTGAGCTGCTGCAGCCGCTCTACAGTCTCCTCCACCGTCCGCTCTCCGTGGACCTTATTGTCTCTTGTGCGGATGTTCACAGTGCCACTGGCTTTCTCTTTTTCACCAACAACTGAAACACAAGATGCAAAGCTCTGTGAGACTTAAATTGATAGACCTGGAAGGATTTTTTCCTGAACAGGGGAAATGATCCCAATGGACTCAAACTTCCCTGTAACTTAAGATACACTGAGATGGACAAGCGACCATATATATTCATGTTTATAAAATGTTCTAGTTGTTTTTTAAAAGGACCTCTTTAAGTGCCTAAAACTTTTGTCCTGAGTCACTTAAGGCATTGAACCTAATAAAAAATCATCATATAAAAGCAATTCCATGTAGGGAGACATCGAACTGCTCTTCAGTACTTTTCTTATCCCCAAACTGTCCTACCATGTACACTGAGCACACTAAATATTTAAAACCAATCTTACAGGAGCCCAGCAAGTACAGTCACTCGGGCCAATTCCCAGGACTGCAAAAAAGTAAGAAAAAAAACACAAGAAGGAACTGTGTGGTTTAAATGAGAGTGGCCCCAACAGGATCATATTCGATTGCTTTGTCCCCAGGAAGTGAAACTGTTTGGGAAGGATTAGAAGGTACAGCACTGTTGGAGGAGGTGTGTCACTTGGGGTTGGCTTTGTTTCAAAAGCCAACTTCAGCTCAGTCTCCCTCTCTACCCCTGACTTGTGGATCAGATGTAGGGTTTCAGCTATTGTTCCAGTGCCATGCCTACCTGCCTGCCTCTTCTTCCCTGCCCTGATGGTCATGGACTAAGCCTCTGAAAGTGTAATCAAGCCTCCGGTTAAATGCTTTTTTTTCTAAGTTTCCCTGGTCACGGTGTCTCCTCACAGCAGTGACCAAGAACAGTAACTAAGACAAGAACTGAGTAGATTCATGACCAAGATTCATTACTCTTAAGTCTCAAGATTTCAGCCACTTTTCCTATGAGGTCAGGAACCTCTGATTCTTACCAAGGATGAAGTTATACTGTGCTAACTGTGCATTTCTGATCTTCTTATTCAAGGTACAACCTGGATCCAGGTCAATGTCCGCCATGAATTTAGCATCGTGGAATTGTTGCCGTACCTAGTGACAGACAGTTCATCAGAGTTAAAGGAGAAATATAGTTTATCTTGCTACAGAAGTTAACATATTTCATGAATTATACAAATATTAAAAATGAATGCTGATATAAATACTGAAGCTGATAGCATGAAATTATGACTTGGGTTTATATTTTGAAAGCCAATGGCCACATTTTTGGAGCTAAGGATGCAACATAGCTCCAACATACACACATCTAATTCCCAGCACTTGATCAAGAAGGGACAGTTTTCTCTTGTAAAATAAATATTTCAGTCAGAACTCAGAAAGGCAAATCATGTTTTTAAAGAAATAGGACAAAGATAAAGAGGCCCTAACAACTGCATCAAATAACATGGCTGCAAGGAAACCAGCTGCACATCAGCTTCACGCAAAACTCCCACGTGCAACACAGGGAGGGAATGGCCTACAGGACAGCTCTGCTCATGAGCTCATTCAATGTTTACTTGTTTCTTAAATACAGCGGAGATTAGAGTGCACAGCCAGCTATGGTGGAACTTGCCTTTACTCAAGGTCAGTCTGTCTACATAGTAAGTTCTGTAACACACAGAACTACATAATAGAGAGACAACCTTGTTTTAAAAGGAGAGAGAGAGAGAGAGAGAGAGAGAGAGAGAGAGAGAGAGAGAAAGGAAGGAAGGAAGAAAGATTAAAGTACAATTCTGGTCATCTATAATCACAATCTATTCTGATGTTAACAATACTGCTCAATTATCAATGTTGTTTTATTTAAAAAGCTTACTACTGTTACTGTCCTTAGTCATGTGCATGTATGAGGACCAGAGGACAACTTTCAGGACTTGGATGTCTCCTTTCACCTTCTTTCTGGTAGGACAACTTGTGGAGATGTCTTCTCTTTGTACCTTAGGGGTTCCAGAGATTGAGCACGGGTCATCAGGCTAGGTGGCAGGTGTCCTTATCTGCTGGGTCTCTTTGCCACCAACTTCTACAGGATCTCTCTTGTTTCTGCAGCCTGTGCTCTCTAGACTACAGAGGCCTGTGAGCTTGCAGGCAATTCTGTCTCTACCTTCCATCTCACCATAGGAGTGTAGGGATTACATATGTGTGCGCCTGGCCTTTTTTTATGTGCATTCTAGGGATTGCATTCATATTGGTAGGCTTGCTTGGCAAGTGCTTTGACTCACTGAGCCATCTTGTCACTCCTGCCCAACCCCACCCTTTTAAAGACAGCCTCACTATATACTTCAGGCTGGCTTCAAACATATGCACCCCTATTTCACCCACCCAGCTACTAGAATACAGGCTTACCACCATGCCCAGCCTTCTTCACTGTCCGACTATTAAACATGTGTAATTCTTTAGTATGAAGAAATCACTAAAGCAGAACTGACAATCCTAGTCTTTAAGGTGCAAAGTTCACATTGATATTTACACACTTGCTAGAAAGGCAAGACACTGGCCAGCCATGACAGCAAGATGAAAAAAATTCAAGCCAGTGAAGAAATTAACATTAACAAATGACTAAATCAGCAAATATCAGGCACCTGTGGGATATGTAATTCTAACATAATAATACAAGTTAGGCTATATTTGCTAATTCATCTCTTTATAACACCAAACATTAAGATATAAAAGTGTATCTGAAACAATTGTGAATACATGCGTCACAGAACCGTAAAGACAAAAAAGCTCTAAGACATAACATTCAGGCCTATCAGACATAGAAGTTACAGTCTTTGAAGTAGTGAGCCTTTGATCTGACAAGGATACATGACTTGTCAATTCATCAGCTTAAACGCAGTTACTAAGATGGGTGTGTGGCACACACTGGCAATACCAACTATTCAGGGACTAAGATAAGAAGCTGAGTCCAAGGCCATTGTTGACTATAAGATAAGATTCCCACTGTAAAAAGCTTAAGAACAGATTCAAATGGTAAGAAAAACCTGACTTAAGGATTACCTTTTGGGCATATTCATCACATGTCGGCCCCACCGGGACCACCATCACCTGGCGAGGAGAGAGCCAGAAAGGCCTAAGGGAGGAATAACAGTGGTGAGTGTGGCTTGGGCACATTTAAGGGGAGCCTGTGCCAGCCTGCACTGTCTGTCCCTGACAATGGAGGGTACTTCTAGCTGTTCTAACTTGGCATCTAAAGGAAAAACTCAATGGAAGGATGGCCTGGAAGATGAGAACTAGCCCTAAGAATGGAAGACCTGTAATAAGATTTGTGCTACTCAACACTCAGTAAAGCAAACTGGTGCCACCATTCCTGTATCACATAGCTGAACAACACAGCAGTTGGTCTGTTGTCTCGGGCATCAAGTAAAGCTGGAGCAAGTCATACATTCTATATTAAATGTGGGCTTTTCCCAACTTACCCTGAGTTTGGGTTAGAAAATGAGCAGACAGAGCATGTGCATGAGGGCTCCATTTGATTTTTGTGAGCTTTAACTGAAGCAGGATTATTTTGTCAACAAGTATGAAAAATGTAATATAAGAGCTAAGAAAATCTACCTACTGAATAACAGTAGCACATAACTTTACAAAAGCTTGAATCACACACACTTCATACGGAAGGCTATACCATGGATACTGGTAATGTTAGGCTCATTTGAACTGCACTGCACATTTAGATGAAACCACTGAGAACTGCTAACTGGCTTCACCTGTTTTGCTTACTTCTTTTTCAATTAAAAAAAACTGCTCGGCTTCATAAATATGGCAAAATATTTGCTTATCCTTATCAGTAAAACTAAGCAAGATAATTAAAAACCTACTCATTCATTCAAGTGAAAAAACCTACAAAGCCAAGAAAAGCAATAAAAAGCAAATTATGTATGGATCTTACTCAATAGTAATTGCTTACTGCAAAGTTTTACAAATTCAATTTTTTAATTAAAAAAATTTTTATACATGTATGACTGTTTTCTATATATATCCTACATGTGTGTCTGGTGCCTGTGCAGGTCAGATGTTGGCATTGGATCCCATGGTTGTAACCACTGTGTGGTGCTAGGAACTTAATTCAAATCCTCTCTCAAAATAGCCAGTGCTCCTGCTAAGCCATCTCTCTAGCCCCTTATGCAATATTCAAACAAATCAAGTTTTAAGATAAAAGCCAATTAGTAATAACAAGTGTTCTGGTGTGTGAGGAGGTTAACATGGGCCCACTCAGAACTATCAGTTCTTCAGTCCCCCCAAACGTGTAATCAAACATTGGCTTGGATTCCGATTCCTCTTAGTGAACACATACCACTGATTAGAAGTGACTGATTACAATCACCTCTCTTCCAATTTCGTAAGTGTATTTTAGAAGGAGACAGTTCTTCTGGATGATTTAATTGGACAGGAAAACAAAGAGAAGGACCTTACCATTTGCCCCCATAGTTTTCCGTGAGGATGGCAATCATTCTTTCCACCGACCCCAGGATGGCTCGGTGAACAATCACGGGCCTTTTCTTATCATCACCATCATGGCTATGGAAGAAAAGGAATTTGTTTTACCATATGTATATGCATGTGTATATGATATATATATGTATAGGTATATGTATATGATATGTATATGTGTATGTGTATGTATGGCCTGAAGAAGGCTCAGAGCTCAGCTCACCTGACGTAAGTAAGGTTAAACCTGATGGGCAACTGAAAATCCAGCTGTATGGTTGCACACTGGTGGTAGCGGCCGATAGCATCTTTTATCTGTATATCAATCTGCAAAGCAAGCACTAGGTTTTGATCAGATGTTCTTAACTTTCTTTTTTTTCTTCCCAATTTAACGTTTCTTACACACAACTAAAACTCGCATTACTTGAGTACTAACCTTTGGACCATAGAAGGCTCCATCACCAGGATTTAGTTCCCACTTCTCACCAAATTCATTCAAACTGTTTTCAAGTTGCTACAAATAAAGCAGAAAGGATTTGAACTTTTGTTCATCTGCAATGTTCCCTCTTCCCACTTAATTTGGATATAAAGACTCCTGGGTGTTTCACGCCATCCTCCTAATCAAAGCATGTTTGAAAGCTACGACTTAGTAGCTGACAAAGTATGAAAACATCTAGTCCAATGAAGGACGGGAAGACCTTATAGAAAACATTCGCCCACTGGACACCAGAAACACTGCCGTTTTCCTTTGCTCATGTCTACCTAAGAAGGCTTCCTGGTGCTGTGTAAGTTCTCAAACACACCAAAAACATCACTTACTTTCTCAGCTTGGTTCCATATTTCAATATCTCCAAGGAATTTTTCTGGGCGAGTAGAAAGATTCAATTTAAATGAAAATCCAAAGACACTATATACTGTGCGAAGGAAATCCAAACAACCTTTGATTTCATCTTCAATCTTAAGAAAGAAAGAGAAACGGTTATCTTCCTTCACTTTTTAACCCTTCTGTCAGAATATTTTGCTCCACATGGCCTTATACCTGCTCCATGGCACAGAATATGTGTGCGTCATCCTGCTGGAATCTTCGGACCCGTGTAAGTCCAGTGAGAGCCCCTGAGAGCTCATTCCTATGAAGCACACCAAAATCAGCTAACCGTAGGGGCAGCTCTCGCCAGGACCTTGGCCGATGATCAAACATTAGGCTGGAAAGAGAAAGGAAGACAAAGCCTTAAGTGCGCATGGTGAAGGATGCAGCTCATAGCAGAGTGCTTGCCTAGCACCTGTGAGGCCTGTGGTGAATCACAGGTGACAATAAAATTAGCAATTTTAAAACTTGACAAGAACAAAATACCTCAACTATTACATGTGATATTAGCCACAAGCAACATCTTTCAAACCCCAGGCTTCACAGAGCAATAGAAGCATGAGTTACAATGCAATCAACTGTGTATAAGAGAGGATAAAGCAACATTCTGCCAAGGTCTATGCCAGACCCTTGTACTCAGCATTCCATTAATATGAAGACTATTGTCAATTACTAGGAAAACTTAGTGAAAGGCTCTCAATGAAGAAAGAGTTTTAGCTGTCCACACACTACTTCTAACACTGGAAACTACTATTAGACTTGCTCTAGTCAGGCCCAGGGTGCTTCAGAAACTTAATGATAAAGAACCTAAGTGAATGGCTGTTTCCCTGGTGTGTACAAGCATATTCTTATAGGCACTTCTCAGCAGCTTGGCCTGAATCACCTGCCCACAGAGCTGCCCACGGAGCTGCACACATGAACACCCTCGCCTACACCCTTGGACCTCTCTGAAATCACTTTTCACCCGCCTTTCTCAATCCAAGGCAGAGGCTCCAGGGAAAGATTTCCAAGGATAATAACTCAGCAACAGTGGGTTCTGCTGAAATATATATCTTACCAAGATGCAAGGAATGGTGGGAATATTGGTCTATGGAATCCTCTACGTCCCACATTCAACCCCCCTCAATATACTCTGCCTATGACCCCAGGACACTCCTGAATGCCTATGAAGGGTGGGATCTAACCAGTATGGTAGCTATTATGGCACCAATCTTGCATGTAAGGCTTATTCTGATCACTAAGTTTTCTTCTGTTGCTGTTAGCACATGAACTGAGTTTCTGTGACACTTTCAAACACAGAGAGCACTGTGCTTTGTTCTCCGTCACACCCCCCACCTCGCCTGCCTTCCTCTGAGCACCAGTTTTCCCTTCTGCTTCATGGAATAGATATTCCACTACCCTTCTGTTCTCCATAGGCTCCTCAGACCTCTTCTTTCTCTCTGTCTCCTTTCTACACTGATGTCATATACGTGTATACACACACACACACACACACCTCTCCCAAAGGGCTAAAGCAACCCAGAACAATTTATAGCACAAGAACATCTTTCCTATCAATGCAGTGCTGCAGGGCTAGAGAGACGGTTCAAAGGTTAAAAACCTTGCCACTCTTCCCGAGGATCCAGGTTCAGTTCCTAGCACCCACACGGGGCAGGCGGTTCACAACCACAAATAACTCTAGCTCCATCGCCCTCATCCGAACTCTGCAGCAATCCTGACATGTGGCAAATACTCAACATAGACACATCCAGATAAGTTTAGCAAAAAGAAAGGAAAACACAAAGCTGCCTGATACCAGTGTCCCGGGCAGTTCATGGGCTTAAGGGCAAACTGCTCCTTCTCCACCTCAAAGGAGAACATGTTCTCACTGTAGTGCTGCCAGTGGCCAGAGGTCATCCAGAGCCGGCTATTGAAGATGTTGGGAGTGACGACCTCCTGGAACCCTCTTTTCCTATATTCACTCTGTTAGAGCAGAACACACATACAAGGAGATCAGCGCTCACCCCTGTGGAGGGAATACATTACAGAGCAACTTGACCCTACTTAATGAAGTCGCAGGCACACATATCACAACTCAGAGTTCCTTCTGTAGGTGGTGCACCAAAACTCATCGAAATAATGCTACCACAGGCTGTGGATACATAAGCTCCTGTGCTGGGAACAAGTGCTCCACCATAGGCAGGGAAGAATACGGTATGCAGTGAGGGGACAAAAGCTGGAACATGTTATCTAACATAGACATAAAACCATTCATGTGAACTGAAGTGCACACGTACAAACCAAGTTAAAGATAGATATATAGAGAGATGTAAGGGACGCAGGTAGGGAGCCATACCAACTTCAGGACAGTTCCAAAGGGGTCTTTCTTAAAAGAACAGTATGTGTTCCTCTATCTTTTTACAAAAACTGTGGACAAATATAGCCCAATGCAAATAGATTAAATCTGGTAGCAAGTAAACCTAGCATGGGTTATTCTGTTTTCCTTGAATATATGCTGGAAATAGTTCATAATTTAAGAAGAAAACACAGAGTGTTCAATAGACGAGAAACATTCCCAGGTGATAGGCTACACCTCACTCAGTAGCCTCTCTCGCTGCATGTCTCTGTGAACATGCAGAGAACCACACATTGGAGTGACTCTAATAATTTATGAGATCCTAACATTTCAAACAATGCATTCGAGTGCCTGCGGTGTGACTGTGAACATGTGCCACCTGAGTGAGGGTGCCTGTGAGGACTAGGAGAGGCCACCAGATCCTCTGTAGCTGGATCTACATATCTATATGTGTGAGCTGGGTGACTGGACGCTGGGATCAAAAGGCAGGCCTTCCGGAAGAGAAGTAATTGCTCTTGACCACCGAATCACCTCTCCAGCCCCAAGTTTCTGAAAGCTTATTTTTATGTATGCGTGTTTACAGAGTGAATGCTATGTGTATGCACGTGCCTGCAGAGGCCAGCAAACTTGTCAGATGCTTAGAAGCTGGAGTTACAGGTGGTGGGGAGGCAGTTGATGTGGGGGCTGGTAACTGAACTTGGGTCCTTTGGAAGAGCAGCAGTTACTCATGACAGAGTAACCACTGCACATCTGTGCAGTTGCAAACTTCAACTTAAGAAATAACTTTATATTTCTTTTCCTATCAAATAAAGATTTATCTTTCTTTTACCAGACCCTGGCTAATAAAGTTATCTTATATCCTAACTCTTCAGAGGACAATTAATAAGGCTTACCCTGATAAATTCCATTAGTGTATTATAAATGTAGGCTCCTTTTGGCAGGAAAAAGCAACTTCCAGGGCTGAGTTCATGGAAGAAATATAGTTCTTGGTCCTGGATAAAACAGCAAAAGATTGTTTATAAATTTATAAATGACTGAAGACCCTCAGATCAGAGTTCTGCCACTGTCTTCCAAACTTCAAATGTGCTAGTATTAAAGAAAACATGCAAGACAGGGAGTGGCTAAAAGCCTTGGGACCCCACCAGTCACCATCAGCCTCAAGACAGGGAGTGGCTAAAAGCCTTGGGAACCCACCAATCACCATCAGCCTCCTTACTGCTGTCTTTTATTGCTAGTAGTCAAAGCAGTAGGACAGGTCTCGGACCTTCAGCAGTAAACTCCCACTTTATGACAAAAAAGTTGTAAAGAATCAAATGAAACTCCAACTAAAGAGGACAGTCACAGGCAGCTACAGAGATATAGGACAGGCTAGAGTAGCATCCACTGGTGACCTGCTGTCTGTCCTGAAGAATGAGTAGGCTGATCCCTCAGACTCCAGTATCACAAGGAGCCAGTGAGATGGGCTCTAAAGTCTACTCCTGCCAGCTCTGAAATGCTGCTTACAGGAAGCTGTGGGTCACTGGCACTGTTCTCAGAACAGAAGGAGAGCGTGGACTCAGACAGCTCCTAGAGAGCAATCCTCTTCAAAATGAAACTTAGTGCTGTACGCTCAATCCAAACGAGGTGAGGGAAACTCAAAAGAGACGCGTGGCTGTACGTACCCTCCCAATTTTCCTATGGTCTCGGTTTTTGGCTTCCTCTTGGAACTTCTCCCACTCTTTCAGTAGCTTGGGGTCGGGGAACGAAATGCCATAAATCCTCTGGAGCGTTTCCATGTCTGCTTTGCCTTCCCAGTATGTGGAGGAATTCTAAAAGCAAGGACCAACAATGACACAGCACTTAAATCTGTAAACATCTAAACACACAGTCCTAGTAAATGTGTCTCATTGTTTTGAGGTCTACCCTGAGTGGGTAGACTCATTCACAGCATGGTATTCTCTGCTTGCTTCTCTCCAGAAGGTCCTTCCCGCAGATCACAATCCCATCGACACTATTCCAACCACACGGGCTCCTCTCACACAAGATGGAAAGGAGCCCATAAATACAAGAAAGGCATGTGGAACTGACCCAATTGTTGTCAGGACTCAGAGGACACTATCGTAAGTACAGCATGTCTAAGCTAGCATAAACTAACAGGATTAGCTTATGGAAAACCTGGACAAACTCCAACAGAGTCTCAAGGCTTCTGAAGCTATCATGGCCTGTGACTGCTGATTTTGTGATGTCTCTAAACCTTTGCCCCCATTTGCTGGCTCTGGTAATGAGTACTAGGTTACAGAGCTCTACCCTACTCAGTACACAGCTCTAAAAACAAAAACAGTGATCCTCTGTATACTGACAAGAAAACAAGGTGGGAGAAAGCAATGGGAACCGAGGCGCCAGTACCCTGCACGGTTCCCAGCATGCTTTACCTTGTGTATCTTCAAAGTCTTAATCTTGCCAGTGTGTCGGACATGAGGACCCCGACAGAGATCTATCAGAGGGCCACATCTAAAGATGAAAGAAAGGAATGTTATCAAAGGCAGACTAACACAGCAGCTGTGTTCCACAGCATCTCATTCTCTCACCTGTAGACAGTTGTGGTCGGAGTATTTACTTTCTCATTCAATATCCGGCACTTGAACTTGTTGTACTAGAAATGAGAAAGAAGACATCCCAATAGCCTCTTATGTTCATCTCTAAAATACACTTTCTAGACCACACCAATATTCCATGTTTTGAAGATATTTCAGTTTTTCTACAGGAAACTTTGACACACTACTTGAAGGACTGGCTAATAAAATCAAAGTGGTTATGAATGAGTTTACCTTAAACATTTCTAGTAATGTTTCCTTCTTAACTTCCAATCTTTCGAAAGTTTGTTTCTCTTTAATGATTTTCTTACACAAAGTTTCTAGAGAAGAGAAATCATTGCTGGACACACCCCTAAAGGAGAAAAAAAAAGCAAAACTTTGAATATTCCACCTGAGTCAATGCAGGGATTATTTTTCCTACTACTTTAAAATAGAGCTTTGTATCATATATTAGAATTTAATATTAAATTGGTCATCAATTTTAGTTGTATTTTCACTGCTGCTACCTTGGCCATTATGAATTTTCTCACAAGTGACATCTGTCCAAGCGCCATCATACCAAAGGGAAAGGAGAACCTGTTTTAATTCCCAGCATGCCTTTGGGCACACTTGCACCCATCCCAGAGATTTCACTACATGTAACTCTCAATATTTCAGTTTTGTCAGCTTTATACTGTGAGCTGTAGATCCCTCTCCTCCAATGACAGTGCTTTAAAAGTAACACACAGCACCAGACCCAGAGCCATTCAGATTTTCCCTTTCCCGGTTTCTTAACCTACCCTTCTTCAAGGTACATATCATAATAGAAGCCATTTTCTATTGGTGGGCCGTAACATAAACATCCGCCATAGATTCTTTCCATGGCCTCACCCATTATGTGGGCACTGGAGTGCCAATATACCTGAAAACGGAAAGAAAAACGACATAGCTTCAGTCTCAGCAGATACATAATGAGCCAATGTTTGAAGGGCACACTGGGCGCATACCCAAAGCAATGTTTTCAGGATTTACAACCAAGGCTCCCGAGTCAGTGAAAGATGTTCATAAACAATTGTGGTCTCGGGGTTACACCACATACACCACACCACGACACAAAATAACTTGTCTCCCCTTATGCAGCTCATGGTGCAGTCTTTACTGCATGTCCAACTTACTGCCTGCGCTTCCTCATCCTCAAACTTGAGAAGCTCCAGAGTACAATCTGTCTCCAGCGGGCGGTCCAGGTCCCAAACAACTTTGTTCACCTTAGCAACAACAGTATTGTCAGCCAGGCCTTGACTGAAAATATAAGGAGAATAAGGTGGTTATTTGGCAAGTCTTGAGAAAGGCTAATAATCAAAAGAATACTGCTATTAGGAGTGTACAGAACAGTGATGTAAGAGTGGAGGCATCCACACTTAGCACTTGCCTCTCCAGTACTTCCGGGTGATGGAGGTATTAAAATGCAGCAGAGAACCACCAAGTCAGGGCTCTACAAATCTAAGTTTAGCCAGCAGTTAGCATTTTTACATATTTGAAGTAAATCTATGTAAATGCGAGGCAGGCTACAACCCCGTGCTGCGAGGGCACAGCTCTATGTTGTGTGCACTTCGTGGTTGTTCTATTTGCTTCAGTCACTTAAACGGAAGGCTTCTGGCCGTCATCAGTTTGCTGACAACTAGTTTGACATGTGTGGCAACTTTACCCTGTTCAGATGAAGTGACCACCTATGACTCCGATCAAGAATAAGAAAGCTTTCCCTCTGCCACAAATTAGGATTCCAGTTCTCAGTTGTTCATATTTCTTCCAACCCAATAAATTTTAAGAATATACAGTTCACCATTGCATTTATATACACAGAGCATATTTTTTCATACATGTCAGGCTTTTTTTTGTCTTAACTTTCCCTGTGAGGTTACCTACCTTCATAAATAAGCTCAAATCTGAGTCACGTAACTAAAAGCTGGTGAACACTGTCCTGCCTCTACAGCTTTATGATCCCAACAGAGTGACTATCAGGTTGCTTCCTAAGAGAAAAGCAAGTTGTGCAAGCACCTTCACAAAGTAACATTGAGTCTTGACCACAAAGTTCCGTATCACCTTGATTTTCTAAGATCTCAACTAAGGTAAGTTAAACATCTTTAGGAGAAATATAAGAACACTATCAGGATGTGCCTGGCAAGACAATGAATGTTTAATTACTGTGAGAAGCACAGAAGATCAGAGGAGGTGTAGGGCTCACCTAATTCCACACGCGATCTGATACGGCGTGGTTTTCCAGGACTCCGCGTCCACTTGTTTCCCGTCAGGCAGGGTGACTTTAATCGGCTTACTATCTTTTGCTGCCTTTTCAGCCAGGATAGAATCGTGCTCCGCTTTGAGTTTGTTATACATATCAAGGCGTGAGTTGATGTATTCAGGCCAGGGATTCAACTGTAAAAGAAAGAAGAGAAAAGTCAGTAATACTTGCTTTACTTTCAGAGGAAAGAATAATACACAACACATAAGGCCATGATGACTAATTCAGATTGCTTCATAGATCACAATAACCACTGGCATTGATCTCATCCTAAATTAGGGTAAATGAAGAAAATGAGTCACTGTAATGCTTACTCAAAAATAAAAAAGCATAAATAATAAACAGTTGAGCTGCCTACATCTGGAATTGATAGCCAATTTTCATTTTGCAATTTAGTTTGTTCCAGTTTTTCCCTCTTAGGATGCCCTCTTAAGGTCTCAAAGATGACCTTAAACTCATGATCTTCCTACTACCAAGAGGCTAAGATTAAAGGTATACGCTTCCATGCCTGGTTTATGTGTTCCTGGGGATCAAGGTTCCATGCGTGCTCAACAAGCACACTATCAAAAGAGCTGCATATCGGGTGTGGTCAGTTTCAAGATCTTTTCTAGCTAACTGAGCTTGTGACTTTGACTATGAGCAACACTGCACAGAGGAACAACAAAGGACCACATGGTTTGAATCTTAATCAGGGGCCAGTCTGTGCAGCTGGCTGGATTTTATGCCTACTCACAACCAACCAAAAATGTACTTGACTTAGAGAATCCTACAAAAGGAAAATATTTATCCAATTTAAAGATGCCAAGATCATCTTACTCAGATTACTTAAATAGCACATATCACTGTAGTCTATATATTCAATATAACTAAGCAGAATATTTTGTATAAAACACCATAGTTCACCAAAAGTTTGACAAAGATTTAAAAAAAAAAATTCTATTGTCTAAGCAAACAGTGAACCTGATAACTGCATCTCCAAATGAGGGCAACCTAGATGATTCTCCCCCACACCCACCCCTTCAAACTTACTATGTAGCCTTCTCTAGCCCTGAGCTCGTGTGATCCTCCTGCCTCAGCCTCCCAAGACAGATTATAGTTTTGTAGCACCATGCTCTGGTAATAACATAGTCATTTAGCAGCAATAAGGAAGAAATGGCTTGGTTCTACTGACTTTCTACATGTGTACATATATGGAAATTAGCAGCTGTTGCCAGGCCTGATGGCCATCAGATTATCACAGGGGTCCGTGACTACTGATGAAGAACAAAGACACTAACGACAGCCACAGCTCATCACTGTACAAACACAAGCCCAACCTGAGTCTATCCAGTGTGCCTGATTATCTCTTTCCACCCAAACTTTCATGCCTTACTACAGTTCACTTCTGTATATACTTGGCATTTTCTAAACAAAATAACTTAGTTAAAATTACTCAGTATTAACTGAGCAGTGTGCTCCACGCCAGGCTCTCAAAGTACAGACGAGGTAAAACATGCATTTTGTCCTTACACAGGCACCAAAGCAAGTTTGCAAATGATGGGAGCACAGAGAAAACAAGGTCTTGGACATATCATGTCCACTCTATATTTTGATAGATAGTTTAAAACACATTAATAGTCACATACTCCACTTTAAAGTCTCTACTCAGCAGAGTCATTGGACTGCTTGTGTCCTTTTCTAGCTCATGTTTCAATCTGTGATGGGGCAATACATAGAATTCCAACCAAAGTATAACAAGGAAATTAAGAGACATGTATATTACTTGCAGATCTTAGGATTCACTATCAACAATCTCTCATCACAATGGCGTGAGTGTAAAACGGAAAGGACTTGGCTGATCACAAGCAACACCGTCCTTCATCACTTGTAAACTCTCAGCTCAACAACTCAGCACTGCAAAAACAGGGTTTGTGTGTTGTCTTTCTAAGACAGGGTCTCACTATGCAGCCTGGGGTGACCTAAAACTCAGCATTCCCCTGCCTCCAGCTCCTAAACACTGGGATTAAGGGTACACATCGCTACTCCAGCTTTCTATCCCACTCTTTAAAGTCCATTTACTGAGTTACTTTGAAAAGCTTAGTCCTTTGTTGCTCCTACATCCTGACAGCTTTCCAAGGGCCCCAATAAAACTGCAATGACTAAATGCAAAGAAGCAAAGCACAGCTCACGGCAGTTCAAACTCAAACCCAGAAGAACCGGGAGCACCAGGAGCAAAGTGCATTCTGGGTTGGCTTTTAAACTACCAGTTCCATGTCATGTGAGCCCAGGAACTGGATGATTTTCTGGATACAAGTAAACCAGGCTCCAGAAGCAGCTCCAAGAGATAAAAGAGGAGTCAAAGGAACAGGATTCTGTTTGATTCTGGTTGTACTTGTAGGAACCCGAGATGGAGTCTCTACTCCTTAACCCCTCACTTAAGGGAGCAGAAAGTCAGCGCCCAGTCTTGCAGCTCAGGCACAACTGTAGCCCTTCCTCTACGTTTTCCATCTCTCCAGTTTCTGTCTAAGTCCACCATGAGGTCACCTTACCATTATACACACACGTCCCTTTGCACTGGCAGGTACCAGCAAATCCTTTTTCCTTCTCAGGATCTTTCTTTTAAAACTCTTTTTCCCTGGGTTTTCCAACTTGTGCTCCCTTACTGCCTTCAGTGACCATTAGAACCCGTCCACAGGGGACAGGAGGCCTAACATCTGAGCTCGACATGCAGAGTGCAGACTCTTTGCAATGCACACACTCGCCCCTTACGTAGGGCGCATCTGAGACAGTCCCCAGTTCTGTTGCAGCCTTCCAGACCCAAGTATCCATGGCGTAGCCCGCATTACCTCCGCTCGACCTCCATCTCCACCTCCATCTTTGTTCTTCTTCTTGCCTCCTTCTTTTCGCTTCTCCTCGCTGGCATCCACCTGAAGAAGCAAAAGAGAACTCTCATACTTCAGTCTAATTTGACATCTTCTCCAAAACTGCAGCTAAGAAAGTTATCATCTTAAAAAATAAAATAAAATAAAATGGACAATATCATTTTGAAAGATTGGAAATTCCATTACTGGTAAAGTCAAATTATTCAACTTATAATAAAAACGAGCCCTAAGAAAAGCAGAGGCAGCCACTTATCAATGTGCACTTCTTCAAACTTTATTTATAATTGTTCCTGTAACTTTCCCTTCAGTAAGCTTACCTGGACCTGTATATAAAGCAATAAAAAAATGCAACATATTCAATAAGAGTTATTTCAAGGGAGTAGGGGGGAATTATCTACCTGCCTCCCTCCCCAGCTACCAGCTATCCTCAGGGAGACTGAAACACACACATGGACTGAGTGATCACATTTATCACTTCAGCTCTCCTACGCTCAGTTTTCTTTCCTCAAACTGAATGTAGTTATGTTCTTCACAACAATGTTGTGAAGATTATGTGTGAAAGGAAAAAAGGTTTTGTGGCTGGTGGGGCTGAGGATGTAGCTCAATGGCAAGAGAACTTTGTGGTCAGATCTGTACCTCACCCAGTAAGTTTTCAAAAACTTAAGATACCTGATTATGACAGAGGCAATAATATCACATTTTACATTTCAAGTAATTTTTTTGTTGTTGTTTTTTTTTTGTTTTTCGAGACAGGGTTTCTCTGTGTAGTCCTGGCTATCCTGGAACTCACTCTGTAGATCAGGCTGTCCTGGTCTAATTATGAACTCAGAAATCCATCTGCCTCTGCCTTCCAAGTGCTGGGATTAAAGGCGTGCACCACTACCGCCTGGCCCATTTCAAGTAATTTTATTCACAAAATCCCAATCTGAAGTTTTGCATGCCAGCTCAGGGGATGATTATCTTAAGCAACTCCCAGCCTTATAAAAAAGTGAAGAACCCAGTAGGGCTCAGGAGTAACAGGGGTGGGTTTAGGAAGAGATTTAAGGACACTGCAGAAGGAAGCAAAGGGGCAACCAAGTTATAAGACTGTAAAACATCTTTAAAAACATATGGAAATAGAAACAAAGTCTAACAGCCATCATTCATCACCTTCAATCCGTAGCTGAAAATGTATACACAAGCATTCTAGTGATTTGCCCTATCAGGATGGAAACACCTCCTGATGAAGACTCTAGCAATGGTCACCCAGACTACTGAATCAGCCTCTCATATGGCCTCCCCTCTTTCCAATGTTCCTTAAACCTCAATGCCATGCCCCTTTTGACACTACAATCCATATCCAGCCCCTCCTTATGTAAAACCCTGCACGTAGAGAATACTGATATCCTCAATCCCTGTACTTCCCTCCCGTCTCTTCCAATATAGTCAAGGCACAATTCATCCTCTGTACCAGGACAGCCCTGCCCTGCCTGATTTACCTAACCTCATTTTTCCAAATCCAATAAAACAGTCTGACTGTATGAGTTCTGTGCTTCCTCTATAACTCAACTAAGCTAATCAAAGAAGTACGATTTTCCAGTCTTGCACATTAGGCTCTTTGGGAGCCCTCAAAGTCAGGAATCGATTTTAATTGTGTTGCCACCTGCGCTGCCTGGCTAAGTGCCAGGGCAAATAAATACACAAGGGACAAATATGCAGTTGGCTGTAAAAGAGGGGTGGGACAGAAAAGACGCTAGTGTAAAAATGATGTTCCTAACCAGTGGCTGACAGCCCAAACCAAGGTTTAAAGGGGATGTGTGTGAAATTATCTAGGTCGCTTCCAGCACCTGGCCAACAGGGGCTTTACTTTCAAAGCAGTCTGTCAGTGGGGCATCAAGCCTTATAAAGCACCCAATATTGGCCAAACTGGATCTGATCTCGGGAACTGGCTTTTCCTTCCTAACTACAGCTTTTTGCTCCATGCAGTTTTAGGATTTAAAAAGTTCTTCAATGTTCTTCCCGCTTACTTTAGGGATAAAAACACAAGTGCGGGAGTCTAAGTCCCAAATGCTTACTGTCTGGCTCTAAGCAAGCCACTCAGTCTCAATTTAACAGGAATTTCTAGGAATGAAGATGCCCCCCGGGCCCCTCCTGCCAGCAAGAGCTTCTAACTTACTACTCAGGGCCCCCAACACCGACGGCTCCCCGCCACTTTCCACTCCTGCCCCACTGGGCAGTGCCGGCTCCCAGGACACATCCGCTCTCTGGACCCTACCGCTCCTGCTTACCGGCTTCTCGCCGTCCATCTTCCCCGAAGGGCTGCTAGCCTTCTCCTCCGACATGAAAGGACCGCTGAGAAACAAAACCGGACAGCAACCCACAGAGAAGACCCTGAGCCGGTGGTGAAGACCTACAATTCAGCACTGCGCGTGCGCCACGTGGCCCAGGCGGAACCAGCTAACCAGCTGATGCAACGGAGTCCAGGCCCCGCCCATCCTGACACAAGGCCAATGGGCCACGCAGAGAGGCGGGTTCTCGCTTTCCTCAGCCAATAGAATAGCTGAGAGTAACGAACCTTTCAAGAAAATCCTATTACTCAGTTCCAGACTGTTCAGGGAGGCGCGCAAGCGCACTCTTCCCCATCTGACTTTCTGTCACTTGCAGGGCCTTAGCGGCCACCGTAGTAAACTTGAGCGGCTTGGGCTGTGTTTCCGGGAACTACTGGGCAACTTGAATATGGTCTCTGGAGCAATGGCTTATCTCAAATGCACTCTACCTGGAATGTTGGCTGATAATCTGAAGCGATGACTCAGCCTTTCTCCTGAGAATGGGACCGATTTGCTGTTTGTGGGACCAGCGCCATTGCTCAAACTTTTCTCAGAGTCTGACGGAGTATTTCCCATAGACAGCACACAAAGTTAACTTTTTACTTGAGGAAATAACCTCTGACTCCACACAAAAGTCATTTCTATCACGAGAGCTCAAGATTAGCTTTTTAGTATTTAAAAGCATCTACACAATGGAGTACTACTCAGCTATTAAAAACAATAAATTTATGAAATTCTTAGGGGAATGGA
>NW_022196914.1:7703564-7743300 GCF_008632895.1 Mastomys coucha
TAAAGAAAATATCTAAAAGAAAAAAAAAAAAAGCAAAGTGCTTAACGAAAAGTTCTAGTTGGGCGGCTGATCCTATAAGCAGATGCCACTTTGGGGCTGTGCTCTTTTGTTTGTTTCACTGTGCAGCCAGGAACAGCTTCGAACTTGCAATATAGACCTGGCTAATCTGGGAGCCTTCCGTGCGATAGCCACCCAAATTATAGGCTTAAAGGCGTTTGCCATCATGTCTGCCCAAATGCCCACCCTCCAGCCCCCAACCCACCAGTTGAGTGGAGTTGAGACAGGGTCTCACTATATGTATAGCCCAGCTGTCCTGGAACTCACTATGTCGGCCTTGTACTCACTGAGATCCGACATATGCTGTTAAATTTGTAAAAATTTTCATTTGAGCCTCTCCCCATTTTCTGGCAGGCAACCTTGGCCTTTTCTCAAAGAACTTGGATGCCACTGATTCTTCTCCACCTATGGTCTCTATGACAACCAGCTTTTAGAAAAACCTCTGGATTTATTTTTAATAAATGACGATTAGACTTAAATATATTATTTCACTTAGGTCTCAAAAGCCTATGATCAGAGTTTTCTCAAATTCAGCACTATCATATTTAGACTATTTGTGAGTGGCAGACTATTTTGTGCTATAAGATGTTAAAACAATTCTCTAGCTCTAACCCACCCAGAGCCAATATTTTCCTTCCCCAGTTTTGATAACCTCATATGCCAATAACCATTACTAAATGTCACATTGAGTCAAAAATCACTCACAGCTGAGAATGTTAGCATAATGGACTAAATTCCAGATGTGCAATCTTTAGACATCATCAAAGGAAAATGGACTTGAGGTGCTACTTAAACTATGGACTTGAGGTGCTACTTAAGCTATGGACTTGAGGTGCTACTTAAACTATGGACTTGAGGTGCTACTTAAGCTATGGGCCATGAATGATTGCTGGTAAAGGAAGGCCCAGTTTTCTTTCCATGGTCACATCATTTTCTGTCCTAGCAAATCTGTCTGCACCCACACTGTTTCAGAGCATTTACTCCTGTATTTAGGATGAGTTGTGCTTGTCAATGAAAACATAGGTTGTCCTGTTTCACATAGAAATAGAAGAGTGATTTTAAAATCTTTTAAAATCTCATGTGCATTGGTGTTTTGCCTGTATGTATGTCTGTGTGACCATGTTAGATCACCTGGAGCTGCAGTTACAGACAGTTGTGGGCTGCCATGTGGGTGTTCGGTATTGAACCCAGGTCCTCTGGAAGAGCAGCCAGTGCTCTTTATTGCAGAGCTATTTTCCCAGCCCTGAAGCATAAGAGTAATTAATGTTGACCTAAAACAACTTTTTTAAGGAAATAGAATATACTTCATTTTGAGTCAAGTATGAATGATGGTCACCCAGAAATGTGGATTCAAGTTAGACCCAATGAAATGTTCCACCATGGAAAAGTTTATTTTATTTGATGTTGGGGATCAAACCCAGGGACTTACATAAGCTAGGCAAGAAAATAAAGTCACGAACAATCTCTTTTACAAGCTGCTCAGGGGGTTCCTTAAGTAGAGAAGCTGCAGCAAGGCAGGGGATTGGCAGGATTTAGACATTGTCTTTATCACATTATTGAATTTATTACCCCTAGTGAAGGGTAATCATCAAACTTAGAGATATATTCCAATAATGTTATCTAAAAGTCATGACAATATTAGATCAGATGCAAAAATGGTTATAAAATGGCTACTAAAAGGAACCAAATACACCCAAAAAAACTTTAGCATTGATCTATAACACTGTTAAATTCTATTCAGTAAAGGTCAATCTGGTAAGATCTTATTAAGAGGGAAACTCTTCAGAAGAGCTTGTTTTACATTGATGTCCACATTTGAAATTCCTTCTGTATTCATGAGAGTTTTTAATTGAAAATAGCTTTTCAATACAATATATTCTGATTATGGTTGCCCTTCCCTCAACTCTTTCCAGAGCCTTTTCATCTCACCACCCACCCAAATCTACATCCTTTCTTGCTCTCCTTAGAAAACAAGCAGGCATCAGGAAAGAAAGAAAGAAAGAAAGAAAGAAAGAAAGAAAGAAAGAAAGAAAGAAAGGAAGGAAGGAAGGAAGGAAGTGCTGGGTGGTAGTGGTGCACGCCTTTAATCCCAGCACTTGGGAGGCCAGCCTGGTCTACAGAGTGAGTTCCAGGACAGCCAGGGCTACACAGAGAAACCCTGTCTTGAAAAAAAAAAAAAAGAGAGGAAGAAAAGGAAGAAGAAGAAGAAGAAGAAGAAGGAGGAGGAGGAGGAGGAGGAGGAGGAGGAAGAGGAGGAAAGTAAGTAAGTAAGAAAGAAAGAAAGAAAGAAAGAAAGAAAGAAAGAAAGAAAGAAGGGAAGAAAGAAAGAATAAAATAATCCTGAATAGGACAAAACAAACAGAAAAACAGAGAGCCACAGAAAAAATGTAAGAAACACATATAGACACAGACACACACATTGACATGGCATGTACAGACAGACAGAAACATCTAAAAACCCAAAACTGGGAATCAGAAACTACAATCAAGAGACTTGTAAGGTAAGAAAGGGGGATTAGGATGGGAGATGCCTCACCAAAGTATTGAGAGCAAACAATCCAATCAAACAAAACAAAACAAAACAAAAGAACAATACCATTGAGTTCACTTTGTGTTGGCCATCTTTGCCTTAAGAGTGGTTTATATAGGGAGCTGGAGAGATGGTTCAGTGGTTAAGAACACTGACTGTTCTTCAAGAGGTCCTGAGTTCAATTCCCAGCAATCACATGGTGGCTCACAACCATCTGTGGTGGAATCATACCCTCTTCTGATGTGTCTGAAGACAGCTATAGTGTACTCACATGCATAAAATAAATAAATCTTTTTTAAAAAAGAGTGTTTTGTATATCCAGCAAGACTTCATTGGAGAAAACCATCATTTGTGAGTGGATATCAATTGTAGATAGCTTCCATGTTAGGGATGGGCACATGAGCCCACTTCTCATTTCAGTTCTAGGGCCACATCTAGTAATGACCTGTGGAGGCTGCATATTACTGCAGTCTCTGTAAGTTCATATATGCATCAGCCCTGATGTGTTTAGAAGGCCTTTCTTGTTGTCCTCTATCCCCTCTTGGTCTTATATTCTTTCTGCCTCCTTGTCCACAGGGTTCCCTGAGCCATGAAGGGAGAAAATAGATGAAGGCATCCCATTTAGGGTCAAGTGTTTCAAGGTGTCTCACTCTCCACATCTTGTTCAACTGTGGGTTTCTGTATGTATTTCCACCTAATCCAGAAGAAGGCTTCTCTGATGATGGCTGAGCAAGACACTGGAATATAAATATAGTAGAGTGTTGTTAGGAGACATTTTGTAGCTAAGTTCCTTTAGCAGAACAATAATATTTGGGTTGCCCCTAGGTCCCTGGCCTATCTAGCCTTAGGTTCTTGTCTACCTGAGGAGTGTCAGGGATGGGTTCCAGCTCATAGAGTAGACCTTAAATCTGCTCAGATATTGGGTATTCCCTAAAGCTTTGTGCCACAATAGCACGTCTTGCATGCGGGTCACCTTTGCAGATCAAAGAATTTGTAGCTGTACTGGTGTTCACTTTTCTCCTTTGATAGTGTGCAGAGTACCTTCCAGAACCATGAACAAATAGTCAGTAAGGGTGAAGGCTCTAGGTGGGCACTAGCTTCTCCATGTTTAGTAAATTGTCTGGGTGCTGTCTTAGGCAATAGGGCCCTATCATCAGCTTGTGGAGAAAAACAAGTAGCCTTAGCAATATCCTGGGTTATTTTGGATTCTGATGGTGCCCCTTTGGCAAACAAGTTGATTAGATACAGTCCATTCCAAGTACTAGATGTGATAAAAGATGTCCAGTTGGGGTTTGTCTTAGTTAGGGCTTTACTGCTGTAACCAGACACCATGACTAAGACGAATCTTGTAAGGACAACGTTTAATTTGGACTGGCTTACAGGTTCAGAGATTCAATCCATTATCATCAAGGTGGGAACATGGTGGTATCCAGGCAGGCATGCTGCAGGTAGAGCTGAGAGTTCTACATCTTCATCTGAGGGCTGCTAGCAGAATACTGACTTCTAGGCAGCTGGGACTATTAAAGCCCATACCCACAGTGACACACCTACTCCAACAAGGCCACGTGTTCTAATAGTGCCACTCCCTGACCCAAGCCTATACAAACCTTCACGGGGTTCTACCTCTGTTATTTGGAGACTCCACTTCGAACACCTTCATATATACATATTTTAGGGGGGTTCTACTTTATTAGGTTTCCATACAACCCTGCAAGTGGACCTTAGTTTTAGTTATCTGTCTTCAAATTTCTTCCTTTACCCCTTGTCTCTCTCCACTTATTTGATCCTCCACTCAGTATCTCTTCCATCCATAGCTATCTATTCTATTTCCCCTTCCTAGGGAGATCCATCCCTCACCCAATGTCCTTTCTCTATACCTAACCTCTGTGGTTATATAAAGTATAGCCTGATTATTGAAGATTTACAGCTAAGATCCATATATAAGCAAATATATACTATATTTGTCTTTTGGGGTCTGAGTTACCTCACTCAGCATGATTTTTTTCTACCTCCATCCATTTATATACAAATTTCATGACTCAACTTCTTTAATATCTGAGTAATATTCCATTGGGTAAGTGTACCACATTTTCTTTATGCATTCAAATGTTGATGTACATCTAGGCTCTTGCCAAATTCTGGCTCTTATGAATAGAGCAGCATTGAAGATGTTTGAACAAATGTCTCTGTAACAGGATGTAAAAGGATGTAAGCATCCTTTGGGTACATTCCCAAGGATAGTACAGCTTGGTCTTGACATAGATCTATTCCCAGTTTCCAGAACTTCCACATTAATTTCCATAGTGGCTGTACAAGTTTACACTCCTACCAGCAATGGATGCATGTTCTCTTTACTCCACATCATCACCAGCATGAACTGTCATTTTTTTTTTTTTTTGATCTTGGCCATTCTGCCTGGTGTAAAATAAAATTTCAAGTAGTTTTGATTTCCATGTCCCTGTTATCTAAGGCTGGTGAAACATTTCCTTAAGTGCTTTTCAGTCATTTGTGTTTTCCCTTTCGAGAATACTCTGTTTACATCTCTACCCTATTTTTAAATTGGGTCATTTGTTTACTTGATGTTGAGGGTTTTTCAGTTCTTTATATATTTTATATATTACACTTCTATGAGATGTAGTTAGTAAACATCTTTTTGCACTCAGTAGCCTGCCAATTTGTCCACGTGATAGTGAGTGACTTTTGCTATACAGAACCTTTTCAATTTCATGAGGTTCCATTCATGAATTGCTGTTCTTCTTTTTTAAGACAGGGTTTCTTTGTTTAGCCCCGACTGTCCTGGAACTCACTGTGGACCAGGCTGGCCAAGAACTCAAGAAATCTGCCTGCCTCTGCCTCCCAAGTGCTGGGATTAAAGGCGTGCACCACCACTGGTTCTTAATGCCTATGCTAACTGTATTCTGTACTTCCCTGTGCCAATAAGTTCAAGATTAGTTCCTACTTCCTCTTCTTTCAGATTCAGTGTATCTGGCCTGATGTTGATGGAAGTACCATTCAGGCTGTAAGACTCAAAATGTAGACAGTACCACCTGCTAGAAACAAAAACAAAAGGCCTAATCCATCAAAGCCCATAGTTTGGAAAAGTCTCTAAATGTACTAATCTTGCTCTTTGGTTTTGTAGTTCAACTTCTGGCTAACTGTTCTTGTTAACTGAAGTATGTCAACCCAGCTCCTGATTTCTGTGCTTAAATGCTCACCCTGAGAAAGGCACAAGGCTCCACTGGGATCACAGACACCCAGTGTTATCTCCAGCCAGCTAATAGACTTTTCATTGGTTTAAGCCCATGTATGAGTAATCTTTGGTGGATACCCACAAGTTTGATGATAGTGATACCTTCAACATTTTTTTCTGGATTGTTTTAGCCATTGTAATTTGGTGTGTGGAGTGTGGGGTGTGGGGTGTGGGGTGTGTGTGTGTGTGTGTGTGTGTGTGTGTGCGCGCGAGCGCATGTATGTATATTTTAAAACTAACCTACAATCTGTAAAGAATTATGTTGGAGTTTGGTGGGGATTGCTTTGAATCTGTAGATTGCCTGTGGTAGAATGGCCATTTTCACAGTATCTATCCAACTATTCCATAAACATGGGAGATTTTTATGTTTCCTGAAATCTCAATTTCTTTCTTCATTGTCTTAAAGTTTCTCTTACACAATCTTTCACCTGTTTTGTTTGTGTTACCCCAAGATAGTTTATGTTTTTTGAGGCCATTGTGAAATATATTGTTTCCCTGATTTCTTCTTCAGTTCATTTGTATAGAGGAAGGACATTTTGGTATATTGATTTTGTATCCTGCTACTTTGCTGAAAGTGTTTCTCAGCTGTAGGAGGTTTCTGGTGGAATTTTTGGGGTCACTTATGTATTCAATCGTATTGTTTGCAAATAAAGATACCTTAACTTTCCCCTTCCTATTTGTATGCCCTTCAACTCCTTCATCTGTCTGATTGCTTCAGCTAAGACTGCAAGTACTGTATCGAATAGATATGAGGAAAAAGGGACAACCTTGTCTTGTTTCTGATTTTAGTGGAAATCCTTTGAGTTTCTTTCCATTTAGATTTATGTTGGCTGTGAGATTGCTGTAAATTGTCTTTATACTCTTGACATAGGCCTCTGGTATGCCTAATCTCTCTAGGAATTTTATCTAAAAGAGGTGTTAGGTTTTGTCAAAAGTCTTTTCTATCTCCTGTTTTGTTTCGTTTTTTTTTTTTTTTTTTTTTTTTTTTTTTTTTTTTTTTTTTTTTCTGTTTGCCTATATGGTGGAATATATTTATCAGTTTTCTTATACTGAACCACCTCTGCATTTCTGGGATGAAGCTCACTTGATTATGGTAGATGATTTTTTGATGTGTTCTTGAATTTGGTTTGCAACTATTTTATTGAAAAAATGTTGCATTGAAGGAAACCGGCCCGCAGTTTCACTTCATACCGAGGGTGATTCACGAACGGGGGAACACGAGGTTCTGTGAAAATAAGCGGGTAGGGGAGACAAAGAAGCGACACCAGGAAAGGATGCTTATCGAGGTGTGTTCTTTACTTAGAGAAACGGAATATATATACTTGAGGCAACAAAGTCAAGTCTTTTAGCAAATAGGTGAGAGCGGGAAACGGGCATATCAAAGCTAGGACTCCAGGGCAGGAAGGCGGATCAAAGTCACAGCCCCTTTTGAATGTTGGGCTACTGGTTCTGGCTTTAATCTCTGAGCGGGCTCCAGACCCCTGGTGAGCCGAGCCGAGTTGCTGTCTTGAGCGTCGGTTGAGACCCCTCCGTGAAGTCAGCAGGGCCGGCACATTGCATCTATGTTCATAAAGGAAATTGTTCAGCAATTCTCTTTTTCTGTTGGTTATTTTTGTGGTTTAGGTATCAGAGTAATATGGTGGCCTCAGAAAAATAATTGGTCAGTGTTTCTTCTGCTTTTATTATATAGAATAATTTGTGAAATATTGGTATTAATACTTCTTTGAAAGTCCAATAGAATTCTACACTAAAGTCATCTGGCCCTAAACTATTTGATTTGGAACAGTTTTAATTGTTACTTCTATTTCCATATAGGTTATAAGTCTGCTTAAATTAATTATCTGATATTGATTTAACTTTAGTAGGTCATGTATATATCAAGAAAATTACTCATGTCCTCTAGGTTTTCCCATTCTGTTCAGTACTGGTTTTTAAAGCATAGCCTATGATTCTCTGGATTCCCTCAATGTTTGTTGTTATGTCCTCCTCTTCATCTCTAATCCTGTTAATTAGGATCTTCTCTCTGCCTTTTCGTTCCATTTGCTCAGGGCACATCAATCTTACTGATTTTCCCAAAGAACCTTTTTGTTACATTGTACATTCAATTCTTTGTATTGTTTCTTTGTTTGTCTGTTTCTATTTTATTGATTTCAGCCCAGAGTTTGATTATTTCTTTCCATATTCTTCTTTTCAAGTATTAGAATAGCCTTCGTGATGTCCTACAAGTCTCTGCTTTCATTTTCATTCAACTCTAAGAAGGTTTTAATTTCTGTTTTGACCCACTTTCTTTTAGTAGTGAGTTGTTTAGTTTCTGTAAGATTTTAAACTTTCTGTTGTTTCTTTTGTTGATATCCACCTTTAATTCAAGGTGGTCTGGCATAGTCATATCCATTGGAAGTGGCAAAAGTCATGACATTGTCATAGCTGTTTGATGCAGTTCCAGCAAAGCTGAGCTGAATGCTGCAATTTCTTTCAGTCTATCTCTCACTTTTAGGTTCTGTTCTCTTCATGTTGCATTCTTGGGGACTTTTTGCATTGCGATTCATTTTATATCTTTTCCTGAGAAAATTATATCTGAGTCTTTTAGGAACATCCTAAACTTACTGTCTCTTCTGCTTTTTAGTGAAATAACATTTCACTAAATGTTATTTAGTGTTCAGAAATCTTCCTTGTTCCCTGGAAATTATGATAAATAAACACAGCTAGGATGAATAAGCAAAAGCTAGGAATTTCTAAATTAGTCCATGACTCTAGGAATCTTCTTAGAGTATCTACCTATAATCAAACTCAAGCAATGTAATTGGTGCAGAGTAAATAGGGATAATTGACAAACTCTGAATAGCCACTAGAATTGATAACAGATAACAATGCCTACTTTTACAATAAACTTAGAGCTCTCCAAGTAGTTTACTGTAGGTTAAAGATAAAGGAGTGCACAGGACACACCCCTGGAAAAATAGAACTAACTAAGTAAGATGTACTGATGAAGCTTTTCCTTCTATGTAGTATAGATGATGAAACAATATAGTAAAAAGGAATAGGTATTAATGTTTGCTATTCACAAAAAGACCAGCTCAGATATGTACTGTTTGTTTAGAGTGCTTTAAAACTGCAACCCTTGCCAGCCTAAAATCAGGCAGTCATAATAAGTGTGTTCTGTGTTTGCTTTGGGGGAGACATTCTTTAGATTCTTTAAATTTGAGTGATAAGAATAAAATCTGTTCTACTGGTACTTTCTAATTGTGACTACACTTGAAACCCTGTACGTGTCAGAAAAAAAAATCAAACACATATCCAGAAACAAAGTAATATAATCTATACTTCTTGGCTAATCATTAATCTGTCTTTGCTTTGTGAAACCTGTATAAATAAAGAGATAAACTGGTTGCTAGTTAGCCAGAGCTGCAAGAGTTCCCTGACTATCACACCTGACTCACTCCTCCCTTGCTGTCAACAGCCAGGGAAGGCCAGGTAACTAAGGAGTGCAGTTTCAATTTTCTTTTCTCTTTTTTCCCCCATTTTTCTTATTTTCTGTCATTTTTATTTAAGGTTTTTTAAAATTTATTTTAAGAGATTTTCTTTATTTACATGTTGTATGATATCTCCTTTCCCAGTTTCCCTTCCAAAAAAGAGAGAGAGAAAAAAAAAGAAAATATAACAAAATCCCTGTTCTCTCCTCGCTCCCACTGCTCACCAATGCACCCTCTCCCACTTCCTGGCACTGCCATTCCCCTACACTGGGGCATAGAACCTTCACAGGACCAACTTGGCCATCCTCTGCTATACATATGCTGCTGGAGCCATTATTCCCACCATGTGTACTCTTTGGTTGGTAGTTTAGTCCTTGGGAGCTCTGAGGGTACTAGTTCATACTGTTGTTCATCCTAAGAGGCTGCAAACCCTTCAGCTCCTTGGGTCTTTTCTCTAGCTCCTTCATTAGGGACCCTGTACTCAGTCCAATGGATGGCTGTGACCCTTTACTTCTATATTAGTTGGGAAATGTCAGAGCATCTCAGAAGACAGCTATATCAGGTTCCTGTCATCCAGCACTTGCTGTCTTCTACAATAGTGTCTGGATTTGATGGTTGAATATGGGAAGGAGTCCCAGGGGAGCAGTCTCTGGATTGTCCTTCCTTCAGTCTCTGCTCCATACTTTGTCTCTGCAACTCCTTCCATGGATATTTTGTTCACCCTCTTAAGGAGGAACAAAGTATCCACAGTTTAGTCTTCCTTCTTTTTGAGTTTCTTGTGATTTGTGGATTGTACTTTGTGTATTCCGAGCTTCTGCGCTAATATCCACTTATCAGAGAATGCATACCATGTGTGTTCTTTTGTGATTGGGTTACCTCACTCAGGATGATATTCTCCAGATCCATCCATTTCCCAAAGAATTTCATAAATTCACTGCTTTTAATAGCTGAGTAGTATTCCATTGTGTAGATGTACCACATTTTCTGAATCCATTCCTCTATTGAAGGACATCTAGGTTGTTTCCAGTTTCTGAGTATTATAAGTAAGGCTGCTATGAACATAGTGGAGCATGTTTCCTTATTACATGTTGACCATCTTCTGGGTATATGTCCAGGAGTGGTATAGTTAGGTTCTCTGGTAATACTATGTCCAATTTCCATAGGAACTGCTAAACTGATTTCAGAGTGGTTGTACCAGCTTGCAGTCACACCAGCAATGCAGGAGTGTTCCTATTTCTCCACAACCTTGCTAGCATCTGCTGTCACCTGAGTTTTTGATCTTATCCATTCAGACTGGTGTGAGGTGGAATCTCAGGATGGTGATTCCACCAGAGGTTCTTTTATTTTTGAGAATAGTTTTTGCTTTCCTAAGTTTTTTGTTATTCCAGATGGATTTACAAATTACTCTTTCTAAGTCTTTGAAGAATTGAGTTGGAATTTTGATGGGGATTGTATTGAATCTGTAGATTGCCTTCTGCAAGATGGCCGTTTTTACTATATTAATCCTACCAATTCATGAGCGTGGGAGATTTTTCCATCTTCTGAGATCTTCAATTTCCTTCTTCAGAGACTTGAGGTTCTTGTCACACAGATCTTTTACTTGCTTAGTTAGAGTCACACCAAAGTATTTTATATTATTTGTGACTATTGTGAAGGGTGTTGTTTCCCTAATTTATTTCTCAGCCTGTTTATCCTTTGTATAGAGGAAGGCCACTGATTTGCTTGAGTTAATTTTATATCCAGCTACTTTGCTCAAGTTGTTTATCAGGTTTAGGAGCACTCTGATGGAATTTTTGGGGTCACTTAAGTACACTATCATATCATCAGCATATAGTGATAATTTGACTTCTTCCTTTCCAATTTGTATTCCTTTGATCTCCTTTTGTTGTCTAATTGCTCTGGTTAGGACTTCAAGTGCAATATTGAATAGGTAGGGAGAGAGTGGGTAGTCTTGTCTAGTCCCTGATTTTAGTGGGATTGCTTCAAGTTTCTCTGGATAGACATTTATTGAACAATTATCTGTTTGTCCTATATGTCCTTGTGACTATCAGATAAAACCCTCTCTTTACAACATACAAACAGATGAAAGGCGAAGCTGAAGAATGCCAACAGATCGTACCCAGGGTCTGGAATAGAGATTAACCTGCCTTGTTCTATCCAGTCTGTTTGATATTTCCACCAATGCATTTTGAAGTATTTTGATTTATGATTTTCCTTGTTCTTTAATAAAATCTTCATAAAACTGTCCTGTTGAAAACTTCATAACATGGTGTTTGGAGTATCCTGAATCTTTGTTTCTGAGCTTCAGTAGATCCAGAGTAAATTGTTATTTTCTTTGAGATGGGGGCTGTGCTTTTGTGTGAACATATCATGCACACATCCAGATACATACAAACTCATATGTATTTATATATTATTCAAACCTGTCTGGATAGAGTGTACACTGTATATAATATATTGTATATAACATATTACATATAATGTATAATAAACACTATATAGTATACAATTAATGTGTATTGTATACTATATTATATATAATTAATATGATATAAGATTAACATGTGATATGTGAGTTGTGAGATGTGATATATGATATATATGGAGAGATTAACATAAGGAATTGGCTCATATACCTACGCAGTAGAACAAGCTGGAAACATGGGACCTCATGGTGCAAGTTCCAGTACAGAAGCCAGTAGACTGAAAATCCAAGAACTTCTCTTTCAATTACGAACTCGAGGTGAGAAAAGGCAGGCGTCTTGCCTCTGTTACTCAGCCAGAAATCTCCTCTAAGTCTGTTTTTTTCCAGTAAGGATCTTCCATTGATTGCATGAAACTCAGCTATACCAGGGAAGGCAATTTCCTATCTTCTACCTGTGTGATCTGGTCTGGAACTAAGCACTCCCTGAAAAATGGTTAACAAGATATCTGAGAGCTTGTGGCCCACTTGAAAGGCTCGATTAGGCCAGAGCATAGCAAAAATGGCACCAATCCTTTTCTTCCTTGCCAAACTGTTAGATTACATTCCTAAAGCCAGCCACCAAAGTCCAGCCCCTTATTTGGCCATTGATTCATTTCTAAGACTGGCCATTAAGATTCAACTATCAAAATATCAAGGTTCAGCACTCAAAATCCATTATTTTGACTAAAATACCCAGTCAGAACTTGCCAACACATCCTAGATCATTCTTACAAATACCTTCACCCTTTCCCTGTTAAAATTAACACTTACAAAACTAGTTAGTCCAATCTCATCATGGTAGGAAACATGGCCGTGTGCAGGCAGACACAGTGCAGGAGAAGGAGCTGAGCGCTCTACATCTTGATTCACAGGCAGCAGAAGTGAAGAAAGACTGATATACATTAGCTAGACTTATGCTTCTTAGACCTCAAAGCCCATCCCCACAGTGCCACACTTTCTCCAACAAGGCCACACCATTTTGTTTTATAAAAAGGAAAAGAACCCAGGCATGTTTGGTGCAGGTGCGGTATAATGTGGGGGTGCCTCTGTGGGCCCATCCTGAGGCATTCCTTTGCCTCGAAGCACTAGCCACAGTACATATAGAATAGAATTGAGTTTATTTAGGGCATGAGGAGGGAAGTTGAGGGAGTAGAGACAGAGAGACAGAGAAAGGGAGAGAGAGAGAGGGGGGGGAGAGAAGGAGGAGGAGAGGGGAGAGGGAGGGAGGGAGGGAGGGAGAGAAGCTCAAGAAGGAGAGAGAGAGGGAAAAGGGTTAGGGTGCAAGAACAAACTAATTTTGGCAAAGTTGACTCGAACTTCAGTGGAGGATCGATATTATTCCAGGATGCACATAGTTGGTGAAATTGATTAATGGGAAGCAAATTGGATGGTCAAGTGGCACCCTCTCCTGGTGAAACCTACCCTGAGCCCAACAGTATCTGTGGCACTATATAAAGCTGTCTTATGGCTAAATTAATGCCTAGGCAAAGAGTTATATGACACACAGCTCATAAAATGTGAGTAGCAAAGTCTTACTTGACATAAGAAAGGAGTTTCTAAATAGAATATATTAAGGTAGATGTTTAGGCTTTTTTCTTGTCATTAACTAAAATGCTTGTTTTAGCGACACAATTTCCTTTCTATTCCTGTGCCACCTTTATGTAGTTACAATTGAAGGGGTTGGCAAGCTTTTCTTCCTGAAATGGATAGAATACATATTTTGGAGTTCTGGGACAACACAGACTATTATAAATATTCAACTGATATAGTGCACAGGTGCTGCAGGCTGGCCGATCTGGGTCTCCCTCAACCCGCGGGAGAAACGGGGGTCCTAGTCAGGTCGACAAGGCATAGGCGAAGAAATGATAGCAGAGACGACACATGAAGTACAGGATCTGAATGTATTTCTTAAAAACGGCATCCGACTTTTACAGTCATTGCAAAAGAAAGATGGTAAATCTGGCAGCTCAATAGTTGAGGTACATCTGAGGCTATCTGAAACACACTGGGTCTAAAGCAGTAGCTATCTCCTCTGGACTGGTGCTGCATCCCCCGGGGCCCAAGCACTCTGGGCCCAGGGGGACTGTGGATTGCATGAATTGAGTCCTAGCCCATCTAAGTTCTAGTGTGAGTCCTTCTGCGAGTCCATAGTGCTAGTCCTGCATGCGAGTCCAAGTCCTAGTCCTGCATGCAAGTCCAAATCCAAGTCTAAGTCTTTCCGCACCAAGTGAAAAGCAGGCTTATGTAGCATACAGCAAGCAGGGCAGATGACAAGAGTCACGTAGGCAGGTGACACATTAAGGTTAGTGATCTTCCTGACCAAGATCACGTATGTAGTTGTAAAGTGGGCGGAAGAGCAATGGTGCCCCTCCCTGCTGGGGCTAATTTGGTATTCCTATACTAACTCTCTGGTTCTTGCTGGAGGCAATGACTAGGAGGTTTTAATCTAACACTTCTAGCTAATGTCTTTGAGCCTTTCATTACTCTCTAGTATGTAAAACATTTTTAGCTATTGTAAACTATTATTGTCCTAAGGAATGTGCCTGATCCTTGTTAGCTCTAGCAAGGCAGATTCCTTGAGAGAAATTACAAGTTATGGGAAGTAATAAACCAGGATAGGTTGGTAACATTGTATTGGCCAGGAAACAATGTCCAATCTTAGCCATTTACGAATCATTTCTTGGGGTACCTTTATGCCTAATTATGAGGGCGTGTTGACGATTGGAAAGACTGATCTGGAACACGTCTGAGTTAGGAGATACCAGCGACTGTCTGAGTATCCAGGAGGCACAGAACTCCTTTTGGATCCTTATTGCCTCTTATCCTTAATCAGGATTTTATCCCCGATATTTTGGATGTGACTGGAGTAGATGAGTGTGTGTGGCACACAGGCAGCTACAAACAGGCAAGTAAAATGAAAGCAGCCATGTCTTATTTAGAGACTCAGAAGGGCACACAGTAACTTTGTGTCTCCTTTGTCAAATTTGGTTGCTAACGGGGCTTAGGAAGATAGTCTCTACCTAGTGCTTACATACCTTCCATGGCTGCTAGCACTTTAGTGCATCAGATTTTGGGGGGAAACTGTGAACTATTGTCCAGGGGAAGTAACTCTGCCGCAGACAACTTTTTAAGCCACATCATCTGATTCTATCTCTTATTGCAAATTTCACTTAGCCAAGAAATTCTTTGCCTTTATTCTTGATAGTTCAGTGGATAAATTAACAAATATTCACTAATACTTTGTCCAAGGCTTCTCTGTAATTTTTACTTAAGGGAGTAACCAGTACACTTGAAGAAATAAAATATCGTAATACAGAAGGCAGTGACACATGTTCAGTTACTGAACCAGAAACTGTATTTTATAGGCAATCCAAAGAAGTCAAAGATAACTCAGGTATTATATTTGTGTTTTTAAAAACTATATATGTATATGTTGTCTACATACGTGCACACACATATGCACAAATGTGTGTGTGTGTGTGTGTGTGTGTGTGTGTGTGTTTTGTGAGGAACAAAAAAATCATAAACATCAGGTGCACCTGATTTGGAGTCATAAAGCCCAGTAACTTCAAGGCGGATATCTACACCACCTGAGTTCTCAGTTTTACCAAGCACAAAATGAGAAGGTGTGCTGGTTGTTTTGCTTTATGTTGTTTTGTCTTTAGTCAAACTGATGAAACTAGAATCATCTGGGAACCTTCACCGAGAATATGCGTCAATCAGATTGGCTTGTGAGGTGGGTGTACTTTCTTGATTAATGATTGATGTGGGAGGACTCATGTCACCACCTCTAGTCAGGTAGTCCTGGGCTGTACACAAAAGCAGGCTAAGCAAGCTATGGAGAGTATCCTGCTATGGTTCTTGTTTCGGCTTGAATTTCTGCCTGAGTTCCCTCAGTAATGGTCTCTGATTGTAAGCCGAATAAAACCCTTTCTTCTGTAAGCTGTTTTTATCACAGAAACCGGAGGAAAACAACCACAGAAGTTTAGAGTAGATCCTCCACATATGTATTAATTATGTCCTAAGTATTTGCCTACAGTAGTTGTAGTAATCCACTGTGAAGTGGATTACAGTGATATAGTCAGGCCATTAGTTAATGGAGAGGCCACTAGATGGCTCCCTTGTCACAGGTAATTTTGCTTTTCAACCAGTCTTAAATGTCAAAATACCTGACTAGTTGAATAAGAACTTAATTTTTCTCAGTGACATGAATTCATTGTTAGAATATGTGCTACTTAGATTAGGCAAATCAAATGACTTTCAGATCTCAGAGCTAGTTAGTATCAACACTCTGTACTTTGTACAAGACTCTGACTTGTATTTGGTTGGATGTGCCTTTCTTAGAAGGAATGATGCTTGGAAATGATTTGCTCTGTGTGTAAGTTATCAAATTCGATAATGTTACTCTTTTCCCCTCAGTAATATGGGACGGGATGGTTCAATATATCTACAATTTAAGGCATGATCCATCTGTGCACAGTGGCAGGCATTTGGACTCCCAGCATCTAAAGGTGAAGGTAGGAGGATTTGAAGCTAGTTTGAAGCCAATTTGAAACCAGTTTGAAGCCAGTTTGAAGCCAGTTTGAAGCCAGTTTGGGATACATGACAAAATCCTGTCTCTAAGGAGCAAAAGCATCATTGGAACGAATAAAAACAAACAAGAGAATGAATGAGATCAAGCTAACACAGTAACGATGCTGGATAAAAGGCATGCTACTCAGGAATTACTCTTCCTCCTTGAAACTTGTTAGGGGAAAATTCACTTGAAGATGTTCGAAATTGGCTGGATCAAATGAAGGATATTGAGTCTCACAAACACCTGGTTAATCTGAGCTCGAGATTTTGATAGCTTCCCATTTTTCTATAATGAGACCATGGATAGAAACTTGGAAAGGACTTTCCTTGAGAAAGGAAATGACTTTTGTAGTATTTCTTCATCAAACGACTTAACATTAGCTTTTTTTTAGATTTTTATTTATTTTTTATATATAAGTACACTGTATCTGTCTTCAGACACTCCAGAAGAGGGCATCTGATCTCGTTAAGGATGGTTGTGAGCCAACATGTGGTTGCTGGGATTTGAACTCAGGACCTTTAGAAGAGCAGTCAGTGCTCTTAACCACTGAACCATCTCTCTAGACCCCCACCATTAGCTTTTATACTATTTATACTTTTAAATAAATATGGGTACCTAATTTTGGTTCACAATAACTTAATGGTATGAAGGAATCTGAAACAGTAACAAAACCTGGAGGCAAAGTGACCTCCAAACAATAGAACTAAATTATCTCATTTAAAGATCACAGGTGCTATCATTACAACCTTGACATTGTAGACATGTTTAAGAGTGTATGTGTCTGTACTCTCCGTCTTTTGTGATATGTGCATTTTTATTTAGGAGGGTTTCATACAAAAATTGTTAAATTGATGCTTTGGTATACAAAGCAGAAAATTTTGCTAAAAGGAGAGTCATATAGACAGTGCATGCATGTGAATATTGACAATAATTCTT
Organism: Mastomys coucha; assembly: GCF_008632895.1. Lineage (NCBI taxonomy): Eukaryota > Metazoa > Chordata > Mammalia > Rodentia > Muridae > Mastomys > Mastomys coucha. The sequence continues at coordinate 7,720,848 of NW_022196914.1, forward strand.
TTCCCTCAGTGGGACTGAGAAGGGATCATACAATATAAACAATGAGTGCTAACACTGGCTTTAATATTTTTAGTAAACCAAGAAGGATAGAGACGTATACGGGGCTACGGGATGAGTGAGCTGCACAAAATGCAAAGTTCTGTACAACTGAAGCACTCAGGAGATGGCAGGAAGAAAAGGGCATGAGCTCATCCCCCTGGGAAATCCTCCCCTGGTGAAGATGAGCTGAGAAAATCAAAGTGCTCGAAACTGAAGAGAGAAAGTAATTTAAGAACATCAGGGGAATCCATGAGACCTCCTTCCCTTCCTTCCTACTTCCCTCCCTCCCTCCATCCCTCCCTCCCTTCCTCTCTCCCTTCCTTCCTTCCTTTCTTCCTTCCTTTTGTGGCTGAGAAATGGTCTTGCTCTGTAGCCTCTACTGACCTAAAACTTACTGTGTAATCTAGGCTGACCTTGAACTCATAATGATCCTCTTGCCTTCACTTTGGTGGGGCAGGGCCACTATGGAACTGAAAGGAGCTGGTTCAGAGCAGGCATGGGCTAGAGGCCGGTAGGACCGCCCCCCTCCCCCCTGCCACACATATCAGCCTCCAGACCCATGTTCCTACTTTTGCCCCAGCAGAGGAGTTCATGTTGCTTGGTAGCCAGGTTAAACTTTCTTTCCCCTTATTAGGTCACATCCAGCAGCACCTGGAATTCCTCCTTATGTAAATAAGGTATTCCCAGCACCCTGGTCCCCCCATAGCCCCTATTCACTTCCTGCTCACTGACTGCCTGCGGGCTCCATGGCCCAGCCATTTCTGCCTTGCTTTCTTTCTCAGCAATCATGCCTTTACAGAGAGGGAACAGAGTGGGAACAACACACTTCTGTGTTCCCAGATGTTCTACAGACATAAGCCACCAGGCATGGTTTTCTTATGGTCAGCTTCTCCATGGATGGTGAAATTATAACAGGCCCCTAGAATTTAGAAGGCCCTCATGTCCTTACCACAACTGACTCTATGGTAGAAGTTACATTCAGGATGTAAAACTCAGTAGACACGATCACCAGCCAAAACAAAACAAAGCCTTACTCCATCAAAGTCCAGAGTTCTGGGAACATTTCTAAATGTACTAAGTTCTTTGGCTTTTGTTTCTTCACTTCTAGTTTCTTGTTAACTGAAGTACATCAACCCAGGGCATGGGTTTTGTCCTTAAAACCTCACCCTGAGAAAGGTTTGGTTGTATACTAGGATCTGGAACGCCTTGTGTAGTCCCCAGCCAGCTAGTAAAGACTTTCTATTGGCTTAAACCTGGGTCTGAGTAGCCTTCTGAGATACCCACAACAGAAATAAGACATTCTTCTATGGGTGAGAGACGGAAGTCTCGGAAGCAATGCTGAGTTCCGGCCATGACTGTTCGTGAGTGCAGTTAAGAGCACAGCTCTGCAGCTGCAAGGGGGTTTAGGAATCTAAGGAACCAGCCTTTGTGTTTCCTCCCCCTTCATCTTTGCTTTCCCTACTCAGTTTGCAACATGAAGGAGGCCAGACCCTAAACAGAGACTTCACTGAGCTTCAGTTTTATTATCAGCCATTCCTGAGGGGGGGGGGGGGAACAGAGATGTTCAACTGTTTTTTTTCTATTTTATGTCATCTGGCATTATGACTTTCTCCCTCTTTCCTTGATCCTCTCAATGAACTTAGTCTTTGGACAATGTAATTTGCTTATAGCAGGACGTTCCCAGTTGGTTTCCACATGTGTACACCGATTGAATTTCTATATTCCCCTTAAGTCAACCCTGTGCTTTGCAAAATTGTTAATGGAGTTAGAGACAATAAATAACTGGAACATGTGCATTATTATTTCAGTGTGAGAATTTCATGTTTACTTGTTCATTGCTGGGGAACACAATCCTTACATCCCACTTTGATTACATCATAGGGTCTTGTTATTGTGTTCAGGTGGTGTGGGTGTTCCCATTGTAAACTCTGTAACACTCTTCCATTCCAGTTGTAAAACTGCATTTCAGGTCTTCTAATTCCCCTCAACCCCAGACATTCAGGGAAGAAAATTAGCTTATTTTAAATGAAATAAAATGTTAAAGAATCAAAAAAGCAAAGAGCTCTAATGCTTTAAATCTGACTGCTGTTTGAAACCCTAACACACAACCCAACACTCTATCTCTGAAACTCAAGAACCGGGTGAGAAAGTTGTACATTGTTAAAAGTTTCCTGTTTTAACAACATAGTTTCTAAGGCTACTCAGCCAAAGGTTAAGAAAGGACAGCGGGCACTCCAGAGGAAGGGTCAAATGTTTATTCCAATATTGTTTGCTTCATCCTCAGAATGAAACAGCCAGGTGTCTGTATATTTCTGCTTTTTATTTCAATATAAAGTGTGTTATGGTAGTAGAAGCCAACAGAAAACACCTACACTTTGAAGTCAAATTTGTAGCGTTTATCCTTAAGCAAGCCGGGGTGTACTGGCAGCAAACTACTTTCTTGTTTTTGAATGCCTATCTGGAAAACTTTCAGAGGCCAGTTTGTCTGCACTCTTCAGCTTGGACCAGATTCCTTCAGAGATAAGCTGAGTGCCCACCCCAGGCTGTTGGTGAACTCGAGTCAGGGACTCCCCTACAGGGACTTCCATTCTCACTGACTTCGAAGAAAACTGAGCTCAGACAGGAGGCATGGTGAAGATAATTGGGCCACGGATTTGGGTTTTTAGGAATATTTTTGGGCTAGCCTTCTTAAAATGAATCAATGATGAAGTATGGTTTTTAGCAAATTTATTTTTAATTTGAGGACAATTCTGCCGGAAGAAATATATGGGCATTCCTCCTCCCCCGACAAACACACTGCTTGAAGTTGATGAAGGTTCTACTAGCATAGTTAAGGATTTGATAATAAGCTTGAGAAGAAGACTAAAAGCCCCCAAACACTTTCTTGGTGATTCTAAGTTGCTGTGCATAAATAAGAGAGTAACTATAATATCAATACCTAATTGCTGGGTGTATGTGTGTAGGAATTGGAAAACTTTACTCATTTTCTGTTTCAGTGAAACACATTCTGTCATGCTCTACCATGTTCTGATTTTTACCTGCCTCAGTTCGGCTTCTCAGAGATTGTTTGTCTCTATGCCTCATTCACTTGTCTAACCCTGGGGTGCACCCGCCACTTGTGTTTGAGTATCATCTTACTCCATCGATTTTTTTTAAATGAATCTTTTTTTTTATTGTAATTAGGTCCAACTGAGGGGAAAACTAGATTATGTTTCAGATACTACATTAAATTAAAGTTCTCTGGGACAAACAATTAAAAATATAAGATTAAGATACATGACTACATGGGGATTAAACTGAAGTTTTGAAAACCAGATGTTTCAAGGGAACCTCTTTGCAAATGAGATAAAAAGTAAAGATGAGTAACCGCAGGATCTGCAGCATGCTGCACATGCAGAGTGACTGCAGGGTCTACAGCATGCTGCACATGCAGAGTGACTGCAGGGTCTACAGCATGCTACATGTGTAATCTCTTTCATCTCTCTTTAGAGACACCAGAGCATAAAATATGCGACATTTGAATCACTCTGGAGAGTTGATCAATTATCCTCTTATTGAGTTAAAACTGATACTAGGAAACTACAGCACTAATTTTAATGATTATTCCCAGAGAGAGATAATTATGGTCTACTTTGTCATTTTTGGCAAAACTGACTTTGTTGGAAAGAGCAAAACATAAGAAAAATTGTAATTTTATACCAGCAATAGAGAAATTTGTCAACTTCTCTCCTGTTCTGTTTTTTAAAACTCATTTTATTATATTTCTATTTACTTATGCATGTGTGTGTGTTTGAGAATGTATGCTTGCATGTGTGTGAATGTGTGTGTGTACACACATGTGCACATGCTTGCATACACACATATGCACCCAAGTGAACATGCTTGCATGCGTGTGTACATGTGTGCATGCGTGTGTATGTGTATGTGTATGTGTATGTGTGTGTGTGAGTGTGTGTGTACCTGCATGTATCACAGTGAAGAGCAAAGATCAGACAACTTGGTGGGTAAATTTTCTTTATCCACAGTTTAGGTTGCAGGGATTAAGCTATGGTCCTCAGGTTTGGCAACAAGAAATTGCTAATTAGGAACAGATTTCATTTTAGTGTATCATTTAACCTGGTGATCATCAAATCCACTTCTAGATGCAGTACAAAGCTAACATTTCCATAGAGGGTTTGAGATGTCCAAAGCAAATTGATGACAGCGTGACTATAACCCCCTTGTTTCTCCAAAAAAAAAAGAAAAGTTTTCATGTTCCTAAATGTTGCATATGTTCACACTAGAACATTTGGAAAATAGATAAATGAAATTACATAAAACTTGGTTCATCCTGATGCCATAACTAATTGCTGTTATTGTTTTGGTGTTTTCTTCCCAGACTTATCCATACACATTTATATCACTATTCGTATACCTTTGAGGTCACAATAATAATACTCACCAAAATAAATCTCTCCGTCTTGTCTGGTACTCTACTGTGTGATAGAGGATGCAGTTCCTTTGTGCTCTTCCTAACGTTCTCACAGTAACAGAGGGATGCCTCATATGGTAGAGAGACTCATGCTCCTATGCTTTGTGGCATATTTTCTCGCCCAGACTATCTGTCATTGTGTCTCATAGACTTCCTCTGAAAGAATTTCCCTGAGCCCATAGTTCTCTCTCCCTTTGAGCTCAATGTGAGTCCCTAGGGTTAGGGACTGGGTTAAGGGCTGGATCTTGTCTCCTTCAGGTTTGTGATCTCACTCCCCTTCTCTCTAAATGTGTTCATGCAAATGAAATTTGGCTACTGTAGGGACAGTTACATGGCTGGTATTCAACAAAAATTTTTAGATCACATAAACAGTGGGTAGAACACTGTAATGTCTCAGAAAATCCTGAGAAAGTGGAGAAGGCGAGACATCTTACTTGCATTGGAAATAATGGTGCTCTCAGTGGTAGTAACTGATATACTAAATATGACTGTAGAAAATTTTGGAAAAAAATTAAAATCTCTCAACCAGATAGTGTAGATCCGCCACTGCGCTGCCTTCCTCCTCCTCCTCCTCCTCCTCTTCCTCTTCTTCTTCTTCTTCTTCCTCTTCTTCCTCCACCTCCTCCTCTTCCTCTTCTCCTCCTCCTCTCTTCCTCCTCCTCCTCTTCCTCTTCCTCTTCTTCTTCTTCCTCCTCCTCCTCTTCCTCCTTTTCCTCCTCCTCCTCCTCCTCCTCCTCCTCTTCTTCTTCTTCTTCTTCCTCCTCCTCCTCCTCCTCCTCCTCCTCTCCTCCTCCTCCTCTGCTCCTCTTTCTTCTCCTCTTTTGTTCTTCTAGAGTCTATGTTTGTCTTCCATCCTAAAATACCTTCTCCCTACTACCCAAGGCACAACATTTTCATGTGTATACACATGTATATACAGACCAGGTCTCTCTCCACCCATTTTTTTCTTGACAATCTTTCTGAGAAGCTGACATGACCTTTGAACTTTCTCCTCTCAGCTCTTTCCTGAAGAAGACCATCAACATATTTCTTCCAGGGTTTTGAAGGAATTTGAGTGTTTCAGTTTTATTTACTTGTTAGTTTTCTTGCAACATATTCACATAAATATGTCACTAATAACAAATTTATCTCTGGTAGAAAGAAAAAAAATTAGGTGACCAGATGAAAGGAACTAGGTCCATTTTTACATTTAAGGTCAGAGGCATAGCGAGAGTCTGTGAGGAAAATGTGGATTTCATTCATGTGTCAGTCATGGTTCTGTTCCTGCGACTTTTATGTGGGAATTCACAATTGGAACATAAAGATAATGCAGTTTGAGGATAGACAGCTTCATGGTGACTGAGGACTTGGACATGCCTTTCCAGCCAAGCCTCTCCCAAGGGTCTTCTCTGGGTCAGTAGGCAATTCCATGGTTGGAGAATGAGGTGCAAAGTAGGAACAGCACATAGGGAAGTAATCTGGAATCCTTGGCAAGATTTTGAAGAAGATCCCAAATCCTACTTGTGTTCTCTCCACACAAGAACCTTATTGCTGGTTTGCATCAGACATATCTCCAGGCTTTGTCTCTCCTCCTGTCATCCCCAGCTGGCACTGGACCCAGCAGAAGATGCAAGAATGACCTTCCAGACCCTCCTAAGCCATCTGTGTTCCTCAAGGCCTGGCTTCAGTTCTTCCTTTTCCGTGTTCTTTCTTAACTATTCTAGTGAGTTCCCTTTTTATTCTGAATATATCAGCGTTTGGCAGTTGGTCAATATTTCTTATTGGGCAAAGCCATTGACCGGGAGTCAAGATACATGTTATATCTCAGACTTTATTTAAAAGATAGTTGTCTTTGGTTTTGTTACTTGTTTGACTTCCCCAGGTTTTGTTTTGTGTTTTAGTATGAAAAAAAAAAAAAAACAATGGAACTAGGTGTGGTACACCCATATGTAATACCAGCACTTCAGGAGAAAGAGTAGAAAAACCCTGAATTTCAGGCCAGCTTGGGTTACATAGTGAGTTCCAGCTTAGCTTGAGCTAAAGAGAGCAACTATTGCAGAAACTGTGGAGAAGTGGGTAGAACAAAGGTAGCTTTAAACTTTATTATTCTACTTTTACTGCATATTGCATTTGTAGTTTACATACATTTTACCTTCTTCATGCCCAGCAGTTAGATCCAAAGAAGAGAATAATACATGAGTATTTACTGATTGATTAAAAGGCTCACTGATAATAAATACTTCATACTTTACTTCTTCTATGCCCAGAGGACTTAATATTGAACTTTTATTGTTATACTTTGGACTAACTTCAAAATAAGCAAGGGCTTCCTGTATTTCCGGTATTCAATAGGACTGTAAAGCAAAGGTCTGAAACTATATAATTTCAGTGTCTTTTCCTACAAATAAAATGATTATAACTGGAGATATTTTCTTCTTTATGAGTTATATACAGAAATGACCAGAGGTTCTCAAGCCATGGGTCATGACCCCTGGAGTCACATATCAGATATCTTGCATATCCGATATTTAGATTAGGGTTCATAACCATAGTAAAATTATAGCTGTAAAGTAGCAATGAAATAGTTTTGTGTTTATGGGTCACTACAGCATAAGGAACTGTTTTAAAGGGTCGCAGCATTAGGAAGGTTGAGAGCCATTGACTAGACCTTTTCAGTGCTCATAACTGGAAAACTGAAATGTGAACCTAGAGGGTGCATGACTCTATTCCAGTACCAGGCAAGGACTCTCTTTCCTTCCTGCACCTGGCTCTTGCACACAATGCATCAGTCTACACTTTCAGAGTCCTCTAGGGATCCCTATTGGAGGGACACTCAAACTGCCACAGCCTATGACCCTACTCATCTCTAAGAAGCTAGATAAATTGATATACTAATTCCCTAAAAGGAAGTTAGGGTTATCTCTTCAGAAGAGAGGGATGAGAACAGGAGATAGAAATTGGACAGGCAGCTCATTTCAGGAACACCCCCCCAACTCCTGCCAAAGCAACAGTTACAGAAATGCCATGGTTTTCCTAGCCAGAAATGTCAATGTCAGAAGGGAGATCCGGTTTAAATGAACACCCTACCTTAATTAGGTTCTGTGTGAGGCTGGGGAATGGAAATCCTGTCCAGATGCTAATTTCTGGTGAACAGCTTTGGAACTGGATCTCCAGACTTTAGTGTTAGAAATGGGCTACAAATGTCAACCCCTCCATGAATATAGAGTTAACTCTTCAGAGGTGCAAATATTGAGGTAAAAGTGAAGATCCATTAAGGGAATGAAATCTCTGCTCTGGGTGCAGACCTACTTGTCCAGTTGAGCAGACCAACCACTCAGGAAGGATAAAGCATCTTTATAACACTCAGAAGAGATAGGAGGAATAATTATCCCTTTAATGGGATAATGGGCATTACCTCCCTAGAATTCTTGCATTCTGTGTGGCCACCTCTGGTTACAGCCACACAGCTCCATGAATTGGCTTAATTTTCTGAATTAGAAATTTGTAACTTCTTTCTCGAATAAACACATTTCCCCTAAGATGTTGGGTCTCATTTTTTTTTCTCTAAAACTCCTCTCTTCCTCTGACTGCTTGCCCAACATGGGCCTGACCTCCTTGCCAGCTTAAGTCAAATATTATGACTCTTGTCTTCATCTTCCTCCTCCTGTACCTGCCAAGGTTTGCAGTTTGCTGTCCATTTTCTCCCAAATAAGTTTGTCCTTGAGCTTAAAAATGAATAATGTAGATGTAGGGTGGGATATCTTGTTAAACACCTTTCAATATACAGCACAGCCTCCTCCTACAGAATCATACGGCTCCTAATGTTAACACTGTAAGGTTGGTAAATGACACTCTAACCTTACAGAAGGTACAAATTATGGCTTACTCATAGTTTTCCCTTGTTTGTCACATCTTCCAAAAAACAGACCTATTTCTTTACAATATCCTAGTGTTAATATTAGTTACATTTACATATTTTTATTTCTGATAATTTTACACAAGAACTATATTCACATTATTTCTTCATGTTCCCACTCAAATAAATGTCTTATGCCATTACACACACACACACACACACACACACACACACCCCTCACCTACTGAGTCTATCTAGTGTTGCTAATATATAGCTTGGACCAGATAGCCTATATGGGACCTTGTTCCTGGAGAAAGTTGATATTGGTTACATTTTATGGGTTTAAAATACATTGAAAAATAATCATCTGCATATAGCTTTTATTTTGTAAAATTTAAAGCATGACTAGAATATTCAATGAACAGAACAATAATTTTGGCCAATAAATTTTTGCACTAGACTCTATAGCACCACATTGGGCCGACAAGTCTTATTCACTCACACTATAAGAACGTCCTTGAAATTTATATTTTCCAATGAAGTCAAGATTAATTACAGTAAATGAGTTGCCTGAATATCTGAAACACAGTTCCAGATGTGAAGATGAAAGGGAAATGTTATGTAGTTTCTCAAGAATTGTCTAGTTAGCAAAGACACAAGTAGAGACAAATGGTGTGTCCACGTTTACTATTTTTATTTTCTAAACTTTGAGCACTAGATTTAAAAAAATATGACTTAAGATTCTTTTGTTTTTGCAGGCCACTGTACAGACATTTAAAAAATACTAGGACATAAACAGATTGGCCACCTTGTTCATATATCAAACACCTACAATTTGCTCTCATGGGTCTCCTATGTGAGTTGAAGACCGAAGAATCAGGATTTTGTTCAGTAGCAGTATTCAGAAAATTAAAACAGACAAGACCCCAAATAATAACTAAACATATTTGTATATATTTCCATCATTAATAGGGAATCATAAATGCTTATAAGTAAATAAAGAGCTATTGTGGTGCAGAGGAGAAAGGATGGTTAACTGTTGATTCAGATGCAGGAAGCTTAACACCAATCTATTTATGAGTACAGTGGAATCTCATTACTAACAATCATTTCATTGACATTTTTCTATTCTAGGTCTCTGGGCTACCTAGCCTCTGGCTCCTGGCCTTCCAAGCACTGTCATGGATGGGCTTCTTCTCATGACATGCTAGTCATTGGTTGGCCTTCTACACCACCTTTACCCCAGTGCACTTTGCAAGCAGGATAAATTGTGGGTTAAAGATTTTGTGGCTGGGTTGGTGTTCCAATCCCCCATTGGAAGTCTTGCCTAGTTACAGGAGATGGGCAGTTCAGGCTCTGTATCCCCCTTTTCTAGCCCAATTGTTATCAGAGAAGCTTCATCCAGCAACTGATGGAAACAGATTCAGAGATGCACAGCCAAAAATTAGGTGGAGCTAAGGGAAAAATGCAGAAGAGGAGGGGGGAAGGATTGTAGAAGCCAGAGGGGTCAAAGATACAACAAAAACCCACAATATCAACTATCCTGAGTCCATAGGGCCTCACAGAGACTGAAGGAACACATCAGGGAGCCTGCATGAGAATGACCTAGGCTCTCTGCACGTATGTTACAGTTGGGTAGCTTGGTCTTCATGTGAGACTCCTAACAGTGGGAGCAGGGTCTGTCTCTGTCTCTGTTACCTACCTTTGGGACCCTTCCCTACTGCTGGCTTGCCTTTCCTAGTCTTAATAGGAGACGAAGTGACTAGTCACACTACAACTTGATATGCCAAGGCTTACTGATATCCATGGGAGGAGGCCTGCCCTTTTCTGAAGAGAAATGGAAGAAAAATGGGAGGGGAGCTTGAAAGAAAAGATAGAGGGAAGGAACTGGGTGGAGAGTAGGAAGGAAAAACTGCAGATGTGAAAAATAACCAATTAATTAATTATTTTTTCTAATTAAATTAATTTATTTTAAAATTTTATTTAAATTATTTTCTTTAATTAAATTAATTAATTTTTAAAAGTAGGGAAGACGTCTGAGACCAAGGACTATAAAAATGGCATGACATGTTCTTTCGGTTCCAAAAGTTTTGCTGCTTCTGGTTATATTAATCCATTTTTCTCCTGAGGCCTTCAGAGATGGCCCAGCAGTTAAGTGCATTGTCTGCTCTTCTTTAGGACATAGGTTTACTTCCCAGCACCCACATGGTGGTTCAGAACCATCCGTAACTCCTGTTCCATAGGAACTGACATCCTCTTCTGGCCTCCATGAACAGCACGTTCAACAATATATACACAGGCAAAATACTTAGGCACATAAAATATAATAAAAGATAATCTATTTTCTTTTGAGATAGCAAAATACCAGACTCTGTATATATCTAGAGAGGGTGAGAAAGCTCACAGCTTTTGAGCCCAGAAGCCCCAGATCAAATGGCCCATCTGTTGAGCCTCTAATGAGCTCTGCTAGCTGTACCACAGTGGATAGGTTTATGGTTGCAGCCCATGTGAGAGGGAAAGAGCTAACAGTGAGACAGAGGTGTTGGGAAGCTAAGGTGACCTTGTACCAAACCACTCTTGGAATGAGCAGTCAGTAAGAGGAATATATTCATTTCTTCTGATAGTGAAGAACTAGGTTGATTTTTTTTCTCTATGAGAAGCTTTCTTCATAGAAGTTCTACTATTTTAATTGTTCTCTTTAAAATATTTATTTATTTATTTAATGCAACTGTTCACATTGGCCTGGAACTCACTGTGTAGCCCAGTAGTTTTCTTCTCCTAGTTTTCCAAGTCCTGTGATTATAGGTATGTGCCACCATGCCAAACTTTTGCCATCTCTTATATTTTTGGTTGTGAGCCTGGCCTTCAACAGCTGAGCCATCTCTCCAGCCCTGCCATCTCTTAACACCATCACAGTGGCCAAGATCCCTGTAGCACACAAACATGCAAAGGGTGGGCTGCATCTCAAACATGGCACTGGGGATCCTTGACTGTGTGCAGGACTTCACAAAGCCTTCAGTAAGCTGAGCAGACTGAATGACTAAAGAAATATTCTGACTGCAGAACCTGGAAAAGCTGTTGCTGCTATTGATGCATAACATACTGCTATTATTGGTCTTTTTATATAAATATAAATATATATATTCATATATATAATTTGAATTTTTGGAAACTTTAACTGTGCTGTCAACTTTGGAAAAAATTATCCCAGTTTACTGTGTTGAGTTGGCATTGTACAGAAATTAACAGCCATATTGGTCTAGAAATGTTGAATTTAATTTTTTTTACATTTGTACAGGGGTAACACACTGTATTAAATATGTAAGGTCTTATCTACGTGGGTTTGATTACAAAAACTAATAAAGTATTCTCTAAATAAAAAAAAAAAAAGAAATATTCTGTAGCACATCCTAAACTCATCATCCTGTTTTCCTTCATTCATTTGTCAAGAGTAGAGTTCCAGACGATACATTTTGAAAACTGCTGGTCTATTCTGAAGGTAATGAGAGTATAGGAGAAGGCAGACCTATGGAAATCATAGACATGCTATTAGGGAAAAAAGAGAAATAATAATTCTCATGTAACAAAAGTTCTGTGTTCGGTGTCCCATATACAACTACTTTCATGAACTACCACGAAGCTCTTGCCCAAGGAAGTTGAGGGACTTGGTTTGGGGTCATAGTTGAGCAGGCCGCTGAGTGCTGAATGAGTGTGTGCAGCATTTCACTGTGGCTTTCTCCACCAGGAATCCACTTAGCTCTGCATGAAGATGTAAATCAGCTTACTTACTCAGCTTGTTCCCTTTCTGTTTTTAAACTGTGACTGTCTATGAAGAATAGATCCCAATGCAGCCCCATTTCCCACTCTTATTTCTCAGGATTGGGAATTTAATACATGGCCTTTTACTTTCTCCTCTTAGATATGAGGCAATCGTGTCAGTTTTGAAAGAGGTATGCAATGCTTCTTTAATTGTAAATAATTGTTCCATATACTTGGCAAGGGGAGCTACTCGGAACTGAGAGGTCCCCAGGTCAAAACGTGGAACTCATTCAGACATCAAAGCCTTCCCTGTCCTCTCTAGGGGGCAGAGAGCAGACACATCAGCTTGATCCAACACATGCTTCTCTTGCAACCCACCAGTTATTTATTGTTGTACGACTGACAGGCGATGAGACAAGGCAGGGACAGGGACTGCCTGACGCCAAAAAATAAAGCCTGAGAATCTGTAAGGAAACTTGTAAAAGCAGAGAATGTTAAAGTTAAAGGAAGTGACATCTCAAATAACCAAGAAATAGAAACAGACTTGGGTACAACGTTTTATTCATTTTCCTGTAGCATGCATGAGAGTTCCTGTTTGGATTTTGTCGTCTGTGTAGTTTCTAGACACGCTTATTTTTTACACCTTGAGTTTGTATAATGATGGCTGGTCATTCCCTGCTATGATTTTTATTAACATGAGACTTTGGAGTGTTTTAGTTAGAACTATTGGATGGTTCTGGCATTTGGAGGAAGCAAAATAGCAGCAGACCTGTGGGAAGAATTCAACTTTGCTGTGTATTCACTGAGTTTGAAAAAGTGAAAGATCAAACTGCCAAAAGTTGTCAGATACGTGGCAAATCCTGTAACACTAGCACTTGCTGAAGCAGGAGGATCATAAACGAGTTTGAGGTCAGCATGGATGCATACTGAGATCTTGTCTCAAAACACGCGCCATCTACAGACTGCCAGGTAGGGATGCTTTTGGAGTTTTAGAGCATTCATATTGTTGAAGAAAAGTTGGAAAGTTTGGATTAGTTTGCTCATTGGCTGGCTAACTCAGCCCTACTGATGGACACAAGAAAGTTTAGTGGAAAACACGGATATTATTAATCTGTGAACACCCAAGCAAAAATGCAGCCACCCAAATCCTCTTGAGTCTGTGCTCTCATTGGATACCTACTGCATGCCAGGATCCAAAACCATAGGAATTTAAAGGGATTATTCACTTTCCATAAGCCTCTGGAAATTGTTCTCAGCCCCCAGTTCTAGAATACGAAAGCTAATTTAGATGTATCCATCACTTGTGGGAAACTTAAATGTATCTCACTGATACTCAAATATCAATGTTTTCGTCTAGTGTACTCAGGTGGGGTAGAAGACGAAGTGGGATTCAGAAATCATGGGGATCCTATGTTAAAATCATCAGTACTGAGTGAGAGCACAGAGGTCCAGACAGAATAACCCGATGATTGTCTGAACATTGAGTAGAAAAGTGATTTCAGCTTTCATGTAAGGCAATTCTTGACCCAAACAATTTTCGCACTGCTGGCAAGTTTCACACCACTGTGTATTGTTAGTGTATGTCTTTCCTTTATTGATCCATAGCCTCTTAAAATCATGCCTTTTAGGAAATGGTAATTTTGATTTTACCCTTACTTCAGGACACAACATTAAGAGCATACCACAGGCCAGAGGTGGGAATATGCTCGTTGACCTGACCACCCCTGAGCTATAGCTACTGGCTTCATGTCTTTTGGGTCATTCTCTGGCTGCAAATGTTATGTAAGAACCATGTAGTTGTCCGGGCTTACCTGTCATTGCCGGGCAGGCTCTCTGCCGACAGAACCAGGCGAGAGGGAGAGAGCTCGGTCCAGCCGAGCCTCTCAGGGCTGAGCAGGATGGTGAGTGTCGCAGCTCGGATCTCCTGCCTCGGGAGAATAACCACACCGAGCAGTGAGTCTGTCAAAGCAGGAATTCGTTTTTATGTATCAATCCTTTCTCTTATATAGGGCTGAGAGAGGAGGTGGAGTTTTCAGCTGGGGTGAGATGACGTAGGGGGAGGGGAAAGGAGTATGGGGTGACTGAAGGAGCCAACAAAGTTACTCTATGTCAGCAGGATCTAGGCAAAGGCAGGCTTAAGCAGGTTATGTTGAGTCACTCCAGTACAGAAATGAGTGAGACAGTTTACAAAACTCAAGCCAGGCTCAGGTTTGTCCTCAAGGCCCAAGCCAGGGCCAAATAGAACCCAACATGTCATGACAGTGTGCCCTTTGACAAAGCAGGGAGAAAGAAAATATCTGCTCCCCAACTTCACCTTCTGCAGTGGAATGTGGTGCCTACATCCTAAGTCATCCTAAGTGGAGAATTTGATTAGATTCTAGTCTGACTGAAACTAAAAAAGAAAAAGAAATAAACATGTCATGGGGCTTCACACTCATATCTTTAAAAAATATCTGTGTATGTATGTATGTGTGTATGTGCATGTGTATGAATGGTTGCATATATATGGTTGAAGTCTACAGGCCAGTGTTTGGTTGTTTCTTCCTTATGGATTTCCTCGTGCATTCTGGCACACCTGGCCTTTACATGAGTTCCAGCAAAGAGAACAAAGGGTCTCACACTTGTAAGAAACCATCTCCCTGAGCCTCAGCCTTCTGCTGTAACCATCCTCCACAGGCTTCTTCTCTTGGTACTATCACACTGAGTCTGAAGTGCCAACGTATGAATTTGAGAAAAAGCATATAATGCAAACCCTTCCCATGTCTCCCTCCTTGGGTTCCTTTCTTTCTCCCTTCCCATCCTTCCTCTTTCTTCTTTCTTTTTCCATCATTTTTTACTTTCTGAATCTTTCTTTTATAACTATAGGCAATTTATTTTTTGTTAAACTTTAATTATTGTATCATCATTAATTTTTTATTTTAATTTAAATATAATTACAATATTCCTCCCTTCTTTTCCCTCCCTTCTCCCCTTCCATGTCACTCTTCTCTCTAGCCCCTCACATATCCCCTTTTCTCTCAAATTCATGACATTTTTCTTAGATTATTGTTATTATATATATAAACATGTAAGTATATAAATATAACTTTCTGAGACTATTTAGCATTGCTTGTGTGTATATAGCATAGCTACCCAGTGCAGCCTTTGGTGATTTAGTGGCATGGAATATAAACAGTATCATGGCCAATGAACTGTGGTCTTTATGCTACCATGTCAGGGCTCCCTCTTTAAGGACTCATCTTCTCATATACATTTTCTTATTAAGTGTCATCTCCCACTTCTACATAGGCCTTCCTTTCCCAGCCTTTTATCTAAGCCAGTTACTCACTGCTTCAGTGATTTTCTTTTTCATAGTTTCATACCCACTACAGTAATTGGTACTAGGCTGACTTTGACTATCATGGAAGTCTCCAATGGCTTGATTTCCTGTCATTGGTAATAATAACCCAGCTCCTCTTCTTTTCCCACTCTCTTAAATTCAGAGAGCTCAGCACTTAAAGCAACTCCAGCCATTCCATACATTACATTCTTGAACCTACTTCAACCAAATCACTAAACGAATGAATGCCAAAGGCAACCATTCTGCTGATTTGGGTGCCTTTATCCTTTCTCTAGTGACAGGTGTTAGGACCATAGCAATTATGACTCATTTGTCAAAAAACAATGAAATACAAACAACAACAAAAAGCTTAATTGAATTCTGCCAAGGATATAGGCATCCAAGCAATGTGAGAACACAGTGTTTATTGGTGCCACAGAAAGGTCTGGTTTTCTCCATTTATTTCCCCATCCATCTGTCTGTCTGTCAGTCTGGCTCCTTTACTGCCAGTTTATAACAGGGGAATTTGATACATTTATTTAGATCTTTCCTGTTGCCCTTAGCAACAGAGATTTTGAGTACTTCTTGGACTAGCAATAACCACAGAGCATCAAGACAGAGCTACTGTTTTGGAGAACAATATTTCTGTGGTAAGAGGATTCCTTAATAACAATTAATAATAGAGCAACTAACAACAAAATTGTAAATATCTGAATTTCTCTGCATCAAAAGACGCAGATACATTTTTAAAAAATAATGTGCCTTTAAAAATTTAGAATCCACCAAGGGCAGTGGTGCATCATTGCCTTTGATCCAAGCACTCAGGAGGCAAAGTCAGACAGATCTCCGAGTCTGAGGCCATCCTGGTCTACAGAGAAAGTTACAAGACAGCCAAGGCTATACAGAGAAACCCTGTCTTCCATACCTTAAAAATCAAAACCCAATCCAATCCAATCCAATCCAAACCAAACCAACCAACCTAACAAACTAACAAAAACTGGAATTTAGAATCATCATTGAGAATTTAAACATTCTCAAGTGAGAAACTGATGCTCACATGAGTTCTGCGATTTGCCCAAGCACTACTGCTAATGTATGCCAAAGCCTGGGTTAAATTCAGCCCTTTCTTATATGTGATTGTTATAAAGATAAGTAGCTATGATAATGTAATGGAAACAATCGTGGAAAAAGCTTTAGAAATGCAAAATCCAGATAAAACGGCATCAACCCAAACTGGAATTCTAACAATGATCAGTAGAGAGAGAAACGATTTGGCACAGCAGGTATAAAATGCAATGGACAAAGGGTTGTTAAGAATGTTGCTTTCTCTTGCTATAGGCATCCTTCCCAATGTCTCCTGCTCTTTTGTGTAGATTGTACATGTGCACGTGCAGTCTGACATGATTGTTTGGTTAAACTCACTCTCTTAGTCCTAGGGAATGAGGTTCTTCTCTAAGTAGGTTTGAGAATATATTGTCTGTGGAAGGAACCACTTTCCTAAACTGAGGCTAACACCCGCTTCGTGTCTCTCATATTGCCTTTATTGAGTACACCTTTAGCTAATACATAGTTTGCTCATTTTCATTTTTTTAAAAAATATATCCATTGAAAGTTTCATTCTTCAGTTGTAAGACATTTAGGTTGTTTCCAGTTTCTGGCTATTACAAATAAAGCTGCTGTGAACATAGTTGAGTAAGTGTCCTTGTGGTATAGTGGAACATCTTTTGGGTATATGCCCAGGAGTGGCATAACTGGTCCTTGGGGTAGAACTAGTGCCAATTTTCTGAGAAATCACCAAATTGATTTTCAAAGTAGTTGTACAAGTTTGCACTCCCACCAGCAATGGAGAAGCGTTCCCCTTGCTTCACATCCTCACTAGCATGTGCTGTAACTTGAGTTTTTGATCTTAGCCATTCTAATGGGTGTAAGGTAGAATCTGAGTCACTTTTGATTTGCATGTCCCTGATGACTAAGGCCTTTGAATGTTTCTTTAAGTTCCTCTTGTCATTTAGAGTTTCCCCTGTTGAGAATTTTGTTCAGCTCAGTACTCTATTTTTTTAATTGGGTTATTTTGTTTGTTGATGTCTAATTTCTTGAGTTCTTTGTGTATTTTGAGTATTAGTCTTCTGTCCAGTGTAGGGTTGGTGAAGATCTTTTTCTATTCTGTAAGCTGTCATTTTGTCCTATTGATGGTGTCCTTAGACTTGCAAATTATTTTCAGTTTCATGAGGTCCATTTATCAATTATTGATCTTAGAGCCATTAGTTCCAACAACACAATTCATTACAGACCTTGAAAGAGCAATTCTCAACTTTATATGGAAAAACAAAACACCCAGGATAGCTAAAAACATTTTTTTTTTGATCTTTCAAGACAGGGTTTCTCTGTGTAGGCCTGGCTGTCCTGGAACTCACTGTGTAGACCAGGCTGGCCTTGAACTCAGAAATCTGCCTGCCTCTACCTCCCAAGTGCTGGGATTAAAGGTGTGCGCCACCACTGCTGGCTCTAAAAACAATTCTTTATAATAAAAGCACTACTGGAGGTTTCACCATCTCTGATTTCAAGCTATACTACAGAACAATAGAAATTAAAAACCACATTGTATTGGCATAGAGAGAAACAGGTTGATCAATGGAATTGAATTGCAGACCCAGAAATAAACCCACATACCTATGGACACTTGATTTTTGGACAAAGAAGCCAAAATCATAAAATGGAAAAAAAGAAAATATCTTCAACAAATGGCACTGGTCTAACTGGATGTTTCTATGTAGAAGAATGCAAATAGACCCATATTTATCACCCTACACAAAACTCAAGACCAAGTAGATCAAAGACCTCAACAAAAAATGAATACACCGAATCTAATAGAAGAGAAAGTGGGAAACTGCCTTGAAGACAGGAGACAACTTCCTCACCAGAATACCAATAGCTCAGGCACTAAGGTCAAAATCGTCTAATCTTGGTCCCTCTGGCCTTTTTATGAAAAAATCAGTTTATGAAGAAGAAACCTGTGGTTTAATCATTTTCTCAAAGGTCCCACCTCTTTTTAAAACTTACCATATTTACATGAATTTTACCATTTCCTTTTCTTCCCTCCAGCACCACCCATGTATCTTGCCTTGTGCTCTCTGAAATTCATGAGCTGTATTTCTTTAGTTGTTGTTGGTGGTGATGGTGGTGGCAGTGATAGTGTGTGTGCGAGTGTGTGTGTGTGTATATGTGTGTTCCTAAGTATATACAACAAATTCAGTCCATAGAAAGTTACATATATATATGCATACATAATATACATATATATACTACACACACACACACACACACACACACACACACACACACATGCCCTGACCACTTGTTACTGAGTAACTACTTGAGAGGCTCTTCCCTGGGAAAGATTATTTCTCCTGCTCTCAGCACTCTTGAGCTCCCTATAGTTCTTTGCCTAGAGATGAGAAGGCTTCATGAGATTTCCCCCCTTCCATGTTAGTGTGTCATTTCTATTGGTGTTGTTCAGAGAGCTACACACATGAAGTCTTATCAATATGGTGGCCTCATCCCTTGCTGCCACCAGGGGGAGGGGGAAGTGAATTTCCCCAGGAACTCTGGAAAGGAAACAGCCATTCAGATTATAGCACACTCTATATCAGGCACCTATCTCTCATATCCATACTGCATCTTTGTGTAGAGTTATCTCTCCACCCTCACAGAACTCTTCAGGGTATTCTTGATGATCATATACCCTGATATCCACTAAGAGGGCCCACCTTACCCTTATGAACTCCTGTGAGGCAGCTTCTGAGAAATCAGAGAAAAAATGTGGACATTTCTGTGCTTAATTACTGTGATATTTAAAATTGGAGCAAGGCCATGTAAATTGCAGCCATTCCTGGCTCTTGATGGTCATGGTATTCAAGAGCTTTCTGTTTTTCTGCTGGCCCAGCAAAAATCAGCAACATGTGATTGAATACAACATTCATGAGTTCAGTACTGAACAATGGTCAATTTACTTTTGTGCAGTGGATCTGGCAGGCAATTGTGTGCACAATTCTAACTTTAGCTTAGCTGCTCATTTTGTATTGTAGTTTATTAAGCTGCTTTCTGGTTCCTTCAAGTGGTATAGTGGAACTCTTGGGAGAAGACTAATAAAAAGACTCTTTGTTTGGTCAAACTCTTAATTAAATGACTGAACCATAAGGTTCATCTATGCACTCCTTTTTAACAGTTAGGTTTACCAAAGAACCTTACTTAGCTTGGCAAAAATGGCCAACTGTGGTTACTGATCTCCTTCAATATGTGGTCAGATTCCTCATGTTCTTTCACTCCCTGGTGATATCTGTTGTTGCCTCTCTTCACTAAGAATCTTGGTGGGTCACTTTAGCCAGAATCCCCTTTGTCTCTGAAGTCTCCCTCAGGAACTTTACATCTGTTGTCCTACATCCTGCTCTGGGTTCTGTTTCCACTTTCCCCATCTGTATGGGGCCAAGCCTCACAGTCTCTATCTGATTCTGAACCAATATTGCATGAGATTCCAAGTCCTGCCATTAGATAACTGAATAGTCAATAACTAATGAGTTTCATTGGACATTTTTTTTCTTTTATCGAGATCCAAATTCTATATTTAATTGCATTACATACCAGTAAACCACATGTTTGGTCAAACTGCTTCCACTCCTTGAATTTTAGTTTTTATTTTGCCTTGATTTTTTTAAAAATTAATTTATTTTTTACACTCCATATTCCATTCCCTGCCCCCCCAACCATCCTCCAACTGATCCACATCCCACATCTCCTCCCCACTTCCCTGCCACCATGTGGATGCCTACCCAACCCCCTGCATCTCACTTGACCTCTAAACTCCCTGAGGCCTCCAGTCTCTTGAGGATTAGATGCATCAGCTCTGAATGAACACAGACCCAAAAGTCCTCTACTGTATGTGTGTTGGGGTTAATTTTAGTTTTGTTGTTGTGTCTTTGTTTGTTTGTTTTCTTTTTTTCTTCTTTATTGTTGTTGAGATAAGGCTACTCTTCATATTCCTGGTTGTCCTAGAACTCACTGTGTAGACCAGGCTGGCCTGGAATTTACAGAGATCTACCTTTCTCTGCCTCTTAAATGCTGAATTAAAGGTGTGTGCCACCTTGTTTGGCCCAACTTTTAAATTTTTACCTCTAAAATATGGCTAAGATGTGCCTCTATGACTGCACACTTTGTTTAGCTTTAATGCCTCTTGTTCTGTTTGATTGCTATAAACAATGGAAGATTAAGAGGTAATTTTGTCTTTTTCTGACACACTTGTCACTCTCCTTCTTTATGTGTCATCTTCTATTCTCCAACTCTACACAGGAATTGCATTTTGTTGTACAGTGGAATCCCTGACCAATTCACTGCTTAGAGCTTTGTATAGAAGTTGGGGATTTATTCAGGAAGGAGGAGGAATTAAGTAATGGTTGACTTTCATCTTCCTGAAGTGAGACTAAGCCAAATTTTATCTAAATTAAAAACTGTGCCAGGCGGTGATGGTGCACACCTTTAATCCCAGCACTTGGGAGGCAGAGGCAGGCAGATTTCTGAGTTTGAGGCCAGCCTGGTTTACAAAGTGAGTTCCAGGACAGTCAGGGCTACACAGAGAAACCCTGTCTCCCCCCGCCCTCAAAAAACCTTCAAAACAACAAAACAACAAAACCAAAAAACTGCAAGTATGGTAATGTTTGCATGCTTTTCATTGTGAGGAGCACTAAAACATGTTCCTTCTTCCTCTTGCAAATCAGTGTAGGAACTGAAGTCAGGCAATGTGAGAGATCATAGGCTCCACAAACTGCTCATTTCTCTCTTTGCCTGCTTATTTGTACATTGCATTCAGGAAATGCCAATGCATGGTCAATGCATTAAATCATTTGAATCCCTTGTTTAGACTAGCTTTCAATAGATGTTTATTTTATTACTAGTGTGCACACAAACTCTTTGAGCAGTTCAATGGGGTGAGGAAATTTCAGTAAATATCTAGATTCCTAGGCTTTCTGGATCTACATTTACTATGTTAATATAAAATTATTCAAAGAGAGGTTGGTATTGTGACCACCCCCCAGTTTTTTAAATATTTTTTTCATATGTTGTTCCACCACTTGATAAATGAAGGGCATCTTTCTCAGTATTTCTAATTTTACCAAATTACATTGTTGTTTTGTCCTGTAGATTCAGCAAAGGGATAATTTGAAATATTGGAAACTGTAGTTTCCTTCCACGAGAGTCTTTCTAATGTTTTGGACCTCTTTATTATATTTGCCAAATGTGTGTGTTTGTGCATGTGTGTGTGAATGTATGTGTGTGTGTGTTTTGTGTGTGTGTGAGAGAGAGAGAGAGAAAGAGAGAGAGAGAGAGAGAGAGAGAGAGAGAGAGAGAGAGAGATATGCTTATATATATATTTTTTCAAGCAAGGTTATTTTCATTTCAGGATTGCTGAGATGTCACTTCCTGTATAGCTCAATGAATTTTGAATAATTTTATATTGGGGAGCTATTACACGTTCAGGGTGTGAAACATGTCTAGTATATCAAAAAGCTCCCCCTCTCTCAAACCTCTCTCTTCCAATCCCTACCAAACCCTGACTGGATTTCTGTTCTTGTAGATTTCCCCTTCTTTCTTTCTATGACTTTTGTGTAATAGAACAATTAAAGGTGAGGCTGGAGCTGGATCTTTTGACCCATTTGAAATGATCTGCTTTTAACTATGCAGCAGAATGAGTGGGAAGAACGTATGCTTCTTCTTGCACAATCACATGAGAGCAAAACACTGAGGTAAAAACACAAGAAAATATTAATCTAAATGCATTAACATTGCTAGCGTTTAAGTGTCTGTTTAAGTTCTTTAGCCCAGTCATTTTTTTCCATTTTATACTACCAAGACCTCTTCCCATCCTGTCTCCTTTTTATCACTTTTTTATACCAGTCAAGAACACAGCTGTGTTACAAAGAACTCAAGAAGTTAGACACCAGAGAACCAAATAACCCTATTAAAAAATGGGGTACAGAGC
>NW_022196914.1:7744446-7786808 GCF_008632895.1 Mastomys coucha
TTCTTTGTTTTTTGGAGGGGAAACTGGGAATGGAGAAATTTACATGTAAATAAAGAAAAAAAAAAGAACACAACTGTTGCTAAGTCTACTTCCTCTTCTACCTTGTGCTTATGTCCAATTGGCTAACATGCTAGGAGAAAGATGCATTCTTGCTTAGAGGCAAATTCATGCCCATGAGTTCATAGCATCCCTGAAAGACTTCATGCCACATAATCTACTTTTTTCTAGACTTTTCAAATTCTCATTCTTCCAAATGACAATTTTTTCAAACTACTTAGTCTTCAAACCACTGCTATCTTCCTTATTCTCAACAACAACAACAAAACACAAACAACCAATAAGCAAACAAACAAACAAAACCTACCACCACCACCACCACCACCAAAACCCCAAACGCCAAAAACCCAGTGATGAGACTAAGTGAATTTTCAAAACCTCTTACAAAGTCAGTGTGGACATATCTACTGATATCATTTTGCTGGTGTGTCACCATTCTGTCACTGCTGTCACTCTCAATGCTCAAATAGAAAGCCAAAGTTTCCATACATAAGAGAGATCCCATCTCCTACTCTATGCAAATACAATGATCCAAGAATTCTCTCTTCTTTCCCAGATTATAGTTTTCTTGTTTTGTTTTTTGGTTTAATTTTTTTTTTGCTTTTCTTTTTTTTAAACTAATGAAATTTATTTTAAAATATACAACTCAGTATTTACAGTTTTTTAAGTCATGAAAAATAATTTATAATAGTTAAATTATATACATACCTCTTAAATATACATGATATCTTCTGAAACTGAAAGTAGTATGCACTCAACCAGTTTTTAAAATCTATTTGAAACATTAAACATGATAGAAGTAGAAATAATTCTCTTATGAAGTCCTCTATGAAAGGAAATTATGACAAGTTCCTGATTAGACAGAAACTGCTAAATTTCCAAGGGAGAATATGCAGCATAACTGTGGCTTCATAGAATGGACTGGTTAGTGTTCCTTCTGTTTCTATTTTGTGGAATAGTTTGAAGAGTTTTGGTATTAGGTCTTCTTCGAAGGTTTGATAGAATTCTGCACTAAACCCATCTGGTCCTGGGATTATTTTTGATTAGGAGACTATTAATGACTGCTTCTATTTCTTTAGTGGTTATGGAACTGTTTAGATGGTTTATCTGATCCCGATTTAATTTTGATATTTGGTATCTGTCTACAAAATTGTCCATTTCATCCAGATTTTTCAGTTTTGATGAATATAGGCTTTTGTAGTAGGATTCCTCAGTTTCTATTGTTATATCTCCCTTTTGATATCTGATTTTGTTAATTTGGATACTGTCTCTGTACCCTCTGGTTACTCTGGCTAAGGTGTATCTATCTTGCTGATTTTCTCAAAGAACAAGCTCCTGGTTTGGTTGATTCTTTGTATAGTTCTTTTCGTTTCTATTTGGCTGATTTCAGCCTTGAGTTTTGTTATTTCCCCGGTGTCTACTCCTCTTGAATATGTTTGCTTCTTTTTGTTCTAGAGCTTTCAGGTGTGTGGTTAAGCTGGTAGTGTATGCTCTCTTCAGTTTCTTTTTGAAGGCACTCAAGAGCTGAGTTTTCCTCTTAACACTGTTTTCATTATATTTCATAAGTTTGGAAATATTGTGCCTTCATTTTCATTAAATTCTAAAAAGTCTAACTTCTTTCTTTATTTCTTCCTTGACCAAGTTATCATATAGAAGTGTGTTGTTCTGTTTCCATGTGTATGTGGGCTTTCTGTTGTTTTTGTTGCTATTGAAGATCAACCTTAGTCTGTGGTGATCTGATAGGGTATATTGATAAGACTGGGGTATTGAAATCTCCCAGTATTATTGTGTGAGGTGCTATGTGTGCTTTGAGCTTTAATAAAGTTTTTTTTTTTATGAATGTGGGTGCCCTTTCATTTGAGCATAGATGTTCAGAATTGAGAGGTCTTCTTCTTAGATTTTTTCCTTTGAAGAGTATGAAGTGTCTTTCCTTATCCTTTTTGATAACTTTTGGTTGAAAGTTGATTTTATTTGATATTATAATGGCTACTCCAGCTTGTTTCTTGGGACCATTTGCTTGGAAAATTGTTTTCCAACCCTTTAGTATGAGGTAGTGTCTGTCTTTGACATTTAGGTATGTTTCCTGTATGCAGCAAAATGCTGGGTCCTGTTTACGTATCCAGTCTGTTAGTCTATGTCTTTTTATTAGAGAACTGAGTCCATTGATGTTAAAAGATATTAAAGAAAAGTGATTATTGCTTCCTGTTATTTAAGATGTTATTTTTATATTTGTGTGGCTATCTTCTTTTGGGCTTGTTGAAAGGAGATTACTTTCTTGCTTTTTCTAGGGTATAGTTTCCCTCCTTGTGTTGGTGTTTTCCATCCATTATCCTTTATAGGGCTGGATTTGTGGAAAGATATTGTATAAATTTGTTTTTGTCATAGAATATCTTGTTATCTCCATTTATGGTAATTGAGAGTTTTTCTGGGTATGGTAGCCTGGGCTGACATTTGTGTTCTCTTAGGGTCTGCATGACATCTGCCCAGGTTCTTCTAGCTTTCATAGTCTCTGGTGAGAAGTCTGATATAATTCTGCCTTTATATGTTACTTGACCTTTTCCCATTACTGCTTTTAATATTTTTCTTTGTTTTGTGAATTTGGTGTTTTGACTATTATATGACATGAGGAATCTCTTTTCTGGTCCAATCTGTTTGGAGTTCTGTATGGAGCCTCTTGTATGTTTATGTGCATCTCTTTTTTTAGGTAAGGAAAGTTTTCTTCTATAATTTTGCTGAAGGTATTTACTGGCCCTTTTTCGTTGGGAATCTTCACTCTCTTCTATATCTATTATCCTTAGGTTTGGTCTTCTCATTGTGTCCTGGATTTCCTGGATGTTTTGTGTTAGAAGATTTTTGCATTTTGCATTTTCTTTGACTGTTGTGTCAGTGTTTTCTATGGTATCTTCTGCACATGAGATTCTCTCTTCTATCTCTTGTATTCTGTTGGTGATGCATGCATCTATAACTCCTGATCTCTTTCCTAGGTTTTCTATCTCCAGGGTTGTCTCCTTCTGTGATTTCTTTATTGTTTCTATTTCCATTTTTAGATCCTGGATGGATTTGTTCAGTTTCTTTACCTGTTTTGTTGTGTTTTCATGTAACACTTTAAGGGATTTTTGTGTTTCCTCTTTAGGGGCTTCTACCTGTTTACCTGTGTTCTCCTGTATTTCTTTAAGGGAGCTATTTATGCCCTTCTTAAGGTCATCTATCACCATCATGAGATGTGACTTTAAATCAGAGCCTTGCTTTTCTGGTGTGTTGGTGTATCCAGGACTCACTATGGTGGGAGAACTGGCTTCTGATGATGCCAAGTAGCCTTGGTTTCTGTTGCTTATGTTCTTGCCATACTCAGATGCCATATGTTGTGATAGAAATCCTGAACCAACCCCCTGCCTCATCTCAAGCTGCTTTCAACAATGCCTCTCTGATCCTCAGTTTATTATATGCAGAAGCAATTCCAGCTATTGTCCACTTGAACTTGAAATATATGACATAGATGAAAGCCGCCACAATCTGGAAACTTTGTGTCTAGTTGTCATTATGTCATGTTTCCCTTTTGTCTTGCTCACCACTTCATTAGTCTCTCATGTCTCCTGTCTACATTCAACCTGTGATTTCATCCAGAATAATTTTCCTAGCTACAAATCAACACTGAATTTTTACTGAGATTCTAGACTTCAGTTGGATATTTTTAGCTTCCCTTGAATGTCTAAAAGATATCTCAAACAAAATGTCTAAAACACAATTTACTTTTGTTCCTAAATTTGCTTTACTCATAATCTCTGCCTTAGTTACTGTTCTATTACTGTGAAGAGATACCATGACCAAGACAACTCTTATAGAAAACATTTAATTGGAGGCTTGCTTACAGTTTTAGAGAGTTAGTTCATAATTATCACAGCAAGAAGCAAACAGGTACATCATTAGAGCAGTAGCTGAGAGAATTATATCCTGATCTATAAGCAGCAAGCAGAATGTGGACTTTTGAAGCTCCCAGTGAAACACCTCCTCCAACAAGATTATATTTCAGAATCCTTCCCAGACAGTTCCACTCCCTGATGCCTAAACATTCAAATAGATGAATCTGTGGGGGCCATTCTCATTCTGAGCACCATAATTTCTACCTCTTTTGGAGTACTTCCTATCAAGGACTTGCTTTAGATGTTTCTATATTCAAGAACTAGACTCTGGTACAGAGTAAGTGCTCAGTGCCTAAACTCTAAATGGGTAACTATTAAAAGACAATAGTACCCATAAAAAGGCTTTCTTCTCCTTTTTTCCCTCTCTCCTTTCTTCTCTTCTCTTCCTCACATTTAGAATATATAAGTAATAATACTAACAACTTAAATAGAAACCAGTCTCTCTTGGTTGACTTAATTTGACAAGGTAAAACCTTACCATTGCTTATGACAGATATTTTCCACTTGGTGACAGATGGAACCTGTAATCACATTTTAAACATAAAGGACTATAAAATATATTTAAGTGATATGTAATTTTGAGCCAGCATTATTTTTATTTTCTCAGATCTTTTTGATTTTCTAAAATTCAAAAAAGAACATTAATTATTCACTTGCTTTGAGTAATGCTGTTTTGATGTATTGCCCAGATTCTAGAAAGTAGATTATTCTGACAGATTTAAAAAAAATGTTTTTGCTACTTCAGGTGGTTGGTTACCAATTGTTTCTTTTCATCACAAAATAGTCAGTGGATAAATTATTGATCTTTATAAAAATTTTGTTATATAACCCAAAAGTTCAGATAATTTAATTTTGATGGCATAATAAAAACCCTTCAATATGTATTTATTTAGTTGTTTTCTCAGTGATTGCATTTATAAAAATAAAAAGATATAGGACTAAAATTTATTTCCACTTTTACTAAAATAATGACTATTATTTAATAAATGCATTTGAGCAATTACCACTTTATTAAAAGCCGTATGGTACCTTTTCTTCACAGCAGCTAGCTTTCATAGTTCCAGACAGTGTTATGTGGGGTTGCTGGGGATGGAGAGATCAGTGATCTTACCTAGCTATGAACACTATGCAACATCAACCTACCAGGCAAAATATGCTCACTGTGCTATAGGAACCCAGCAGTACTCAGGTAAACAACTACTCCACAGGACAGAATCCATGCCTGGTACTTCAAACCTCATCAAAAGTTCATTGTGGGAGTTCACAGGCCCTAGGAGGGAACTTAATTCTATCATCTAGCTAATTTGATTCATCAGAGCATTTTCTAAATATATGAGTTTACAGCCATATATAGTCCCACTCTTAGCCTTATTTAGGAAAAGTCCTTCTCCAGTGAGCGGTGATGAATACAAAGACTTACAACTGCACAAGCTGCTGAGCACAAAGAAATATTGAGTGTTTGTCCCTAAACAAGACACTCCTCTTTAAGGCTTATAGGGCATTGTGGAAGAAAGGGCAGAAAGAATGTAAAGGAAGAAGATAGGAAGAAGGACTATAAAATGTCATCATACAGGCAATGCACAGCCTTGTAACCTCAAACTCTCAACAATTGCAGATAAAAGCACTGGGTTTGGATGAGACGAAGCTTATGAATAGGTATCCAGGGTGGAATAGGGAGACCTACAGGATCACTACCTCTTATGGATGAACCTCTTATTTTTGCAGGTAGATAGATTCAGGGCAAGGGGGAGTCATTGTCTTCAGTTGTGTACTCATTGGTAATGACACCAGGTTCCAAAGATAGTACCAATTCAATGGTCATAAAGATGACCTTAGTTAAACTAAATAGATCACAAAATAACCCCAAAGTCATGAATCCTAGAAAATGACAGACAGGTAGACAAGTGGGAAGTTGACAAGAGTAGGAGGGAGAAAAGAGAAAATTGCAGGAAGAGTAACTAGGCTGTATTATATACATATAGGAAATTTTCAGATAACTAAACAAAGAATAAAAATCAATAAAAATTACATAAATGTTTATTAATTAATTACTTATGAAATAGTAATATATGTTTTTAAATACAGCTATGTACTGCTCATTTGTAATGAATTCTTTAGTCGAAGATAAATTATATACAAGAAAACTTATGGATACAGGAATTTTAAAAAAAAATGCCTGTCACAAATAATTTTGTTGTAGAAATTTCTTATAGGGTGATTTAAAAAAATAACATGAACAATCAGTCCCACCATGTATAGTCCTTGGTTGGTGGTTGAGTCCCTGGGAGCTCTGAAGGTACTAGTTAGTTCATATTGTTGTTCTTCCTAAGGGGTGCAAACCCTTCAGCTCCTTGGGTCCTTTCTCTAACTCCTCCATTGCGGAACCTGTACTCAGTTCAATGGATGGCTGTGAGCCTCTACATCTGTGTTAGTTCTCCATGATTTGCCTCCCCTCATACTGCCTTTTCATTTCTCATCTTTTCTCAGGCTGAGGCTGCCCTGTCATGTAAATAGGACTTCAGGGTACAGAAGATATGTTAATAGGCAAACAAGAGACAAAAGCAGGTTACTTTTAATAGGACAACAGGGGAAGCTTTCACAAAAGGATAGATTCTTAAACTAGTTTTTACTTGTTCAATTTCAATATATAGGTTTAGAGAAAAATCTGAATGAAAAGGAGTTAGATATGGCTCAGCTTTCCAGAAAGACTCACTTCAATAAAGCCCTGGACAGTCAGGTACCACTTGATTTGGTCTTTTCTTATCCCTCATTGTGTCAGGGTAATCAAATACTCACAAGTCTCTCTGCACACATAGAGTTACAGAGCAGGACAGTCTGAGAGGCTGTGTTGTGCAGCTCAGTCTAGTATCCCGTTCATCCCACTGTACTGTGGTTTTTTTCCACAACCCGATTTCATTCCCAGGTGTTTGATTGCAGAACTTTCACAGAGAACTTAGCCAGATAAAACGGTGATTCAGATTTGCCAAATAGACGTTCCGGTAAACAAAACCTCAACATCTGAATGTCGAACTAAAAATCGCTGAGTGCAGAGTCTATGTCTGTGAATGCCACTGAACAGCTGAATGCTAAACAAAAACAAACAAACAAACAAACCCTTCCCAGCCTTGAGCCTCCTACCTATGACTGTATATAGTAACAACATTTCCTCTCTTGCAAGAGTACCTTAGGAATTAGGTCTTTTAATATATGCACAAATTGTCCTGAGGAATGGCAAAAGTTAAAATAGGATGTGTAAGAGTCTAAGCTCTTTATCCTCTGGGAGGGTATAGTTAAATAATTTGAAGACTGTAGCCCCTCAAACGTGTTAGACAGTACAGGGAAAGTCCAGAGGACTGTCGTGAATTCTCCATGCTAGAACAGTATCCGTTCCATAGTCTGTGTTCTTCTGTTCATGGGAGAGGGAATGAATATGTGACTGAAGGCAGTCATGGCATTCTTCCATCCTTTTGGCTGTGTGCCTTGGCTGCCAGACCTCTGGGCCAAGGTGACTGGCTGAACAGAGTCTGCAAACGGTTTATTTGGTTGAGGATATCTTGCTTCCATCTGAGTCTCTTTTTGATTGTTTTAATAACATTGTTTGAGGGCCAAATATGTGCTAAGAACTGTGGGGTGATTTACTGAGACTGTCAGAAACTCTTACAACCCTGAGAAAAACGTGCATATCCCTATTATCAATGTGAGACGGTCATTAGCAGAGAGGTCCTGACATTTACCAAGAACAGTATAGAAAATCTTCCCCTTGGATAGACTGTAGCACGTAGCAGTTATACACAACCTCAGAGATTCAAATTCAGGTTTATTTTTTTCTTTGCTGAGTCACCAAATTCATGCTGAGTCAGTGGACAGTGCTATCTGCTGCATCAGGATCCAGGCTGTGGAACAACTGGTGCCATGCCAGAGAAAATGACATCTCTGAAGGGTATCATTCCAGCAATACATGCTTGACTTGAAGTGACATGCAGCTGTTCCCATAATGCATTGAGAAGAACTAGTCCTGTGATAACCTTTGACCCTTACACGGACAAGGGAGCATTGCTCTATCATGGGACCAGAGATCAAAGCCAGGCTGTGCAGATAGCTGCCAGAGCTAGTGAGTGGAAGACTTAGTCTCAGAGTCCAAAATGTCTGACTTCAAAGCCAGCTTTGTTTCATCAACCACATTGCTTTGCTCAGTTTGCCCAGAGCTCTGCAAGCAGAAACTATACAAGTCATTTACCTTTTTGTAGTTTTTCAGTGAAGCTTGCCTTCTCCTTGGGTCTTCACTGGCTCAGAGTAACTCTTCCTCAGTTGCGATACATGGAAGCATGATCCCTTTGGACTCTGATGGAGGGCTTTCAAATAAGACCTCAGCTGAGTATGGATGCCATTGTTTCCTGCCCCTATTGGATCTGTAGCAGAAACTGCCTCCACTTCTTTCTCTGCTCTTCCAGCCCCATAGTAACAGAGCAACTTGTAACTCCAGAGCTAATGAAGCAATCTAAAAGTTGGCTAGAAGCACTTTGAACCACAGACGTCTGTGCTAGATCAGTGGCAAGACTTCTCTCTGCAAACTTGGACAGAGCTGGTGACAGTGACCTGCCAGCAGTGCTGAGATTTAAGGTTACTCATATTTCTTTCCCTGTTGGAAGCATATGATGTGAGTTTAGAGGCTCTGTAGCAAATGGCCCTGAAGCAGAAATCAAGAGCTTGGAAATCAGTCCTGCCTCTATCTTCACTAGCTGTATGGCTAGGGATAGATCATTTAATTTCTCTAAAATTCTCATTTTTCTCATCTAGGAAAAGACTTTCAGTTTTAGTTGCCATATTTTTAGATGAAAATGACAACCTACAAGAAATGTGAGACGAATGTCTTTAAATGAGCTAATAAGCATATTTGATTACCACAATAGCCAGAAGTGAGGGCACCCTATGCCACAGGACCAGTTGAATTATCCAAGGTCTCACAATGACTAAATGATAGTTGTAAGGCTTGAACAGAAGTCTTCTGCTGCAGAATATGGCACTCGTTTTTCTGGTCTGAGTCTGGTCTGAATCAGTAACTAATGTGGCCACGGCATGTGGAAGAGAGAAAAAGAGACAACTGTGGCAGAGCGAACAGTTTGAGTCTCTGGTTATTGAAGACCAGATTTGAATCCCAATCTTGTCACTTAGAGTCAATAGACTCTGAAAAGACACACTTCTTTACCACCAGCCTGGCAGATACAGTGAGGCATGTTAGTCCCTGCCAGAGCCATAGGATTAGAATATTAAGATCATCCTGCCCTGATTGGTTAACAGCCATTTCAACTGGATTTCTTCCTCATGACATTATCTTCTGCCCAGAAAGTCATCACTCTTTCAATACACATAAAATCTCTAATCATTACCCCGCCTATTTGTCTTTATGCTATATTCCCAGAGTCCTTTTTCACTCAAGCCTTTTCTCATCTCCCTAACTGGATTGACACCCCACGTAAGCCACTGGGCCATAGACATTTTCAAAGCACATGGTACAATTGAAGTTATCCACTTGTTTGTATGATCATTTGTTTAATCTTCATCTATTTTACTATATTTTATGCTTTAGGAAACCAATAGTTATATCTGTCAAACACTGTAAACATAGTATGTAGTACATAAGTTCTCAGTAGGTATTTAGTAGGTTTAGTTTCATGTAACTGGGTGGCTTGGTGGTTTACCCATGCTCATTCTTTGTCAGTTGTTATCCCCCTTCCCAGTTTCCCCTCTGCAAAGCCCCTATCCCATACCCTTCCCTGCTTCTATGAGAGTGCTCCCCACCCCACCTACTTCCACCTGTCTCACCGCCCTAGCATTTCCTTATGCTGGAGCATAGAGTCTCTACAGCACCACAGGCCTCTCCTCCCATTGATGCCAGATTAGGCAATCCTCTGCTACATGTGCAGCTGCAGCCATGAGTCCCTCCATGTGTACTCTTTGGTTAGTGGTTTAGTCCCTGGGAGCTCTGACCAATACAGATGTGGATGCTAACAGCCAATCATCAGACTGTGCACGGGGACCCCAGTGAGGAATTAGGGGAAGGACTGAAGGAGCTGAAAAGGTGTGCAACCCAACCCCTTAATATCAACCAACCAGACTCTCTAGAGCTCCCAGGAACTAAACCACCAACAAATGTACTATCTTTTATGTCTGGGAGATTCCTTAAAGACCTAGAAGTATGGGAGGTTATACGGCAAGGAAGGGATAAAGGTGACAGAGTCATTTGTACAGGAGATCTATTGGGAATTGAAACCTATTATAAGCATTGTAAGCACAATATGTAGAACATAATAAGTTCTCAATAAATAAATGAATGA
Organism: Mastomys coucha; assembly: GCF_008632895.1. Lineage (NCBI taxonomy): Eukaryota > Metazoa > Chordata > Mammalia > Rodentia > Muridae > Mastomys > Mastomys coucha. The sequence goes on from NW_022196914.1 coordinate 7,754,759, forward strand.
ATATTTAATGACTATATAAATACATACATGAAATAAAATATTTGCAATGATTCAAAGGGTAGATTTCAGTTTATGTTGTATCAGTCAGAGTCCTTGCAAGAAATAAATAAGGTCTGTGAATGGACTAGTTAAGGAATATTTAAGAATTGTTTTGTAACTACAGTTAACTCTATATATGACAAAGTTTAGTGACCCCTTTCTATTATATAAGTGTTTACACTATCCTGTGGCATCATCTGCCTTAGCAATTCTTTTATAATTGGAAATGGTGGACTTAGGCTTAAGGAAATGTAACCAGGGATAGTAAAATACCTTGACACTAGAAATAGTGGAAAGAACATGGAACTGAGCAACGAATGGAGGGGTCTCATTCTAATGAGAGTAGCTGTGGTCTTCAACAACATTGTGGTTGTTTTAGACCTGTGGTTCTCAGCCTTCCTAGTGCTGCAACCCTTTAATACATGTGGTGATTCCAAGCCATAAAATTATTTCATAACTACTTTATAACTGTAATTTTTGCTACTGTTATGAATCATAATATAAATATCTGATGTGCACAACATCTGAAATAGGACCCTCACATAGATTGTGACCAACAGGTTGGGAGCCACTACTGTAGAGGGACCCACTATAGTATCTCAGCTGTGTCTAGGTGTGCCTGAATCTGATAGCAAGATAAATATTATCATCAGCAGTGTCTTTCCACCCTTAATATACATACAGTACTTCCCATTGGCTTCACCAGACTGAAAACCAGAGGGAAGGGAACTGAATAATGTGCTTCCTGAAGGCTGGCTTTAAAGGCTAGAGAGCTGCGTAGAAAATAGAGTGAACAAACTCAGTAATTTGTTGCTGAAACAATTCTCAATTCTAAAGAATAATTTAAAAGAAACAATATTACTTGATTGCCGAGAAAGTTTTAATTTAATATTATAGAAAGGAATCATAGAAGTTTGACATTTTTATAGATAGCAGGAATTGTTAAAGTTTTCTTATGGAAATTCCATGGAAAGCGTGAATTAGGAAATGTGCAGAGGAGTTTAAGTTCAATGTGGATCATAGCTCTATTCTTCTACATCTAAGATTGCTATATTTGTTTTTCTTGTTTGTTGAGAAAGAGTTACAATGCAAGATTGGTAAGGTAACTACAAGAATTCAGTGTCTGACACACATAACATAATGGTAGCTATATCATGAAATGGTAGTTATTAAGAGGAAGGTGTGTAGTGTGTAGTTATTGTATTCCAGAGCCTAGAAACCTATGATAAAAGTTTCTCCTAGTACACATTCATGTAATTAGGACACAGAGCCATCCAGGATGGTATGATGGTCAGTGGGCTGGGAAATAATTAAAGCTTAATGTTAAGAACCCCCTGAAAGGTTAAACATCTTAATTATCAACAAATCTCCTGTGCAAATTACTCCATCAAAGTACCCCTTCCCTACCTTACAATCTCCCACATCTCCAGGTCTTTAAGGAATCTCCCAGTCATAAAAGACAGTGCATTGTAGGTGACAAAGATTGAACAAGACTGAACTACCAAGTCACCCAATTACATGAAGCTAAACCCCAGCCTCCTAAGCCAATCAAAGTCCCAGCTGTTTCGAATCCTTTAGTGGTGGTTAGTTCTACCTTCACAAGTAATGTCATCTTCTGACTCAGTTCAGATGCATTGTGTGAAAGTGATGAATTTCCCTTTTTTTTATTATACCTTTATCCACTTGCTGGGGGGTCAAAAGTCTTACAAGTAACCATTAAAGGACAGATGAAAGACTGCATTTTACTTTTCCACAGAGATAAGATCGGGAGGGAAGAATAGAACACATTGGATTTTATTTGCACCACAAAACACTCACCATATCCCATAGAATGCCTGAGGTGTTGTCTTTATGCCTTGTCTCAAGGCTTCTATCATTAAGAAAAGTAGAATCAAAGGGCTCAGGATTTATCACAAAGGTTTGAGCAGTGTCCCGGAAGATCAAGGGAAGGGATTGAAATAATGCAGCAACATAATTCACAAGCATAGAGGACAAAATGAAGGATGATGCTTATGGCTGGAGCTCTCTGGGCACAGGACATGTAGCTGTGCTGCTGTGTAGGCTGACCCAAACATAGAGCAGTATGATGTTTGCTGTCAAATAGTGTACAGCACACTAGAAGAGAAGGAGCTGTGTCCACAGCTTCATGTTGAAGGTCATTTATTTTGTTTAGAGAGTCTTCAACCTAACATCTTTCTTCCCCCTCCCCCCAAAATCAAGATAGCTTTGAAGGTCATAGGAGAGAGCAGAAGTATGTTCATGCTTCCTGTCTCACACAAAGAAATGGACAGACGAATTTTCAGAGAACAAAATATGATCTACCCAGTTTCTCTCATTTCTTGGGCTCCTCATCTACCATCCTATCTCATGCATGACCCATTTCTGTTGGTCACATTCTTCAGTAAACATCAAAAGGTTACCATAAAGAGGCAGGTGGGTTTTTTGTTTTGTTTTTGTTTTTTGATCTTGCCAGAAATAAAGGGCATATCACTACTGACAGAAAATACTATGAATAACTTTCAATATGACATCTCCATTGTATTGGGGGCCCAGTCTCCATGAGGAAACTGACACTTGAAGATATGTCTTGGTGCCCTTTTTTTGGAGCAGGAAGAAATAACAACAACAGGATGTTGTCTGTATTGAGGGAAGGAACGCTCTGGGTTCCAGAGTGGCCCTAGTAAGCAGCTTCAGTGAGGTACATAGACCTAGGCCTTCTGAGGCTAAGTAGGCATCCAGAGAGATAGGTCCTTTTTGTTCAAGGTCTGGATGAATATGGGACACTTTCCTAATGAGTAGCTAAAAGGATGTAAATGTGCTGCTAAAGAATGACTGGTCCATGATTTCAAACTGCATTCCATAGGGATTCACAGGGAGACATTGTAATCATTCTGCAAATGTTTGCCTTGAGTGTCATTAAAAAATGTGAACAGTTCTTGATTTTGGCACTCTTCTTTATTTGAGTTTCCTTCTACAGTTTCTCTCTCTCTTGGAATTCAGTTTTCAATAGACTTACCTAAAACTAAGTAATAAATAAGCTTCATGACTATCACGGTATCTCAAAATGATGGATTCCACACGACCATGGAGAAGGTGCACAGTTGCTTTTCATTTCTTTTCTTGCAAAGTTGTGGTCTCACTGTATATACCATCCTAGCTTGGAAATGTGTGTAGCCAGCCTGATGCTAAACTTACGATGCTCCTGCGTTAGTGTTACAGTTATTGAGATTGTAGGTACATGCCATCATGCCAGATGAAGGTAAATGTTTGAAAAAGCTGCTTCTTTTTTTCTGGGTCTTAATAAATGAACCCTTTGAAATACCCTTTTGGTTAATGGATATTAAGTCTGGAAAGACCCATTTTGGAGTTAGGATGTTTGCACAGAGAAAAAGGAAATTTTATTCGTATTTATGTATGTATGGTTTAAAATATCACCAATTAATTAATTGCACACAAAACAAAAGTAACATTACATATCACATATGGCTATGTACTTTATAAATATTGGAGAGGGACACACCTAATATATCAACAGTAATTTTGAATAAAACAGGAGACCAGATAAAGACGACTTTGTTATCTGCAACATTCTGCTTTCTTCTAATGGGAATTTTTTATTTATAATTGAGTTTCTTAGTTATTAAGTAAGATACAATGAATTAAGGATTTATTAAATGCCATATGAAACAGTTTTGAAGGGAGGAAAACAACTGAGGCTGTTTGCATTAGGTAGCTGTCCCCGGTTCATGCTACACCATCCCCCTTGCTCCTATCATGGTATCTGATCTACTTACCACTTCTCTTCATAAATGGAGTTAGCCACCTTGACCTTGGCAAGAGACTGAAATGGAAAGGTAAAGAAGCTCTATGGTGTATGGGTGGTGTGTCAAGGCTGCTGCTGTGCAGGTCTAAAGATGAATCTCACTCCCTTGGCACTGTGAAAGAATCACTGAGCTTTCAGAATTTAGTTTCTTCCTATCTCTATTTCAGATCTATCTCATCCCTAGATCCATCTCTTATCTATCTATCTATCTGTCTGTCTGTCTGTCTGTCTGTCTGTCTGTCTGTCTGCCTGTCTATCTGTCTATCTATCTACCCATCCATCAATCTATCCATCTATGTTCTGGGGACTCCACAATCTAACCATGTGGTCTATTATTGAGCTATGCACCTAGATCCTTAAGTGGATATAATTTGATCCACATTACAAATCTCTTTCTATAATATATAGTAATATGTGAAACTTGTCTTGGAGGGATCTAAGCAATTAAGTGCAGTAAAGTGGTTAGAGTTCTCTAACTCAGGCTTCCTGAGAGGACACGAAGAAAGTAATAATACTGCATAGATAAAAGCTCCAATTTATCAAGTGTTCACTGTGAGTTTGGCTTTTGGGGCTCTAATATAATCATTCACTTAACCCTTTGGGAAATGGACTCTACTCTCCCAGCATTAGAAATGAAGGGTTGGGGTTCACTTCTCCTACTTTTTTTTTTTAACCCAAGGCCACACCCACATATCTATTCAATCACAGAATTAGTACTTGATTTTGAGGGCCAAGGTCTGCAGTACTCTAAAGCCCATGCTCTCAAGTCACTCCTAGGTGTCGAGACTGGAGAGCAAAACATTTTATAAAGTAATTTAATAGTAATGAAGTCATCTGCACATATGCCAACCATTCAGCCTTCTATCCATATATTTCAGAAAAGATTTCAGGTGGCTTTTAAAGATGTGTCATGTAAGCTGAATTTCGGAAGACCCCGTGCTTAGGGAGGAAGGCTGGAAAGGGCTTTGTGGCAAGGTTAAAACATGGAAGAGTCACATGAAAGGATTCCTTGATAAGTAGCCTTTTCTGTCTACAAAGGGATACAACCCACGGCTAGCCACACAGGTTTCTACAGATGCTTGGACACAGTACATTAAATTTTCAAAACTAAAAATGGTCTGTAGGCAAAGACAGAGAGTAAAGATAATAAGAGTCACGAGAACACTGGTTTCACCAGCATAGAGCTATAACTCATGTCATGGTCTCCAATGAAGTCACTCTGCAGGTCATACTCCCTCTCATTTGGAACATTTGGCTGTTTTCCAGAAATGTAATCAAATCTACAAGTTTGAATACTTCAGCCTACAGAGATTAGGGGAAGAATGTTCTTTATCTTTTGAATCCATTCCAATGACTTTTTTATTGTTGTTGTTTTGTTTTTTTGTTTTTTGTTTTGTTTGTTTGTTGTATTGGTCTGAGTAGTATGGCTAACTACAATATTTAGAACAGGATTTTCAGATTGAAGAAATTAGATACAGAAAGCCCAATTAAATCTGAATTTTAAATACATAACCAATGATTGTTATGCAATAATTGGGACATGTATTAAAATATTTGTTATTTATATGAAACTCAGATTTATCTGAAATTGAAAAAGATACCATTTTTTTCTATTAATCTGGTGGCTTTCTTTATTGAACTGGCTACTTAACTTATATTTAAAATCCCAGATTTATTAATTTATAATGACTCCTCTCATAAGTTCTTTTTCAGAATGCCAAGGATCTGCAGTACTCAGTGCCAGGAGAAACATAGACTGTGACCTGTACCTGCTGCTCCTTCCCACAGGACCTGATCTGTGAGAGGCTGACCCCAAGCCACAGAGAAACAAAAGAGTTGAACCAAGGCATGAGTTCATGTGAATTTCCTTCAGGGTTGACCTTGGATCTCTTGTCACCTTCCTGTGACCCAGCTTGAATGATTTTCTGAAATTTTCTTAAGTGATTGTGTTAGCTTCCTTTACACAAACCTTATCTCTTCCTTGGAGTGTGTTTTAGTTTGTCTGGATAAGGCTGAGTATTCCCTGCATTCCCTAAGGCTACATGTTGTTCTCGGTTTCTGTGGGATTTCTTTCTTTGCTTATTTGTTTTAGGAAAAGACTCACTGATAAAAGAAAGCAGCCATCTGGGAGCCAGAGCATCTACAACAGCTGCCTACATAGGGCCCTGCATCATCCTTGGGTTATAGGGATTATATTTGTAATATGAAAACCCAGAAGTATCTTTTAAAAAATTAAATTATTTTATTTATTTATATTCCAAGTGTTGCCCCTCTTCCCTGTCCTCCCTCCCAGAGTTCTTCATTCTGTCCTCCCTCCCCTTTCCCTCTGAAGGGGTCCTCCCCCATCTACTCCCTCACGACCCTCCCCAATCCCACCTCACCCTACCAGCATTCCCATTCCCTAGGGTATCATGTCTCTACAGGATTAGGTACATCCTCCACCACTGAGGGCAGACAAGACATATGTAGTTCCTTCAATCCTTCTCCTAACTCTTCCACAGGGTTTCCTGACTTCAGTCCAATGGTGGGCTTTAAGTACCTGCATCTGTCTTTGTCAGCTGCTGGTAGAGACTCTCAGAGGATAGCCATGTTAGGCTCCTGTCTACAAGCACAACCTAGCATCAGTAACAGTGTCAGGGTTTGGCGTCTTTTGTGTGGCATGGATCCCAAGTTGGACTAGTCACGGGTTGGCCATTCCTCAGTCTCTGCTCCATTTTTGTCCCTGCATTTCCTTTAGGCAGTAACAATCCCAGAATAATCTTAACATGGCCCATGGTAGAACAACATGTAGAGTGGCTTTGTTTTTTATATGTAGTGCATTATAGACTTCCCTGAATGATAGAACTGATGAAAGGAGGCAGAAGCTAGCAATAAATTCTAAAACCAACTCACCATTATATCTTTGACCCACTTTAAAAGAATCTTAGACTCAAAAATTAGCTAGGATGATACATGCCTGCAATCTCAAGTGGAAAGCAAGAAGGTCCTGAGTACAAGGCCAGCCAAAATCTTATCTCAATAAAATAAGACAGAATAAAATACCGGAAGAAAATTCTGGTTCCTCTTTAACCTTCTCACTGAAATATCCACCATTCTATATCATTGTTTTTTCCCTTTTGTCTCTTGATTCATACATTATTTATATAAAATGATCAAGGAATCAGTTTATAATTGCTTTTTATCACAAAGGTGATCTCTCTTCTCATGATAAAATCCTGTAGTTACTCTTGTAGTGCTGTGACAAAGATACCTAACAGAAAAAAAAAACTTGAAAGTAGGAAAGTTATATTCTTAGTTCAAACTTTCAAAGAGAGTTTAGTCTATCATAGTGGGGAACTCATGAGATGGTCATGAGAGCAGTTCCACCCACGGTAGTTGGAATAGGTGACAGGGCAGTGGATTAGGAAGCTGAGTGCTAGATCAGAACCAGGTTTGGGTATAACTTTCAGAGGACTACCCCTGCTGATAGCCATTAGCCAGGCTCTACCTCCTAAAGGCTCAAAATGGTGCCACTAGCTGAAGACCAGTGTTTGTGTCCCTTGGAGACCTTTCATACTCAAGCTATAACAAGAATTATTGAAAACATATTTCAAGAGCTGGAAATATATCTCAGTTATTTAAGTACTTGTCACAAAATCTCAAGGACCTGTGTTTGATCTCCAGAACCTATGAAAACAGGCAAATGAGGAGGCAAGTATTTCTAATCCCAGTGCTGAATAGGCAGAGACAGGAGGATCCCTCAGGCTTGCTGGCTACCAAACCTGCAACTGGGCTACCTCCAGACCTGTAAGAAACTCTGTCTCAAAACAAAGTAAACCACTCTTGATGAATGACCTCTGAGGTTGTCTTTTGGTTGTCATGTTCAGATGCTAACAATTAACAAGTCAGACTACATAAAACTGAGAACTTTCTGTACTTCAAAGGAAACAACCAAGTGTAGAAGGAACCCACAAAATCAGAGAAAAATCTTTGCCAACTATACATTTGATAGATGATTAATATACAAAGTATATAAAGAAGTAAAAAGACAGGAAAGACAGAAAACAAATGACTGAATTGAAAATTAGACTATGGGTCTAAACAGAGAGTTCTCAAAAGAATAAAAATGGTTAAGAAACATCTCTGAAAGTGATCAGCACTATTATAAATTAGGAAATGAAAACTGGAACAACTTTGAGATTTCATCTGGCCACAGTCAGAATGGCTAACATCAGTGTAGCTACTGACAATAAATGCTGGCAAGGATGGGAGTGGGGAGAGCCCCCATTCCCTGTTGGTGGGACTGTAAAGTGATAGAGCCACTCTGGAGATCAGTGTGGAGAATCTTCGAAAAGCTGGAAATATTTCTACCATATAGCCATCAACTATGAATAGCTCTTCTGCTGGTTTAAGGACTCTGTGTTTCCTATCCATCCATGCTGGCATTTTGATGGGAACTTTGACTCTTGAGCGGATCTTATACAAGAAAACACAGCTGTTCTAGACAATGTGTGCATGTCATGTCATGTTGAGAAGTCATACTGCACAGCTCTCCTCCCTATCCATTGGCTCTTACATTCTTTCTGTCCTCCTCCCCACACAGTTTCCTGAGCTTTGTATGATGGAATGACCCTATAGATGACCATCTACAGATGAGCACTCAGAGTTATTTGATCTTAGCACTTTAACTAGTCATGAGTCTCTGCATTCACTGTCCATGTTGCGAATACCTTAAATCTATGAGAATAAACACAAATATTTAGAAAGCACTGTTTATTGAATGACAATTTAGTAAGACAGCAATAGGTTCTCCAAGGACCTGTTACTTTTCCAGTCATGGGCTTTTGGTCAGGTTTACAGTACCAGGTATTAGACTCCTTCTTCTATCCAATCAGAAAGCCGCTGGTTACACCCACAACCGTCATACTACTATTACACAGTAGATTCATCTTCCTAGTGGGTCAGTATTAGAATGTGTTGGCACAGCTCTAGGAAAGACCAGTGATAGGTTTTCTTCCTCAAAAACATGGTAATACCTTCTGGTATTATGTAAGCTCATTTCAGCCCTATTTAAATATTTTTTAAAATTACATCTAGCTAGATATTTGGGAAAAGGAAAATAATGATATTGATGTTGCTTGGAATACAAAGAAAAATATCTTTCTCTTAAAGCCAGTGGGGGAAATGTCAGATTCCTAATTTTGGTGACATTGAACTAAAATATTTTTGAATGTTTCTTGGATATATGTGAAGTCACTTTAAGTATATCAAAGCTTTCATTTTCCCTAATATTATAGAATTAAATATTAATTCTAGTATGTGACTATCAACAAGCAGTGTTTATAGCAACTTTGAAAAATTTACAAGGACAAGACAATACATCCATCCTTAGAGCTTATTAAAAGTTTGGTTTGGTTAACATTCTCTTTAGTATAGATTTGGTGGTGTTAACTGTGTTGCAAATTAGTTGGTGATGGCAGAATACTCATTAAAATGAGCTTTAAAGTGTTGCCAGGACAGGTAGTTAGTTGGCTTAGATGAAAACTAAGAGACTTTCACATTTTATTGTTTATTATCTTATTAAGAAAATTATAGAAATGCAGATGAAATTAAGAGAAGTCAGTGCACTGTATGTATATGTGGTTAATGATACACTGTACCATCAATCATTATATGGGTAAAGAATTGAGTATTAAGTGCTGGAGAAGTTTATCTTGTGGCTCTTGATACACTTGTTAAATTAAATCACTATGCTGCTGTGTTTCTGGACTTGCTAGTTGACTGTAAGCCAAATTCATCCTACCACATATTAGAAATTCCATCTGTAGTTTTTATTTGAACATTTTTCTTTTCTTCCCCAATAATGTAATTCCACCCTGGCCACCCACAAAAAATACAACATAGGGTTCTTTTGTATGGTGATGGTATTTTGAGGACAAAATAACATTACTTACAATTAAACTGAATATCTGAAAGTCTACATGATTCTGTAGTGTGTTGTTTTGAGAATAACTGGGTGCTTCTGCCTTTAAAGTTTAATCTTGGACTTTAAGACCAGTTAGCTTTGTCAGGATTATAATTTTAGGGTAGAAATGGCAAATTAAAGCAAGAGTTCCTAAGTGTTCTTTCCAACATTGAATATGGGAGAAACTCTTTGTTACTTAGCTTTCAAATTGTCTACAAGTGATAAACTGCTCAGCATGACCTGTTGTACCTGGTATGCCAGCTGCTATGTCATAAAACTTGCTGTTTTGATTTGACAGGCCAGGCTACACTGTAGCAATAGGCCACACCAAGGCACAAGTGGCTTCAAACAGCAGATGAGTTCTTGTTTTCAGTCTTTATCCACCATAGGTCACCAGAAGGCTTTATTGCACCACAATATTGCCTCTACTCTAGGATCTGTCCTGATAAAGTGACCATTTTCTGGGATACCACTACTCAAAATTTTAGGGTATTCCCTTTCTGGAGGAAGTAAGCAAAGTAAGACCTCTCCAGGGTACAGAGTCTGTATCAGGGAAATGGGTGGTGTCACATAAACGCTAAAACGTACTTGGAAACTTCCTGTTCTTGGAGCTAACACGAATCACTTTTAGTTTAGGATTTAATTACATTGGACAAGATACAACTCCATTGCGATAAACACAGGGTCTGCTATTTAGGACGTTGAATCCTTTCATGTGTATGTAAATATGTGTCAAAAAAGGTAGGGTGCTGAAGGCTTGATGTAAATGAGTGGATAGTATTTAAGACAGCAAGAAGTACTATCGATTTTATTGATTACTTTATTGATTCAGTTTCTATGACCTCACTTTTGAATTGCTATGACTAATATAGTTGGCAGAACTGATTTAAGGGAGGAAGGGTATATTTTGATTTGTGGTTTTAGAGGGTTGCAGTCCATCATCATCACAATAAGGAAGGCAAGGAAGATTGGGTTTGTCTTTAGCAATGCAAACATGAGACGGAGTGGATGTTCATTCACACCATAGACTAGGAAGCAGAGAAGGTACGTGAACACAAGGGGAAAGCATAACTCTCAAGGCCAATACATTCATTCACTTGTTTGTTTGCTTGTTTGCTTGTTTGCTTGCTTGCTTCTTTGCTTGCTTGCTTGCTTGCTTGCTTGTTTCTAGCCAGGCCCTGTCTCTTGATCTATGCACCCTTCCAAATACTACCACAAGGTGGGGGCCAAGAGTTCACAAAAATTCATAAGCACATAGGGACATTTCAGATTTAAAGCATGATACTCTAATCCTATTCTTTCAAAGACTCTTGGCCAAATGCATTTATTTCAACTCCAAGAATCCCCAAAATCTTTGTGTTGTCAAGATTGTTTAAAAGTTTACAGTCTCTGCAGAAACTCAAGGAGATCTCTTCTCTATTAGTTTGTAAAATAGAAAAAATGTACACACTTATAATGTAAAATAGAAAACTAAACATTTTTCATTCAGAAAGGGAAGAATGGACCAAACTAATGCAAAACCTTGTCAGACAAATATCAGGCCCTGAAGCTCTCTGTGTTCAAGGAAGCACTCAGGGAAAGGGTGTTCTTCTGCAACTCTCATTAAAAAAAAGGCATTTCAGAGATTTAGTCCATTATCCTCATGGCAGTGAACATGGCAGCACAGAGGCAAATGTAGTAGAGTTCTTCTTTTATTTTCAAAGCTGAGGACCAAACCCAGGGCCTTGCACTTGCTAGGCAAGTGCTCTACCACTGAGCTAAATCCCCAACCCCGAGTTCTACATCCAGATTTGAAGGCAGCAGAAGACAAAGAGAGAAAGAGAGAGAGAGAGAGAGAGAGAGAGAGAGAGAGAGAGAGAGAGAGAGAGAGAGAGAGAGAGAGAGAGAGAGAGAGAGAGGGAGAGAGAGAGACTTTGGGACTAGCTTGGACTTCTGAAACATCAAAGCTCACGTCCAGTGACATACTTCCTTCAAGAAAGCCATACCTACTAATTCTTTCAAATAGCACCATTCATTAAGCATTCAACTATATGAGCCTATGGGCCTGCTCTTTTTCAGAACACCACGTTCCAATCCTTGGCACCCATAGGCTTGTAGCCATATCATAATGAAAAAATTCATTCATTCTAACTTCAAAAGTCCCCATGGACTATAACAGTCTCAACACTATTTAAAAGTTCAAAATTCAAATTCTCTTCTGAGACTCAAGGCAACCTCTTAACTGTAACCCCTGTAATATCAAAATCAAAAACAAGATCACATACTTCCAACGTGCAGTGGTACAGTCTATCCATTGCTATTTCAAAGGAAGCATAGTGAGGAAAAACTGGAACAACGGAAGTCCAAACACTCAGCTGGGCAAACCTTACACTCTGAATCTCCATTTCTATTTCTGTTCCTAACTGATACTCTGAATATATTTTACTGTTGGTATTCTCATGGGCATTCTGATCTCATCTTTAGACTTTTACACATGCATTCACACATTCACAAAGTACTTAATGTGTTCATGAAGTACACAGCTGTATCATCTATTGCTGTGATAAACCATCATGATCAAGGGAACTTTTTTATTGGATATTTTCTTTATTTACACTTCAAATATTATCTCCTTTCCAAGACCCCCCCCAGGAACCCCCTATCACATCCCCCTGCTTCTGTGAGAGTGTTTCTCCACCCACCTACTCACTCCTGCCTCCCCACCCTCAATTCCCCTCCATTTGGACATCTATTGAGCCTTCGTAGGACCAAGGAACTCTCCTCTCAATGATGCCTGACAAGGCCATCCTCTACTACATATGCGGCTGGAGCCATGTGTACTCCTTGGTTGGTGGCTTAGTCCCTGGGAGCTTTGGGGGGTGTGGTTGGTTGATATTGTTGTTCTTCCTATGGGGTAGCAAACCCCTTCAGCTCCTTCAGTCCTTTCTCTAACTCCTCCACTGAAGACCCCACCCTCAGTCCAATGGTTGGCTTTGAGCACCTGTTTCTGTATTTGTCAGGCTCTGGCAGGGCTTTTCAGGAGATAGTCATATCAGACTCTTTACAGCAAGCATTTCTTGGCATCCACAATAGTGTCAGGTTTTGGTGACTGTATATGGGATGAATCCCCAGGTGAGGCAGTCTCTAGATGGCCTTTCCTTCAGTCTCTGCTCTATACTTTGTCTCCATATTTTCTCCCATGAGTATTTTGTTCCCCTTTCTAAGAAGGACCAAAACACCAACACTTTAGTCTTCCTTCTTCCCTTGGGAACTTATAAAAGAACATGTTTAATTTGGCTTATGGTTTTAATTTTGGCTTATAGTACATGGTGGTGGAACAAAAGACTTGGTGGAAGGAAGCGCAGAGAGATCTTAATCTGAGAGCAAGAAGAGAGAAACACACTGGAAATAACAGGAGGTTATTGAAACCTTAAAGACACACCAACAAGGCCACATTTCTTAATCCTTCCCAAACTGTTCCACTAATAGGAAACCAGGTAGTCAAACATATGAGCATAATTGGGAGGGGGCATTTTTATTTAAATCACCACACCCTACTTCTCTGGGATTGGTTTTCTGTGTTCATTATTTCCAAACTTTGCAAAGAATTAATTCTCTATCTCTGCAGGGACCTGTGAAATCTAACTGCTCTGTGGTAGGGAAAAAGAGTAAACCTTTGGAATTCATGACTCATAGCAATCAAATCTGGAAATATTCATGCAGTCCTTGGTAAGAACATCACTGCATGTTCATTTTATCGTTCCAACTCTTCCCTAGCACCAGTTCGTCCACTAGTTTTAAAACATGTTCATGAAGCCATTGTATAAGGAAAGTTATACCAGCAAACACCTGAGAGAAACAACTTAAGAAGGCAGAGCTTTATTTTGACTAATGGTTTCAGAGAGGCACAATCTATGGTAGCAGACAAGGGCAGTTCAGTGCATCTGTCCATGGTGCCAGGAGCATGAGGTTGAGCAGCCCTTCTTAGCAGACCAGGAAGCAGCGTAAACTGACATCAGAGACCCTGCCTGCACCAACTAGAACCCCCATCTCTTAAAAGTCTCCACATCCCTCAGAAGAGTACCACACACAGAGAAGGATGGTTCAAAACATTAGATTTTGTTAGACATTTCAAAAGAAGCACATAACATTTTCCCTATCCTCAAGGTTTCTGGAACTATGTTTTGAGATAACCTGTGAGACTGTCACTGGTTACAATCTATCTAGTAAAACCCACCACACTACAGCCTCAGCTGCATGATTGGTCTCTGAACACTTGCTTCTCTTGTTCTGAGCATGCTTCATGTTTGGAGGCTATAGTCTGCCCATGTGGACATGCTCCTCCTTAACTTTATTTTTCCTTTAGAATTTACTTTGACAGTTCTCCAGAGTGTGGGGCTTGGACAGTCCCTTTGAGTTTCCTTTTCCATAGGAAATTAAAAAAGAATTTCACCTAAACCTCTCTTGAGGAAAACAAAATCTAGAAACAATGATACGTGTTAAAATCGATACTTATGCTTTCACTTGGCTTGCTTTTTTCCCTTGGCATCTGCCAAAAGAATTGTTATACTGTGAAGTCTGTTGGAAGCAGTTTGCTTTAAAAATTCCATCTTCGGTGAAAATATGAACCATTATAGTTGTGCTTTTTCCTGTTTTGCAAATCTGTCCTTCGGAATCACTCTCAGATTCGTGTCTGAACATGGATGCCAGATTTGCACGAAGCCCTTTCCTATTTTTTTCTGCTCAGGTACCAAACTTGGTCTTTATGTCCCATTAGACTAAGAAGATGGCTTTATTCCTAGTGTTTGCAAAGTGCTGGTTCTCTATCTCCCCGCAGGGACTAGTGAAATCTAACTGTACTGTGATAGGGAGAAGGATTAAGCCTTTGGAATTTGTGACTCACAGCAATCAAATCTGGAAATATTCATGCAGTCCTCTGAAAGAATATTACTGACTGTTCATTTTATCCTCCCAGATACTCCCTAGCACTGGATCTTATGATAGTTTTAAATATGTTCACAAAGCTATTGTATAAGGAAAGCCACGCTGGCAAATACTCAGTGCTATAAACATTTATATTACCAAACCAAGAAAAACATTTTCATAAATGTTCGAGGCTTTTTGTTCCCCACTCTTCGATCGCCCTCCAAGGATTTACTGCATATAGCCGCTCCACTCACTCACACGTTTGCTAGTGCTCCCCTGACTAAATGGTGTTAAAGTGATGATGGGACAGCTTTTGCATCTCCATGCTTCTTTTTTCAGATAGGTTTCTTAATTTTTTGTTGTTGTTTTAGCAATGTGCAGGATGAGTATTTCAAGCACTCACGACTAGTTTAACCTTTCATTTTAAAAAGAAAAAGTATTTTAGCTTCTTACTTTAGGTCATCCTGCCCACCTGCTGGACTGAGTTATTAGAGAGACATTTGAGTAGCTTAACGTTAGTAATTATCTTACACAGGTTGGTGGTGAGCTCAGGCTTCCCTTCTTTGTTTAGATAATAAGACTGATGAAAACAGCCTGCTCCAGGTGGTAAATTCTAAGCAGAGAGTATTTTAGGTATTTTTTTCCCAATCTATCTGGACTGGCATGTTAAATGGCTGTTTAATGCATATAAACATGTGAGTGAGGAGGTGTATTGTTATGTGAACTTTACAAATAAGGGAACAAAACCTCCCATAGGATCTACAGGAACCTGCTCACATCGTATGGAGAACATGTGGTCAATAACTGGCTTCACTTTCACATGCTTCACCTGGACTTCAGTGGTCTTTCACAGACAGCAAAGACTGGGGTCCTTATATGCGTGGATTGCCTTACAGGGTCTTAAGTGATTTTTAATTTCTTTTTTACTTTTTTGTTTGTTTATTTCTGAAACACAGTCTTCATATGTAGCCTAGGCAAGACTTAAATCTGTAATGTTCCCATCTCAGCTTCCCAAGTACTGGGTTTACAGGCATATACATACCATGGTGCCCATCCTGTAGTGTTTCATTAGAATTATTTGTACAACTTTAGGAACACATGTACACTTTGATATCAACAGTACAGACTCAGATTTAGGGGGTCTGACCTGGAGCCTGGAAAGGCATTGATGTAGTTCCTGGATCACCTCTCTTTCTCTCTCTCTCTCTCTCTCTCTCTCTCTCTCTCTCTCTCTTTCTCTCTCTCTCTCTCTGTATATGTGTGTGTGTATATACTGGTCACTCTTCAAGATGACCCAGAATCAGCTTTCAGCACCCACATGTTGGCTTGCAAGTACCTGTAACTTCAGTTCCAGGGGCTTTAACCCCTGTGCTGGCCTCCATGGCCAGGCACACAGTTGCTACACAGACACAATGCAAACCGAACATCCATACATATAAAACCAATTATACATGTCCATGCAGCATTGCAAGAAATTTGTTTTCTTCTTTTCAATTGTGCTCTGCCTGCTAATTAGCCCCTAGAGCAACTGTGTTTTAATACAATAATCATGCCCTTTCCAACTCATTTGCGTAATTCTCTGTCTCATTTCATGGTGGCTAAGCATTCAATTTATGTTCATAAACTGTGTTTTATTAAAACCATTGAGAAATTTAGACTTGAAGAAGCATTTTTAAGATGAAATCACTCTGTGAGGCTTAGAGTGGAAGCAACGGCCTTCCTGTGGAATTTCCTCCCCACCCCTGAGTCCCACCTCTCAGTAGTGATTCTCTGTTTGATATTCTACAAATTTCTGTTACTTGCTTAGTTTTGAAAGGAAAATTTCCATTGGTGTCATTCTGTACAACACGTGTAGTTCAGAGTATAACAAACTGGAAATTTTTTCTTCTGTGGGCTTTCCATTCTGCCAATAACATGACATTTTGTGTTTCTGTAGTGATGGAGCCATGACTCAACCACAAGTTCTGTGATCTATATGTCTCAGTCCTTCACTTTACAGCCTTTGTCTCTCTCAGTGCTCATTGCTCTTTGGGGAAGGATTTGCTCATCTCCGCACGCTTTCCCCCTGACTTATCCTGGATTAATACCTGACACAGTCAACCTCAGAGTGAATAGACTGTAAGTAAATGTGAGAATCTATGGTTCTCGAAGCCCCTGTCACCTCTGGGGACACTGAAAAGAACAGGAAAAGAGTTTATGATATTACTCACTCAAGAATGAGTAAAAAATTCCCCACTTTTATTATTCTTTTGGGTCTGTTTAGTTTATATAGTTTATGTGACAACCTCAAACTACAGTTTTCCACTTAAAAAAAACCCCACCTCCCATTTCCACATAACTTCCTGGCCTCTCTAGCCCACCCACCCCCTTTCAGAGTTCTTTGGCTTCCCCGAGAAAGCACTGCACGTCAGCCACCTGGAAGGTGGTCTATCTGCTTCTGCAGCTTCTTCCTGTGTTAAACTAGCTTCCAGGTGCTTTCTGTCCTTGGAGGTACCCAAAACTGCTATGCTGGCATGGCCGTTTGTGAGTGCAATAATTCTCCGGAGGCATAAATTCATATCCTGTTCTCACTATGCATTTTATTAACTGTGAGAATTACTTCGTTGCCAGGGCCTGGCTAGAAACTGACTTGGTACCCAGTGCTAACAACGTCTTTAAAAGCTTATAAATAGGGTCATAAACACTATTTGCATTAGTAGAAACATGTATTTTTAGTGTTTCCAACACCCTTTTTCTCTTGATTACCTAGTAAGTGCACAGTTGTCTGCATATTTTCAAGCTGTGGTTATATATGGACACTTTTTTGTTGTTATTTAAACTACTTTTATAATCAAGTTAGTCTTGTATATTAGCCTTATCTTCAAATGACACAAACCTTCCCAAGTTATATAACCTAAGGTGTTTGCCCTGTTTTTAACTACAGTCAAAAATAATAAACCTGGCTAATATTTACTTTTTTTATGTGAAAGGTGTCTCTGTGCATGCAGTGCCTGAAGAGGTCAGAAGAGGGGGTCAGATTCTTTAGAAGTGAAGTTACAGGACACACAGGCACAGGGACTATAACCCAGGTCCTCTGGAAGAGCTGTCAGTGCTCTTTAACACTGAGCCATTCCTACCAACCCATACACCTGTGATTTGATACAAGCAATAACAAAGTTACACTGTTGCTTAGTGTATATTACAGAATGTGAACTTCAACAGCGTCCAGGGTAGTAATAAACTTACAAGCTCTTTCTTTGAAGGGCATAGTTGAAGCCCACTTCCCAGGTTTCCGGGATATTACACATCAGCTTCACATTGGTGAAATATAAAACAAAAGCTTAAGGAGGCACAACTCATTATGATTATGACTTTTCCCCACTCTTTGAGATTATTCCTGCTGCTTGAAGATGTGAAACTCATCCTTTTAAAGAATATTAGTTGAAAACTCTGGAAGAGAAACAATCGCACACAAGGTTTACTTGGATGGTAACACTGAGAAGTTATGCTAATATATGCTACATATTATCCAGAAAACTTCCAAATAACTCTAGGTCAGGCTTTGAATTCAGTTCAAGTGACCTGATGAGCACTTACTCATGCCACATACCAGACACTCTACTAGGTAATGAAGTCAGAATAATTATGCAAGAATTATAGTTGACAGAATCTGTCCTTAAAAACACATGGCACAGAAATAGAATTTTTTTTTGTTGGTATTTGTAAAGGGATAAGCAAAATTAATGGGAAAGTATTGATTATGTACCAACTTTCTCTCCTTAGTGTTTTTTTCTCCTTATGTTTCTTTGTGCATTTTATATTCCACTTCCTTAAGACAGATTATAGAGCATTCCCTCTCTGTCTGCTTCTCACCCTACCCTGATACAAACTACAATATCTTCTTTATCATGAAAAACTGAATCCTCCGTGGAGGAAGGTGGCCATGAGCAGAGAATGTATATGACTCCCCAAAGCCAGGAAAATTAAGGGCACACCCCCATTCCCCACTGAGCTCCAAGAAGGCAATGGAGATGTTAGCAGTCTGACTCCAACCAGTGAGACCTGCTGCTCTCATCCTCCCTGTGACGTCACACGTCTCCCACGGAAGAACTGCATATATGGTGTATATTCTGCAGACACCAGGGCCCATAAAATCCTGAACCAAGAAGAATTAGCAAATGTAAGCCAGGATAACAATACTGCACAGATGTGAGATAGAAAACACAACTGTAGTGCTAACACTTGGCCAGTGGAGGCAGGAGGATCGGGAGATTCTACGACACTTCAGTTATATAGTAAGCCTGAGGCAAGCCTAGACTACAAGAGGTCCTTTCTCTTGACAGCTAAGTTATACTATAATAACTTACAGAGAAGAGTGAAAATGCTTTTTAATAAACATTGGCCTCTTTCTACATCTGAGAAGTAGTAATACGTAAGCTAAAAAGAAAAAAATTTCAGCCTAGGAAGTGAAAACAAGTGTTCTGTTTGTCACACAGAGGTCATGCTCTGAGAACATTGGTGACGTTTTCCATGTAAAACTCATTCATTCCCTGTGCATAGTTTGAAAGCTACTAAAGATAAAATGACAAAATTGCCACCACATTTCCATTTAATTTTCCTCCCACTTAAGGCCTGCACCTTACAGGAAGGGCCCCTAAAACAAATCAAACAACAACAAGAGTCACAGTACATGGGAACTATTATTCATCCTATGCTCAGACCATACTTCACTCACTGAGTCTGGAAATAGCAGCCAAAGGTGCACAAAATTGCACAAAGCACCTTTTTGCAAATTTTTACACAGAGGTACTTTTTATCTATACAGAATACCAAAATATTCACCGGTCTTCTTTAAAACAAATTTGGCCTTTGTAGTATGCACCATACTGGAATATAACTACGTAAAAAAATATTTGAGTGTCTTCCCATGAAACTGGCAATTTGCCATATGTCATCTGTTGGCCAGCAAATTATGCATGTCCATTCTATGGAAACAGACACTGCAAGTGGGGGCAGTATTAGTGAGTAGTACTGAGATTTAGGACACTAACCCACATTATACTGAAATATTGATCTATTTCTTGGGCTGGTGAGATGTTGGTTAAAGGCATCTGCTTCAAACTGACAACCTGAGTTCACTCTCAAGGATCCATATGATGAAGGAGAGAGTCTAGTCCTGAAAGTTGTCCTCTGACTTCCACATAAGAACCGTGGCATGCATGTGTTATCCCCCCACCCCCACCAAATAAATGTAATTTTACAACTTTTATAAAGATTGATTCTTGTGTGACATGGATTTCTGAATAGCTAAGAAAGCATTCCAGTTTTTCTTCATCCTTGTCTTTGTGAGGAACAAGTTGATTTGGGTCTTCTGTGGCCTGATGAATTCTTATTCCCTATAGGAAGAACTGATCAAGTGATTATGTGCATATAGCTTAGTCTCTGGTAGACCTTAGAGAACAAGACTTAGGTCAACAGGGAATTGCTTGTCTTGATTTGGTGCTGATAAAAGGTAAGGATTTCTCCTTTAGAGAATACCAGTTGGTTTAACATATAGGCTAACACATGGAGATTCAGTTAAATAATAGTTAGCAGCTAAATCTCAGATTTAATGTTTGATTCAGTGACTTGGGGGAACTGTTACTAACAGTTTTTATGAAGGTTGGCCTTGGACATAATCCATTTTTAAAGTAAACTACATGTCTTTAAGGGATCAGTACCATTACTGTGGAAAACACTTGTGTATCTCTGCTCTAAGCCATATTTTGATGGGGAATATTGATAATTATAAGTCCCAAGTACAAATTTTAATATAGCAAATCTAAAATAGTTTAATCAGTTATGGATCACAGAATTTTCATAGGCATTCCCTATGCTTGGGTCACGGAATTGACAGTGAACATGCCAGTCCCCATGGTATGGTGAAATTTGAAGTTCGGTTGGTGACTCCTTTTCAGTTTCTGAGTCTAGCTGGTAGCCATAGTCATTTTAGCAACTATGTGTTGATTCCTATAGCTTGTCTCTTACAAACTGTATATGCCAAACCCACAGCTTATAACTTGGAAAGTCTAAATCTGGAAGAAGAGAGAGAAGATCAGAGAAGAGTATAATCAGAACACTGAACAGGCTTCATCTGATTTACAAGCTAACTGAAAAACTGTTGAGTTGTCAAAGTGAAGAGATTTTTTTTTAGAATTTATTTTTTTCTGTGTTGTTTTAGTTTAGTTAGTTTTTTGTCTTTATTTGTTTTATTATAGAGACAGAGGATTGCTATGTAGCCTAGTCTAGTTTCAAACTCATGATCCTTCTACCTCTCAAATGCTGTGATCATCTGCACCACCACACACAGGTGGGAAGTGAATTTTGAAGTAATAAAGTAGAATTTGGCATGGTCTTTAGATCTGCTTTCAGCATCTCAGTGAGGGTTTTGGAAGTCTTATAGGAAGACATGTGCTTTCATTTCGCTTTTGAAAGATCCGAGGACAAGAAAGAAAACATTGCAAATGGTAGTTTCAAACTTGTATCTTGAATACAAGTGTATTCTGTATAGAGAAGGCATTGTATACATGTGCTAAATGACTATGGTAGAAGGGTATATATTACAGAGGCAAGAAGAGTGGAGTAGAAAAAGCCCAGGCTTTTGAAGAAAATATAAACCTTTTCTTGCCTTTGTAAGTTAAGTGTACAAAACAGTGAAATGTGGGGTTTGCTCAATAGGCCATGTCCTCCTGCTGGGCATTTGCTAAAATGGATTTACAATTGAAGCTGGGTATCCTTGTAAGCCGCAGCCACCTCACAGGGACTAAGAGCTACACCCCAGAGTGTTAGGACCAACAGAACAAGACCTTTGTCCTCAGAACTAACTCCTCAGGACAGAATCCCAACTTTGATAATTGCTGGTTAACAAATGGATGATACCTGTTTTTCTGTCTACCAACCAACTCTATACATTTTATCTATCTAACTCCACCAAGCCCCTATCCCTTTTTAGCATCCCAAAAGAATGCAGCCCAGCATCTTTTCCTGCTAGATACTTTGAAAACAGATCCCTCATTTATTATCTTTATGGAAGATGTTCTACCAAATGTAGCATCCTGTGAAGTGTCTAAAAATCTAGCCTAGGAAGACCTTGATGAATGGAACTAAAAGTCCTAAGACCTGAGAACCCAAAGTGGAGAGAGGAATGAGCATAAAAATGTAACATAGCACTAAAATCATACACACACACACACACACACACACACACACACACACACACCAAAACAGGAAGCATCTCTTTACATTTAATGAAGGCTCAAGCCATAGCCCATCAACTTCCCAAATTCTTTAAAACAGTCTTCTCTGGGCATCTGAGGAAACAGATTTGGGTATGTCTTTTTGTCTCCTTGCTAGTCAATATTCAACAAAACTCTCTGGTATAAGATTGTTTCTCTTGAAAACCAAAAAGCAGTTGCAGCTAAGACACCTCATGAATATAGCTACTTAAACAAAACCTTGACAATGACAAAGTCAACAGTCAAGCTAAAGCAGAAGAGGAAAATATCACCAGGTCTCACCCCTAAACAAAGAACTACAGGCAACTAGTAACTGCTGAGAGGGGAATTAGTTTCTCTGAGAGATGATGCATTGAACTGGCTATCAAGTACAAAGTGATCAGCCCTGAAATCACGTAGACATAAACACCACCAATGGACTCAGCCTGGCTACATTATATATTTATATGTAATACTACACATATGTGTAACAATAATAAAGAAAATTTGACCTTTAATTTGAGATGATACATCAAATATAGATTTGCAGTATCTATATGTACCAGACAGCAATCTCTTGATTGTGAGTAATGATGACATGTTGGCTAGTGTTATGGGATTTATTTAGATCCAATACAAATCAAACACCAGGTCAATGTAGATGACAATCATTTATTGTAATCAAGCTGTAGCTGATGGATCAGGCCTGCAGAACAAACTCAAGAGCTGAACTATGATGCTGTGCCAGAATATCACAAAATATTTGAGTTTGCAAACCACAAACATCTGTGCCAAGTTATTGTTACATTTTCCACCAATCAGGATTTAGGGATAAGTGCTTTCTTTATGTGGTTGATCTATGTCAACGATGAACTGAAAGAATGAAGGTTTTACAGTTCAACCAATCAAATACATTTGTTCTTTCATAGTTAGGAACAGTCATTATTTTGGGGGGAGTAAAAGATGAATAACAGGAGCTGTGGTTAGGTACAGCCATTATATTCTGAAACAGAAGATAACAGAAGCTGTTCAGCTATTAGGAATTTCTTAGCTCCCCTGGGGCCTGGGACCTTGAACAAAATACTTTCTTCAACCATTAAGCTAATTCAGACCTGATGTTTAAATTTCACTTTTAGTTTTCCAAAAGAAATTGAACTAGCTGACCAAGTACCATCCATTCTATAGGCAATTCAGAATAGAACTAGAATTCTCAGATTGATAAGTCTAGCACCACATTTCAAAAATAAAGTCCTAATAATCACAGATTCCAGAATGCAGATGTCTGTAGAGGGTTACCTCCCTTCAGGCATCATACTTCTATAAGTTCTTTGATCTAAAAAAATTACAGAAAAGCCACTATAATGGTATCTCTACCACAAACCACATGCTACAGAAAACTATAGGTAGGATACTCTACATATGATTTCCTTTCTAAGAGTAAAGTAATACCCATCTCACACCAAGTTAACAAATTTTCTCCTTCAGTTTTCATCCCATGCAGCTGGACTTCTTGGAGTCTCAGAGGAACAGAGAAAACACCAATTGGACTACCAGTCAACTGTGTCAGATAAACTGGAAAGAAGAATTTAAATGTTTATCAAAGCTCTTGGGAGCTATTGCTTGGATTTAATTACTGGTCAATTTATATTGAGCTTATATCTTTCAAAATATATCATTTATGATGGATTTTGAGGATGTCAATAACACAGAGCTTCATAAAATAAAATCTTAATTCAAAATTTATGTTATACAACTTCATATGTATATATGCTCATTTTGTCTTGTATATGAAAAATAGAATTTTTCTCACCCTTCTAGACCCAGTATAGATACAGACTGAGGTATGACCCATAACGTTAAGTAATCATATAAATGTATCAGTAATCAGTTCACTATGTACAAAAACACACTAAATTGAAAGACAAGCGATAGCATTGGATGTGGTCCTCTGTAAGTAAGGCCTGCCTTTATTAATTCAATAGTGGACAATTGTTTCTATCCTGGTGACCGAGCTCAGCTTCATGGATAGAAAAAAGGCATTAACTATAGCCCTGAACTGATTTCCTTCATCCAGTTTTATTTCAAAGCCCAGTTTTCATGAAATTCTGACTCACCCTTTCTATTTCCTTTCTCTCATCTTTTCTATCTAAAACAAACAAAACAATCAAAATAGTGTGCTGAAATCTGATTGGGTTGGCATACAAACGTCGTTGTGTATATTTAATGTCTGTAGTTTACTGCTATGCACTTATCTGCAGGCTCTGACGCAGCTTCTTCCTACGTTTGGTCCTATAAACAGATAGAGCATCTGGGTTCATTTTCTACTGCGCAACGTCTTGTTCTTGAGTGAGGTTCCAATGTGTCCTGGAAGGAGTGAGGAATATGGAGACCTAACAGTTTTTTTGCAGAAATAGATTACACACTCTGTGTCCACAGAGATGCAGTCTACGCCTGGATGAGTGCTGACATGAGTGCCAAGGTTTCCTTCTGACCTGCTTCTAAGAGAAGAATTTGTTTCTGTTCCAGCATGTAACAGAGGGGTTGTTGTTGTTGTTGTTGTTGTTGTTGTTTTTTAGTTCACTTTTCCTGACAGTTTAAACACTTTTTAATGTATTGCTCATTGCTGGTGCTGAGGACAATAGAAATATTCTATATAAGACTCGAATTATTGGCCATTTCCTTCAGTTACACAGGTGTTCTCACTGTGAGCCTCTAAAGCTTTAAAGCATACACACCATCACTTTCTAGTAATGGTTACAGTAAGGATTTGAATTCCACCATTTTCCTACTCATCTAAATGACTTATGTGCTTTCTTTTTCATAACCTGCCTTTGATTTATTTATCTAAGTTCTCCATGGCATCTCATTGTCTTTTTGCCACCAAACCCTCTCCTTGGCTGAACTTGAATGATTCACAACTATAGTCCTGGTGTATATGGCCTGTGTCTGTGACTCTTGGGTTAGTTTACATTGGTACTGTGGTACAAATAAGAACAATGCCTTGCCATTTCTGAGAACTCATCATTGTAAACTAGATTCCTAGGCCTAGAATTTCAGGCCTGTTTTATGACAGCCACCTGGATGTCTGGGAGATTCATGTCAGAATTATTTATTAGTGCACATAACAGCCTTAAGTAACAGTATAGAATGAGGTTTCAGCCAGTCAGTATATGATCATGGAAAGATTGGTAAAAGTTTTATGGCTTTCAAACTATATTTGTTAAATATTTTAAGAAAACATAAAGGACTTGGGTGTGGTACACATTTCTGTCTCTGTCTCTGTCTCTGTCTCTGTCTCTGTCTCTCTCTCTCACACACACATACACACACACACACACACACTCAGCTTCTACTCATCTTATCGATGGTATATTAGGTTGTTGTAGAATGTCCTTTTCCCCAGTCGATGGAGGGAAATGAATCCTTTAAGTTCAGTCTTGAATGTAGGGATGTGATAAGTGATCACTTTTATGAGTATTTAACTCATATGAGTCTATGAACAGGTCAATCAGACCCGTTTTGGAATGCCACACTCTATCAGTTCAGTTTCCTTCCTTTATGCTTTGAAAATTTTTCAACATTCTTAAAAAGCAACCATTTCAACAACCCTGGGCACCACATCAGATTGACTTTACTTGAAAGGATGAAGGAAAGAGAGAAAATGTCAGCTGATATAAGTGACATCAAAATGCTGACAGAAAGATCTCAGGGATGATACTTACATTTTTCTAGGAGGACTGATAAAGGGAGATGATGGAATGCTTAGCCAAAAGAGGTGGGGGAAATGTGTCCTGACAAATTCAGCTCTAAGGCGTGTAGAAGTCTGGCCCAGGCCTTCTTTTCTGTGTCACGGGTGTTCACTCTGTCAAACAAGTACTTGGACAGTCTCTGAAGGGAGGTAGAGAATTAACTTTCCCTCCAAGTTAACAGCCAGAACCTTCACACACCTAAATAAACAGCTGTCCGTGCCAAACATCACATCCATTTATAAAGAGATGTCAGCAGTGGGGCTAAAGCATTGCTTTAAAGATTTCCTGCTGGAAGGTCTGACTGAGAAGCTGGAGGACAGTTTCACATGGCTGGATCAATAAATGCTCTTCAGTGTTTCCCCCAGGGCTCAGAAACAGTTGTGGCTCTCCACAGATGAGCAATTTAACGTGTTTCTTTGAAAGTTAAATGGCTGGAACGTGGCTGAAAAAAGCCAAAACTTGTCTGTGTTGATTTGACATGATGATGACTGGATTAGTGGCAAATCTTTCATTGCTTCCTTTGATCTCAATTTGGGTCTTATTTTTGGCCTTTTTATGTCAACTATGTTTCCTTTGTTCAGAGGTTTTGACAGTGGCATTCATGTCTCCACAGTAACTGGGGAGAGCCCGTCCGACACTCTCTCTCTCTCTCTCTCTCTCTCTCTCTCTCTCTCTCTGTCTCTGTCTCTGTCTCTGTCTCTCTCTCGACCAGTTTCATTTTGTACTTGTTTTTATTCCAGTCCTTTTTGGAGTTCCTGTGCTTTTCAGGTGAATCCTCCCCCTGATAACAAATGTTAAAAGCCTGCAGTAACATTCAAGCTAGAGTAGTCAGAAGCAGAAGGTAGTGAGGATGATAGATGATAGTAAATACATAGCATGTGTAAAGTACCATGTTTACACATTTTTGTAAGGAGATGTTTCACATACGCATGATTTTCATAGTTCATGTATTTATGCATCGCAGCTCAGATATTAACCTAAATATTCCTGGGCCTAAGGTCCATCTTGAATTCCAGTGTTTAGTCTATCTTCTCATTATCTTCATGTTTCTAAAATGCCATGGGTAAGCATGTGTGGAAATGAATGCACTTTCATATGCTAATATTGATTGTTTTTATGTAATTGATTAACAAGTTAAATTATTTAAAATATTACCATGAATTTGCGACATAAAGTTTAAAAAATGTATATCTTAATATATAAATACATAATATATCTTTAAAATATATTTTAATATGTCTTAAAATAATATATCTTGATACATATAAATATAATATATATCTTAAAAACTGCTTCATATATTTATAATAGTAACACAATATATATATATATGTATGTATGTGTGTGTGTGTGTGTGTGTGTTTGTGTGTGAAGCAGTTTTTAGGAGACAATTGCTGGAACATTTTGATATCTAAAGCCACTCATTTAAGAGTTTAAAGATGCTTAATTGAGAAGGACTCTGACCTCTGTTCCTAATACCTGAATTTTAAATTGCTTTACACACTAAGGGGTTGATTTCTTTTATTATATCATACTCATAAATACATTATACTTATTCAATTTACTTTAACATGTACTAAAACCAAAGGGTCCATTGCAGACAAAAACATGTTTTTAAGTTCTTGATCTCTGTAAGATTAGAGACATGGAGGGATTCAGGATATCAGTGTTAAAACACAAGGTTGGCTAAACTTCCTCGCACTACTGGGAAGACAAGAACTAAGTGTGTTTACAGTTCCTGTTATCTTGTCCGGGAAAGAAGAGGGAAGCAGGGAGGAAAGGAGAGAAGGCAGAGAAGACCGAACAGGCAGAGGACAGAATTGTTACTGGAGTTAATTGCAGGTGAGACTATCACATTCCTCACATAAGGGACATCATGCACTGTGGTTGTTTCAATTATAGCCTAAGATATCTTTGTGATGGTGTTTTCCTATTACATCTTTTGATGAATCTTAAACCTCTAACACTAAACAAGAAAGCATTGTGAGAGGCAATTAATCAGGATGCCTGTGTTTCACCAGTTGTCACAAGTATCAAAGGAGCTGACATATGATATATACATTATATAATGATATATGACATATACAAAGGAATTTTGTAGCTTTTATACAGTTACATCATTCACTAAACCACCCACATGAAGCTCCTAGTATGTGCCTGGTGCTGTTCTAGGTACTGTGTGTGTTCAATTCCAGTCACTTTATGTTAGATTTTGTTTACACATAGTTTACACATAGATTGTATAATAATCATCCTATAAGCTGATCACATAAGTAAAGGTTGATCAATAAACCATGGCCAGTTGTCAGAAGATGGAATCATCAATCCTTCAAACTGCAAGGATTTGCTGAGGTTACTTGATTGTCCTCAAGTCTGTTACACAGTTCCTGGGGAGGTGTGCAACAGGGATTCTTTTGCTAGTTGCTTAATTTCCACATAGCCTGGTTTATTAGACAGCCTCTCTTCTTAGAAAGCTTTCATTAGAGCAGCCTAGATGGCTAAAGACTGAGAGAGAGGTATGAAGAACATTTTTTGTGATCTAATGTTAGTCATTCCCATGTTCAGTTTCTGTATATAGTACAAGGTCTGTTCTCAAGAACACTGTGGCATGAATACTAGACATTTACGCTTGACAGATTTATTAAAGATCTTTAATGATGTCATCCTGGAAATATTGCTTTTTAGTTCCATCATTCCATGTTGTATCGTTTGTCACTTTGGATGGCTTGCAGACACCATCATGGTCACCTCTGTCCGGATATATTATTTTGACAATGTCACATATTAATTTTTTTACAGCATGATATTCAGAAATAAACAGTGTCTGTGACTAGTAGACTGGATTCTGTTCTGGAGATGTTATTTTGCATTTTTAGTTTATTTCTTCTGCTTTAAAACTTTTGATTGATTTATTTTTGAAGCATGTTTCTAGGTGACCTCTGATCGTATACCATCTATTCAAATGCTTATCAGTGTCATTTTATGATTCTGTTACACCTTAAACCATGACGCATTGAATGAGGAATGTTTAGATGAGGTAACAGACACAAGCTGCTTGTGAGCCACAATACACTAAAAATATGAGGTGTTATAATTAAAGTCTGAAATCATTGGTGGGGTGCCTTTATATCCATGCAACCTATTTCTGGGTCATTTCACTCAAACTACCCAAATGTCTTTCAATTAACCAAATGTGTTTTCCTGACTTTTTTTTTCTTGAAGTAAATTAACTTAACATTTTACTTTTGTGAATTAATTAGAAAATAATTGTTGATCACTAATAAATGTACTATTAAGCCCTTTAGTGGATACAAAGAATTTCTGGTTTTTTGTTTTTTTGTTTTTTTTTTTTTTTTTTTTTTTTTTTTTTTTTTTTTCTGTTTTTCTTTTTTCTTTAATCAGGAAGTTTCTGGAACACTATTTAGATCAGGGAATAGTTGTAAATTTGTCTTTGTTGCTGCTATGAAGCTGTTCCTTTCCAAAGGAGGTGGTATTGGAGAAGCCCCGTCCTGAGAGCTTGCAGAAGAATGGTGGCTACCAGTGAAGGTCACAAACATGTAATCCCATATGTGATTTGCACCAGAGCATCTCTGTAGACTCACAAAGAACTCTTGGAGTGAAGGCAAAACTCAAGAGAGAAAACCCAGTCTTGAGGGATGAAAGACAAGGCAGTGGGGAGCACACGTAGCTTGTTAGCAAACTTGCTGGCTTTAATTCAATAATTTCACTCTTCCTGTCTTTATTGTGCCCTCAAAGGTGTTGAATTCTATCAGTATTTCCTACCAAACAACAACAACGAAAAGACTCTGAGCGGTTTATTGATATATGAAAATTGGAAATTTCAGTCAGTTAAATCTGGCCACTATGTGAATAAGTCACATTTCAGTGCCTTGCTTTGTATGATAGAGTGTTACTCTTTATTTTGTGCTTACTATATACTTGTGATCCTCCTACTTTGGGCTCTTCAAAACTGTGACTACTGAAATATTGCACACTGCAGGGTTCCTGGCCCCTCAGGTTATTACAATGCACATGTCTCTGAAGGAGAAGGAGAGAGAGTATACAAGCTTAAGTCCATTGATAATGGTCCCTATTATGGTTTTATGTGTTTAATTCTTTAAGAGTAAGTATTCTCTCCTTTGAGGGTGTCTACAACTTGTCCTGGATTGTGTTTGATATTGAAGTTATGAAGAAATGATGATGTTTTTCTTGATCTCAGAGTCTTTCTTCGGTGATAACAGGCTTGAAGAATAGGTCTAAGTCAGTTATATAAGCACACTGAAGGAAGCAAATTAGAACCAGAATCTTAGGGTGGATACAGTTTCCATAGCTGAAGCTGACTGGAGACATTTGTGCATAAAACCAGTTAATAAATAAAGACAGGAACAGAGGGCCTTGGGGGAAGTTCTCAGAATCTTCACTTGTAACTTCAACATTTTTGTGACCAAAGTGTGCCAGCACTGGTAAATAGGGATACATTCCAGAGTAAGTCAACTTCTCTATACAATAAATACATGTGTGG
This sequence comes from Mastomys coucha, assembly GCF_008632895.1. Classification (NCBI taxonomy): domain Eukaryota; kingdom Metazoa; phylum Chordata; class Mammalia; order Rodentia; family Muridae; genus Mastomys; species Mastomys coucha. The sequence continues at coordinate 7,784,973 of NW_022196914.1, forward strand.
GCATTCAGGCAATGCTTTCTGTAATGCTCAGGAAGGACATGTGTTACATAAGTGTTTGTTTACATGCGTGTGTGTGCATTTTACACAGCTAATTTGGATCTGAGATTCTAAACTTTGGGCTTGCTATTGGTTTATGAGGTAGACCAAATCTTATTGGATAATCCACAATGGCTTGAAACTTTTTATGGTGCTCATATCTCTAGAAAATTGTAGAGTCAATTAAAAAAATCATGTATTATCAATACTATTTAGAATCTAAGAGTTGTGGTGGTTTGAATTTGAATGGCCTGTATAGTCTCCTATGTTTTAATACTTGGTCCCCAATAAGAGGAATTGTTTAGGAAAGGTGGAGGGCCTTGTAGGATAAGGTATGTCACTGGGGTAGGCTTTGATTTTTTTTTTAAGTTTTATTGTATTATGATGAGAAATGTTACATGATTTCATTTTATCTGAATTTGTTAACATTTAAAAACATATTTTAAGTAAACAGTATTAAATCACATTCTTGTTTCCCTTCAATACCTACAATATCTTTTTTGTCATATTCTTTAAAATTTATAAAATATTATAACAATAAAAATGAATGTTATAAAAGTTGTTTGATATAAAATAACAATCAACTTAACAGTCTTTTGTCGATGGTTGTCTACAGCAATACTAAAAATATATATGTTTTTTAATATAAATTTTAAATAACTCCAAACATATTAAGTATATATTTCAAAATAATACATCACTACTAGTATTTTCTTAGATGAACACAAATATATAAAGTCTTTTTGTTTGTTTGTTTGTTTTGTATCTAGTAGAGCTTAAAATCTTGACTCTTACTGTGGTACAAGTCCAAAATAAGAACAATTTTTAGACACTGGATTTCATTGTAATAAGGCTATACTTCAATGACCCTCACATCACCAAAGGATTTTACCTCCATTGTAGCTAAGATGAGAGTTGACAGTTCTGCTGCACCAAGGAATGAATTGTAGGCACAATTTTTGGATACAGACTTCCTGCTATGGTCAAAGCTATTTGACTTGAGTGAGTGACTTCATTCTCAGCCCACAGAGAACAGGTTACATTAATTTATGAAGTAGTGTTCATTAAGATGGTCTATCCATAAAGTCATTCACCAACTGTTTCAGTGAACAATGGCTCTGCTTGGAAGGTGGCACAGACATTAGGTGAAGGTAAGAATCTTGTTAATTGGCTGTAATAATTTGGAAAAGCATTCATCTACGAGAAAGAGTAACTTATAAAGTCCTCTTCTTCAAACTTGATACAAGAGTTATAAGTGTCAAGCAAAGCATTCAGTTTCACTCTTTGTTGTTCTCTTATAAGCCCCCTCCCAATTTGATTGTCTATGTTTCTTTTGGATATATAAATATTTTTGAAATATGTAAGCTGTTCTAAAAACCATAGTATAGTATAAAAACATGAAATAAACAATACTACTAATAGAGAGGCTGAGATAGGAGAAGCAAGATTTCAAAGCCATTATGTTGTACACAGCAAGACACTGTTACATACAAACAAGCTGAAAGTGTATATGGATTGTACAATATTGGACTTATTTCTCCAATTAACAAATTAGATAGATCATTGGATGACAATCAACAAATTTCTAATTCCTCATATTTTTGGATTTCAATTGATTAGGATATGTTGGTAATATTAGTTTTCATATTAAGATATGAAGAAAAAGTAATTGTTACTTCCTGTTGATTTTGTTGTAAGAGGTGGAATGAGGTTTGTGTGAGTTTGTTGAAATATTACTTTCTTGCTTCTTCTAGGGTGTAGTTTTGCTCCTTATATTGATGTTTTCCATCTATTATCCTT
>NW_022196914.1:7787625-7851162 GCF_008632895.1 Mastomys coucha
TTCCACTTTTAGATTCTGGATGGTTTTGCTCATTTCCTTCACCTGTTTGATTGTGTTTTCCTGTAGTTTCTTAAGGGATTTTTGTGTTTGCTCTTGGGACTTCTAGCTGTTTACCTGAGTTCTATATTTCTTTGAGGGTGATATTAATATCTTTCTTAAAATCCTGTATCATCATCATGAGAAGTGATTTTATATCTGACTCTTGCTTTTCCAGTGTGATGATGTGTCCAGGACTTGCTATGGTGGGAGTATTGCGTTCTGATGATTCCAAGTAAACTCGGTTTGTGTTGCTTATATTCTTATGCTTGTCTCCTGCCATCTGGTTATCTCTAGTGATACCTGCCCTTGCTAAATCTGACTGGAGCTTGTCCTTCCTGTGATCCTGGTTGTGTCAGAAATCCTCAGAGTCAAGCTGTCTCTGTGATCCTGTGATTCTGGGATCCTGTGATCCTGGGCTTGTTAGAGCGCCCAGGAGTGGAGCTTCCTCTGGGTGTTTTGGGACTGGCTGTGGAGTTTGCACCCAAGGTCTGCTCCGGGCACCAGCTGGCCCAGACAGACCGGAAGCCACCCAAGCCACTGGGCTGGCAGTGTTCCTGTGTGCCTGGTCCCACTGGTCCCAGTTACTCCAGGTGTTGAGGCAGAAGTTGTGTCCTCCTCACCTCTGATCCTGGGCGTGTTAAAGTGCCTGGGAGTGGAGCTTCCTCTGGATGTTTTGGGACTGGCTGTGGAGCTTGTACCCAAGGACTTCTCCTTAATTTTTTTTAAGATTTATTTATTTATTTATTTATTTATTTATTTATTTATTTATTTATTATAAGTATACTGTAGCTGTCTTCAGACACACCAGAAGAGGGCATTAGATCTCATTACAGATGGTTGTGAGCCACCATGTGTTTGCTGAAATTTGAAATCAGGACCTCTGGAAGAGCAGTCCTGCTCTTAACTGCTGAGTCATCTCTCCAGTCAGGCATTGATGTTTTAAAAGACTCAAACTATTCCCAGTGTGTGTTTTTCTGTCTTGGTTGTGACTCAAGATGTGATCTCTCAGCTACTGTTCCAGCACCATGCCTGCCTGCCTGCTGCCGAGCTGTGTATCATGATGGTCATGGACTCTAACCCTGTGAATCTATAAGCCCCATACAATCTTTTTCTATTATGTGTTGTCTTTGTCACAGTGTCTTACCTCAGCAATAGAAGTGTAACTAAGATAATAACCATCATACTTAACATAGGGAAATTGAAATTCTATGCTGGAAATCAGCTATGTCAGTATCCCAAGTGCTGAGATTTCGGGAATGTGTTACCACACCCAGCTACGCTTGAAGATGCTTTATATATTTCCAGTCATTTCACCACTCTTTGCTCATTCTCTCTTAAAACCTTGAGATTTCCACATACTTTTATTTTTTCTAAGAGAGATAAGATTGTACCTTTATCACTCTAATTCCCTTGATCTCCATGTGTCACCTCCTGGCAGCTTTTGGCTTCTACAACAGAAATTCTGGATCCATAATCTATAAAGGTTAGAACACACTTCGAGAGAATTTGAGGTTAATGAAAAACAGGCATCCTCAATAGGGCTCACATTCTCTGATAGCTACCAATCCTACTTGGTATCAGGGAAACTGAAATTTCATACAGTTTACACTACAGGATTTTTCCATCGGCTTTAATGTTTATTGAATTGTTCTCCCGTCTGCTTGAGTACTCATTCAAACCTGGAGGTTGCTACCTGAACTGTCCAAGCAGACTATGTGATTTATGATGTCCAATGATGGTGGTGAAGATTTCTTTTCTTTCCTTTTTCTTTTTTCCCTTTCTTTTCTTTGTTTCTTTTTTGTATTTTCTCTTTCTTCTTTCCTTCTTTCTCTCTCTCTCTCTTTCTTTCTTTCTTTCTTTCTTTCTTTTAATACAAGATCTCACTATGTATCTCTGGCAGTCCTAGAATTGACTATGTGGACCAGGCTGGTCTTGAACTCACAGAGATCCACTTGTCTTTGCTTTTCCTAAAAAGGCAAATGGGATAAAAGGCATGCTATAGTATGTCTATCTTTGGATATTTCTTTATTAAACAGAGAAGAAAAATCAATCAAATGTGAAAAGCATATATCACTGATATTAAATCAAACATTTGCACCCTTTGCCCAGGGCATGTGAAAGACAGCTGGACACTTCTTGCTTCTAGTAGATGTGCATGTTCGTATGCTGGCCTCTTTCTCTGGGGTCTTCAGTTTTTTTCCCCTTTGGGATCTTCTTGTTCCAAACAACAGAAACAATAACACTTATTCACACGCATTTTATTAAGTGTTTTCCATTCAGCAAAACATCTTTCTTCAGCAGTGAACAGGCAAAATTCCTGCCTTCATGGAAATTACGTTTCTAATGGGAGAAATAAAATATGAATATTTTTTAAATACAGGGTCTTATTAGGTACATATCTCCTGGTATATGCACAAAAACTGTAATATAGCATATATACATGATCATATATTTGTAATATTACACATATATACATATATAAATTAGATACTGATAAGAAAACAAGAGAAGATAAAATGGAAACAGAGAAAGTGATTGGAAGAGGACGTTTAAAATAGAGATTCTGAGGCAGGCTTCATGATGTTGATAACTAGACTCCAAAGCATTTACTATTTCTCGGCAGAGGGAAGTTTGTGAGTGTGTAGGGCAGAAGACGATGATGGGGAGCAGAGAGAAAGGGCAGTTTATTTGCAGTGCAAGGGACAGAACAAAGACAGTAATCTGGGTGAGAAAGTGTGGAATTCATTTCTATGGGACCTTTTTGGGCTTTGTTGTGTCATGTGGAAAGTCCTTGGCTTTTGAGCAGAGGAATTACAAGGTCTCCTTATGTTTTAACAGAAATGTGTTAATGTAGTATAATGAAATGCACTGAACAGGGTAAAAGACAGAAGCAGGTAAACTAATAAATAAAGTTCCTGGGAAGCTGAGTGCTCCTTCAGTTTCTCCCGGGGACCTCTCTTGGCCAGTGCCTGAATTGCTGACCCTCATGGGATGTGCCCCATATCTAATTCATGAACACCCATCTTTCATCTCTTGCTTCAGTCAACACAAGGAAGTCAGCATCAGCATCTCCTTCTCCCTGAGCAGCAGCAATAGGGATAGCCTTACATATTAGTATCCAGGCAGCAGTTAGGACACAAGAGCACTGGGCTCGGGCCTAACACTGAGTACTCACTCTGTGCTCTCATGGTTCTTGACTAGAATCACAATGGAGGTGCTCCTGTCACCTCTGGAAAGATGGGCACAAATAGTACACCAAGAACTTTTCTCTACTTAATCCTCCTCAGAAAATTCCCCACAATGTCCTCAAAGTCCTCCATTAGACTGTTTTAGAAACTAGCACTTCTTACGTATCTCTTGTTGATTGAAAGAGGAGACAGACTCCACCTCTGTTCTCCTCTCATTTTTAGTGTCTGGGATACAAATGAGGGATTACAGAGTTATGTATGAACAATGAATACCATCTTTGAAAATTTGTACCTTGGTTGACTTCACTTTGCAATGTCGAAGCTATTCTGCTTAGCAATTTTTCTGGTAACTTCTTGTTACAAAGGGAAGGATCCTTATATTAATTAATGAGTTACATATTTCTATCCTCTGAATGGTTCTCATAAATGAGAATATGTTTGGCAATAAGGAAAATGAATATTCAGGATGACCTATTAAGTCATGGTAATGGCATGGTAATGTGCTGTGGTAGACACACTGAAAAAATAATTGAATCTTGTGGTTTAAATGGAAGCTGCAAGATTAATTCATAATTGGAAATTAATTCATCTTCAGAATGAAATCAATCTCTCACAAATTTCAAAATAAATAATTGTGGTTTACTAGTGTTCAACACTTAGAGCTGGACTGGAAAAGGGTGTTTTAAAATGATGATCCAATATGGCTAGAGATACTGAACATATGTTTAGGTTTGGTTCTAGCACCACCTTAAATTAAAACTATGTGTGCCCACTCAAGAACAGATGGTGATAACTGCTGGAACATTGTGGTAACATGTTAATGTGGATTCACATATAAAATCTCTATGATTTCTTATCAATAAGTATAAATCAAAGAGTGTTGTGTGCCATTTTATGGGCTGGAATACTAAACATGGAAATCTAAAAATAGTGGGTAAAAGGTGTGAGGTAGTTAATATCTGCCAGGGGAAAGTGTAGATGCGGAGTCCATGATAACAATGGAGGAAGCAGTGGCCTGGTGGGTGCCAGGCATGTGAGGGCTTTTTGGAAGATTATTCTAAGGGTCTAGCCTGTTATGCTTTGTACACCTGAAACAGGGTTTATTTGAACAAGAAGCAAACCAACCATCAATCCATACCTCAGAGTTTCAGCTACCATTTACTGTATTACCGCATGGTCAGAATGGCAAGAACAAGTGATGATTGAGTCATTAGCCCTAAATGGTGTCACTCTGTGTCCACTCCAAAGCTCATAGAGCATTATGGGATGGAGAGGAAAGAGTGTAAGAGCTGAGGTTGGGAAGACATGAAACAAAATGATACCTTCAAATACGGCACAGCTGTTGCACCCATGAACTCACAGCAGCTGTAGTTTTCTGCACAAAACCTACACGAGATTGGATCCTTTATCATTTCATCAAGAATGGAGGAAGAGCTCATGAGGCCTCAATCCTTTCCAAAGAGATTATTGGCAATGAAGTGTAGTTGAAGGAGGGAATGCCATTTTCTTCTGTGATGTGGCCATAGATAAGTTGTCCTTGCTCCACTAAGGAGCCTCCTACCCATGCATTGGCAAGTAACGCTTGGGAAACTCAAGGCATGTCACACAGAAGGAGATGTAAAAGTAGGAAGCAGGCTTATCAAAAAGGGGGCTCCAGGAGAAGAGAGAAGGGGGAGTGGAGAGAAATAGGGGGTGAAAACTACAGAAATCCATCAGATAAATATATAAAATTGTCAATCAATGAAAATTATTTCAGGAAAGAAATGACAAGGCATATGCCTTTAATCCCAGCACTTGGGAAGCAGAGGCAGGAGGATGTCTGTGAGTTTGAGACCAGCCTGGTCTACAAAGTGAGTTCCTAGAGAACTCAGTACAAAGAGATCCTGTCTCAAATCAAACAGAGAAAGAAAACAAAAGCAAGCAAACAAACAAAAAACAAAATGAATAGGTATTATGGCACCACCTCTAATCCTACTACTTAGGAAGCTAAGACAGGAGAATTTCAGGTTTGAGGATAGTCCAGACTAAGTAGCAAGACTTTGTTAAAAAGCAAGTAAGCAAACAAGAGTCTCAGAAACAAATGTACACTTTAAACAATAAGAGGAAGCCACCCATATGGTTCTGATTACATGTGACGACATGGGCAAGTCTCTACGAATTCCTTCCCCTTTGAGGCAACACCCTCCCTCTGTCTGCCAGGTCATCCCTGTCTGTCTGTTTTTTATGGTAGTAAGTTCTCTTCTCTGATTTTAGTTTAATTTTATGCACTGTGCACTTCAAAAGAAAAGTTACTTGAGTTTGGAATAGAACCCTTCTATGTGGTGGAATGTGAGGCCACTCTCAGAGACAATTGTCTTTTCATTTTCTGTATGTTGACTTTTTTCTTTTCCTTTTTGAGATGATGATAGAACTATGGAATTCTCCATTCTGTTCCTCCCTCCAAACCAACCCCCCCATACTTCCATTGCTCTCTTTCAAACTCAAGGTCTCCCTTTTCATTGTTGATACTTGTATATATTTGTACATACATACATACTCATGAGTAGAACTTGCCCAGTCTGTATAAATGTTGTATGTGTTTTAACTCACTACTTCTCAGGTGTCTCTACACTGTGTCAAGTTGACAGCTAAAGCCAGCTAGGGCTGTATGGACTCCAGAGGGTGAGAAGACAATTCATAGATCTCTACAAAAATATTTCTGAAACATATCTTACTAAGGATTGCTACTCAAAGTATTCAAGATCTCTTAATAAGATCAAGAGTTAAAAAGAATAAGAGAGAAAAGCATGTTGTAGATATACCATTTGGGAATGGGTGTCACACTTACTATACCTTCACCTGTTGAGGTTCTTTTAACCACAATCCTCTTCCAAAGAAAGAAGGGGTGAGAATTGTGCTCTTTTGTGGATTAAAGGATAGGTGTAGAAAAGACAGTTTGGATACTGTGTAAGCTTTAGTAAAGGGTCTCCAGCTATCTGTACATTGTCTTTTCACCCTCTTGAGTGACATAAATATATATATGCACACACACACACACACACACACACACATGTCACTCAAGAGGGTGAAAAGACAATGCACAGATCTAGAAAATATTTCTGAAACATATCTTACTAAAGATTGCTTAGTAAGCAAATATGTACATATGCATCCTTCAAATTGTCCACACCGAGTCTCTGGCAGCTCACTAATTATACTGTGTATTTTGGTGCTCTTTCACTCATTCTCTCAAAGATTTCTGTTTCTGAATTCCTTATGTCATAACAGGTGGTTCCCATTCTCTGCCTGTCTGTATCCTAAAAATTTTGTACTAGCAGTATGAATCGTGATCCTAGTTCTCTGATGGAGCTAAAGTAGTCAGCTTTGGGTTGTTTATTTGTTTTGTTTGCCACTTTGCTCATTTTTCTTCATGGACAGCCAGGAATGATGCTTTGGCCTCCTTAACACTGGAGTGGAAACCAGAAGCCCTGGAGTCATTTCATGGCCCCTCACTTTTAAAAGGGTACAGAATCTTGTTCTATGTTGTGTCGACACTATTTTACCTTTTTGTAGAGGCATGGAAAGGTTAAAACAAAACAAAGACACATGGTAGCAGATCTAATATTAAAATTGTCCATAACTACTTATTGTGTCTAACAAAGCACAGGGATACTGTTGAATCTTTTCACACTGAAGCCCAAGGAGGTTTGGTCTTGATTTTGCAGAGGCAAATATGAAAGACATTTTTAAGTTGCTAGTCATGAGGCTTCACTGTGGGAACTGGAACTGAGTAAGTGTTTTAAGGCTCCCTGTGTTCCTGTTTCACTGAAAGTGGAACTTTTGCTAAAGAGACAGAATGATCAGCAGCCCTCTATACCCACCAACCAACAATAAATATGGATACTTCTGTCTGATACCACTACAGGACAGAAAGATTCCATTTCCATGATGCCCTTATTGGCATTATTGTCCAGTGTTAATATTTATAGCAGTATGTTACCCCTAAACTTCCAAATGGGAACTTCAGTTTTGTAAACTTCTCCTGGTGACCTCTTATTTAGATATTTTCTCCCCAAATAATGAGACCTTTGTATTATTTCTGCATGAGAAAGAAAATCGAATCCTTCAAGGCTATGTTAGTTGGAGAACATTCAAGTAAACCAGTCAAGTAGAAAACATGAGTTCTACTTTCTGCCCATGTTATCACTACACATTGTTGATTCTCTGGGGATGGACTTAGGCTCTCGTGAAACTCATTAGTGTTAGCTCTATATAGTTTCCCATGATTCAAGTTTTCCAGGCCTCTGATGTCTGATATTTTCTTGGATACACAAGAAATATTCATAAACTTTTTGCCTATTCAAAATTTTCATTTCTTTATTTCTCATAATTTTCATCTCATTAGTTAGAGTATGGAATTTTCTTTCAATTTTGGAATTCTTGGTAGTAATAGAATTACAATAAGCTACCCTGTTTGTGGAGCGAGTTAAAAATAAAAATAGAATACCTTCTTGTTGAAAATGAGGAATAATTTTAAGATAGGAACACCAGAGCATTAAACCAAGAGTAAGATTCCCCTAAAGGACCTGGCCTTCTAATACTTCATAGGTCACATGTTTGTGAAACTGGCCACTGGAAAATATCACAGGATAGATGATTGGGGTTTCAGGTGTGGTTTTGGCACACAACTCAACTGTATGATCATTTTTTTCTGGACCATTTCATTTTCATGCCTGAAACAAAAAGTTCAATCAAATACTCTCTGAGAGCCTCTGGGGTGCCAAGTTTATTTGACATTTCTTAGTGACAAATAGAAGAGGACTTATCTTTAACAGTCTTCTACTTTGATCTCAGGAATGACACCACACATATGAAAACCACACATCTACAGTCATTACCCAGACATGGGTAGTAATGGGACTCTATAACTCTAGATGTTTAAATGGCTTTTCCCCTCTCCAATATATTTTCTCAGTGATGAGAGCTAGAGAAAGGTATTACTGTTTCCCTCTCTACCATGGGGAAGGAGAAAGCAAGAGACATCAACTCAGCTGTCAGAAAAATGTAGGAATGATTTTTTTAAGTGGCCGATTCTTTGGCGAGGGGCCTGATTTAGTCCTGGCAAGCAAGCTTTCTGCACCATCTGACTGTGCATTTTTATACAATTATTTCTGTAGATGTTGAATAAAAAAAATGTCACTGCCATGGAAACTGTTATGTTTCATCAGCCTTTGTTTAAGATAAAGCAAAAGAACATATGCTTTTCACAGTGCCATGTCACCCCCTTTAATTTCACGGAGAAAATGAAAACCAGAGTAATAGCTTTGTTGCTAACTAGTGTTCTTAAGCAACATAACAATTGTGGCAAGCTGAACCGAAGCACAGCCTAGGTCAGTGGACGTGAGAAAAACATCCAGTGCTGCTAATAGTCTCTTTTGTGCTTCCACACAAATTCCTAGCCATCATGGATATGGTTCTTCATCTTCATATCCGCGCCTTTACCAGAATGCAATGTAAACAGAGTCAATCACACTGTATATATCATATGGGCTGTAAACTTTTAAGTTTGTCTTTTTCTGCTTAGCATAATATATCAGAGATCAGGGCATCCTGTTGTGATTGTGTGTATCTATATTTGGTCCATTTTTATGATTAGGCAATAGTCAGTTGCAAGGGTGTACCACATTTTACTGATCAGCTTTCCTTTTTAATGTTGTTGGTGGTGGTCTTTAAACATTTACTGCGCACATGTGCTATGATGCAAAGAAGGTACTATAGCACTGTTTTAATTATTTTATCATTAAAACTTTGAAATAAAGTCCTGGGAATTCTTCAACTTCATGTTTTTTCTCCAGTCTTTTGTTTGTTTGTTTTTTTGTTTTTTGTTTTGGTTTTGTTGTTCTTGTTTTGGGGGCAGGGGAGGGTATTCTAAAGCCATTTCCCTTTTAAATTTATAGAAAATTGTTATGGTATATTGCTTGAGATTGCACTGGGCCTATACTTCAGAGAAATATCTCTTGACAGCAGTGCACCTCTCAGTCACTGATTCCTCAGCCATTCCTCAGTGGATTGTCTTTCACTCTTCATCTGTGGTTTGGGACTTTTCAGCAAACAGACCCAGAATACACTTGTGTACTGTTTCACCTAAGGACTAAGTTACTTCCTATTGGGTCACTCCACATTGAACACCCGTTCTGCAGCATTCCCACATCCTTTCTCCAACTGTGATGGTTTACTCTAGACCGACTTGGAAAGAAGTCAAGAAGCAGCAGCCCCGAGGAGCTTCGATGACACGGCCTTGATGGCTTTTACTGTACCCAGTCAACTGTCCTTTGCTTAGAAGTGGTTTTCCTTACTTTTCAGAGTTGTCAAGTAGTTCCCTTTTGTATTTTGCCCAGAGTTTTGTTATGACTTTCCAGAAAGACAGGATTCTGTAGGCTTCTGTTTGGTCCCAGAAACTCACCAACACTCTGACTTAGTTACTTTTCTGTTGTAACATCATGTACAGACCAAGGAAACTTTTAGATGGAAGTGTTTGTTTGGCCTTACTACTCCACAGAGATGAGTCCATCTGTGAGGTGCTCTGGCACTTTTCTATTGTGGTGGTAAGCCACCATCCCAGGGTTACGTGATAAGATTCTGCACAAACCAAGAAACAGGAAAAACAGTGTTGCCTACTGATGAATATTTTTTAAGCAATGGAGAGATGTCAACAGGGCTCTACTCTCTCCAGAGGTCTGTTTCTTGCTTTTCTGTCTTTGGTGTCAACCAGCCTCCCATGGCTCGAATTTCCTCCACCTTCCAGGTCACATTCTCCCTAAATCTCCCCATACTCACTCTTCCAATGATACACATGCTTTTGTGAGCACACCAAGATAACCTCCGTGTCTCAAAAATCTTTACCATAGTCGAATATGCAAAGACACTGTCTCCTAGTTTTAGAGTCTTCAGATCAGTTTAGCAGTTTATCTGTGTAAAGGATAACTCCTGAATTCAGTAGCACCCAGAAGCAGCAGGACTTCAAAAAGGTACTTGCCTGGCCTGTCTGTATGTCTTCCCATCAGTGGGCTTTCTGCAGCTGGTCAAAGTTTGTTTGTGATTGGCTAAAGCACAGCCGCTTGCCGCAAAAGAGATGCCTAATTTAGGTTTTGTTTGTTTAGTACAGTTTGGTTGCATTTCATTAGCCTACAAACTAGAAGCACCAAGGCATTTTCAAAGCAATGGCCTCCTGCTTATTTAATCCAGCATTTATAAAATCACATTTATGAGTCCCAGGGATTATCTCCTGCTATATGGAAGTGTAACTCAGCTGACCATGAACCCCCAAAGGCCAATTTACCAAAGTATCTCCTTTACTTTCACAGACCACACCCATCATAAATTGCATTTGGTGGTAAATCTGAGGCAAAAGGACCAAGTGACATCTTCATTTCATGACTCTACAGTTTGAAAGCATCACTGCCTTTACATACTGCAACTCATAAGCCAAGAAGTTTGGATATCATAATCCAGTGGCTTCTCACATCAAAGGTCATCCAACTCTTTGCTTCTACTTTATGACCCACAAAGTGTTTATTTGTGGCCAGATGAAGTCTCTCATTTTTTTTTGTTCAAGTTCTGATATTTCCCAGAAACTATAGTGTCAGGAAACATTTCCCTTTGTTCGTTTTATAAGTTCCTGTGTAAACTATGAATTGCTATAAACAAAAGGGAAGCTTTTATTGGACACATTCTCTTCTAAACAGTTCTCACTGCAGTACCTAGCCATGACTCCCCTGACTGCTCTATGCTTTTAGGGAAAAGGAAAAAAAGAGCCATGTGTGGTGAGCTGAGTACAGAGTGCTGCAAGGATACACACTTTCAAACACTAAGAGTTCAAAGGGTATGAAATTCACATGAACTTATCCTGGATTTTCTCTAACTCTGTGGAAGAATGTCTGTGCTTCTGAAATGGAGACTGTAAACTCAGTTTAAGTTTGATTGTCTGCATTAAATGGCAGTTTACCATCAGAGTGGTTTCTAAACAGTGGTACAGTTGCTAGATGATATGATCACTGCGCACAAACACTTCTGGGTGGTTGTACTCAGATCCAGCTTCAGAGTGGCAGAGTTCTTTCTTTCTTGTGCTCATCTTTAGGATTTGACCAGAACTGTATCCACTCATCTGCTTATCCATTTCATTTGCTGTCACTTTCTCTGAGTGATTTTTTTTGAGGTATTAAGATCAAATTCAAATGATGACCACTTGACACACTTGAAACAATTCAAAAGAATTTGATCTGACAGTGGTAATTAAATGGATTTCTGAAAGATTGGTAATTTCCTGAGAGTCACTATATGCATACCTGAGTTGAAGACAATATATATTTGTATGTTTGCATATATGTTCTAAAAACTAGATCCTGAATCTCCTCTTCATGCTTTGTTCCAGAATTCTGCAAGCAACTCTTCTTTAGTATGTTTTGCCTACTGTCACTCAAGAGAAAATACCTTTGAGTACTCAATATTTATAGGGATTCTGAAATTTTGGTTCCATTAAAACACAGACATATTATAAGAATATGCCTTCATTTTAATCCCATGTGTGCTAATACAGGGCTCATTCACAGCAGCTGACTATGATTTGTTTCATGCCCTAGCAGAGGCATGGTTTTTTCCAAGCGCAGATAATTTTGGCAATTGTGTGACATTTGAAAGTCTGGGAATTTTGACTGATTTTTCAGCTTACAGAAAACCTGGGAAGATGGACCCATATGTCCTTGTATACCCCTCATTCATTGCTAACATTTTTCTTTAAAATAAATGAATTTACCTTTGACACAAGTTTGGGGTGATGGACAGACAGATGGTCCACAAAAGAATATTTTCCTCCCAGAGAAAATGTATGATAAATTCACATCTTAAATTGGAAACCATAGACAGGACATTCAACCAAAAGTGCTTTCTAGAAGAGGTTTGCTTTCAGAGTTGGCCTTTCTAGTTATGGACCAAGTTCACCGAGGGAGAGGAGAACAGACCAGTGAACTCAGATGATAATTGCTAAGCATTTATCTCATATTCCAGGGACATTTCATCTTCTCTATTCTTCAAGAATGACCCAGAATTTCAGTTCTATCGTCATACGATAACAATTGTTTGGTAAGTGGAAAAATTCTCTGATATTTTTCAGCTTATATCCTCTTGCTTTTAGCTTTAGCTTAGAGGAAGTCGGCAATGTGCATATTAGATGCAGTCTGTCATGAAGACACTGGTTTTGTCTTGATGAACCATGTGAAATGTGTCTTTTGCCTTGAGAGCTCTTAAAATATATTTGACATTAAGACTTATGCATGTTTTTAATTCTAATTAAAATATAGTCACATTGCTTCTCTCCCTCTCCTTCCTTCCTCCAGTCCCTCAATATCCCCTCCACCCTATTACGGCCATGTTCCTCCACCTACTCTCAAATGGATGGTTTCTTTTTCTTTAAGTATTATTGTTTCATACTCACATAAATACACAAATGTGTAAATACACTCTACTGAGTAGGTTTAGTGTTGCCTGATGTACATGTATATTTTCAGGCCTAACCCCTTGATGTTGGATAACCAAGTGCTCATCTATGGAAAGGACAGCTTTTCTTCTCTTATCAGTCACAAGGTGTTCAGGGGTGAGCCCTGGGAGATTTCCCCTTCCACATAACTAACTATTGGTGCTGTCATGTTAGACATGATTGATATGCATAGTGTACAGTTTGAGAACCTCCAGTACAAAAACATGAAAAATCTGAAATATGTTTTAAAGGTCAAGCTGATGTCACAGTGGGAAATTCTCCAGCTAAACCAATGTGATTGGTTGCAATAAAAAAAAGTCAAAAATGCTTTATATAGTATGACAAACTTCCTTCAAGTTATGTACATAAGATATAGATGAAACAAATTATTTTCCTATTTATTGTTGTGTCTTCATCCCAAAAATATATCATTATTGTGCACAAAATATGGCAAATTCCAAAACATTTCTGGTTCCAAGCACCTTTACAAGGAAAACTCAATGCACACTGGTAACTGTCACCTTTAACTACTTATCTGTATCTAATTCAGATATATGGTGTGTGATATTCTCCCTTGTACTTCATAAATATGTCACAGTTCCTGATTGTGCAGGGTTATGTCTATAAATGAAAGGGTAAAGGGAACATAGTCTAAATTATTTTATGATGTGATTCTTTGCAGTTTTGAAAGAATAGGCTAGAAAGAACTGCAAAAATGATAAATGTGTTTAATCACACTGCTTTTCAAGCCCCTGCTCCCCTGCCCCCTGCTTTCTGTTCTTTTCCCTCTTACCTGGAGTCATTTTGCATTCTTCTGTGTACAGCTCTTTCCAGTGGGCTGGCTTTACTCTGCTTGCAGCCTTGACTTGGCCCCAAAAGAGGTATTAGAATATTTTAATGGCTAGCTAGTTATGCTGTAAGCCAAGGTCACTGAGGCAGAACAGAACACAATTGTCCAGACGAGTTGCTCGGGAAATGGGGTTGTCTAGATGTTGTGAGTTTAGCTTAACAGTTTGGGCAGGGGCCAAAGGCAATGGTTGAAGACTGTCTTCGGATGATAGCAGTAAAGACACTGTTACTCTGGAGGTCAGATGCAGTTCATTCCCTTATAGTTACCATCTTATTCTCACGTGTCTTGAGATCTTATTTTAGCTTGGGAGCTTACCGAGTTCTGAAAAAGGCAGAATGGGTCAGTGACTAGCAAACTGCTTGTGGAGAGTTGCATGTCCCCGAGCAACAATGTTAGTTGGCTGTCAATGTGATAGAGAACTGGCTTATTTATTCTTGGATATTTTAGTGATGTGTTTTCAAGCTTGTACTCCTTCCCCTACCATAAGAAGAACCCCACTTGCAATAAATAAGCCTGGAATGTCCAGGAGGAGTTTGACTGTAAAACTATATGGCTTTGTTTTTCTTCACTACTAATATTTATATTTTAAGACACACTCCAAACTCTGTAACAAAGGATTTAAAAGGCAACCAAGCCCTAAAAGAAACATGTGGTGATAATGAGAACCACGTATTAAGCCTTAAAAGAATTTTTGTGTGGTTACATTGATTTTCATTGTGGTTTCCTGAAAGTTCATTAGGTCTATGTGATTAGAGGAGGAGCTGAGGGATGAGATGCAGCCTATAAGAGACTATTTAATTCAGTGGTGACATTGCTACTGCAAGATGAGCTAGGATTGAAAGAAAAAAAAGAAAAAGAAAAGGTTTGTATAAGGAAGTATTAGGTATTATAATGACCAGTTATATCGATTAGAGGAAAAGTCTACCTCTGGCCAAAACTACGACTTCAGTTGGGGGTAGATAAATTATAGATACCCACTATTAATCCTAAAAAGAGCCCAGACAGGAAGAAGTGTTTGGATGAACTGGGAAAATCTGTCATCTCAATAATGGGAAAATGTATTGTCAAAACACACATATCCTAGCTCCCCAGGATTACTTTTAATGATGGGGAATTTGTTGTGAAGTTCAGATTAACTTTTGCAATGAAATCCAGAAACAATCATAAGAATAGAGTAGAAGTTTTGTATTTGAAGAATTTCTATTCTGAAGGGTTTCAGAAGTAATTTTTATGAATATGCTAGCGGCATCATCCCAGGCCTACAGTCATAATTGTGGTACACTTGGACACCAAATAAGATTCCAAAACATTTTTAGGTAAATGATTCCCAATTTGTTTTCAAGGAAAGAGCAGTGATGTCTGACTGTGTCACTGCACCTCAGTTGGGGTTGTTCATTCCTTCTAGAAACTACCATGGAGAGCTGACTATAGACTGGGCTTTGGAACAGACAGTTGGGGGAACTACAAACATGCCCCTCTATGACATTCAGAGACACCTTGAGACTTGGTAACAGTGCCATACCAGTGAAGTCAGAGACAAGCTCTCAAAGACAGGCAGAGGCTCATCCCAACAAATGTTCCACAGACCTTTAGGGTTGTTTCCAGAATTTACTTTTCGAAAATGTCCTTTCTGAGCTTAAGCTCTTCCTTCACTTGCCAGGAATGCTCATTTAATTCTATGTAAAATGCAGACATTCGAACATAGCTCAGAAAAAAAAATGCTCACTGTACAATTTTCAGTGAGAGACTGCTCTCTGAACTTCAGGGTCTTTACGCCCTTCGTCATCTGTGGTTTACTATCTGCCTATGTTTCCATGGTTATCCTATTTACTAATTGTGTATCTAGGTTGTCTCTTTCCTCAGTATGTCCAGTGTTTATTCACATTTAGTTATGGCTTTAATCACAGATGGAAACTATGTGGGTTTTTAAACATCCAAGGCCTTTGCTGTGGTTTCTAATGTGCCTTTCGCAAGATGCTAATAATAACTCGCTCTGATCTTTCTGGTAGCAGTGAGGAGCTATGTGGGTGATTGAATTGCTCTTCCTAAAAGTAATTTATTGAGTTGTCCTTCGTTGGGAGTGATAGCTATTCTTGGTCAGTAGATGAACTGTAATAAAATTGATTTAGTCTGACGGTCTAGTCCTCCTGATTTCTTCTGCCTTGGTGTCGGGGCTATTGAGTAGGAAGAGATCTTTGTTTTCTGCAATCTCTTTGCTTTAAGGTGGTTTTTTTTTTTAACCAGAGTTTTGTAACTATAGTGATAATTTTAAATAGCAATACTTTTTCTAGTTTTGTTTATGTACTTTTTTTTTGTGCCAGGCTGTAGTGTTATTTCCAATGGCTAGTACCAATGCACTGTAGTCTGCTTTCCTCTTGTACATTAACTTCTAAGTGCAAAATGGTTCTTGGAAGTCAGTGAGTTGTTGACTCATTTTAAAATAAGAGGTGGTTAGAATGGTTCTGGAATCCTGGAAATTCTTTATCTAGTTTGTATTCAGTGAACAAATATATTCACATTGCCTTTGAACTGTCTGCTGGGAGGCAGCACTAAGAGAGGGAACATTCCCTATGGGAACATCCCGGTTGTCAATGTTCTGGTCAAACCTGAGCCCTCCTGTGGCTTTTACTCATTTATATTAGATAATCTAAAATCACATGAAATTTTTCACTGTTTTGCATGCTTAAAACTGGTTATCATGACCCACAAAGTTTTTTTTTTCTCCTAAAACAGACACACACTGTCTGCTCAAATGAAGTGGGATGAAGATCTATTTACTTTTGTTTTTCAACCCACAAATGTTTTTTTTTTCCTGAGGACTGTTTGTGTCATACAATAAGTTTGTAATTAAGTATTCTGCATCTGTTTCCCTAAGAACCATGGTAAATTAGATTTTTGTCTACTTTCCATATTTCCAATTGAGGTTTGAAGTCTAAATGTAGACATTTATATTCAGCCATATTTAATATTGCCTTCTTAAATTCGGCTTATGGGGTTCGGATGAGATTTGGATACTTTAAACCAATTTATTCATAGAATGCATTACAGAAGACAGGGCAGCAACTATGAAAGTATCACGTATTCTGATAATCTTTTAAGCGAGGCAGGTCAGAGGCGGTGTTAATTTGTTCCAGTTTATAGCTTGTGGGCAATCACCGTTCAGGTGAAATACCTTATTGAATAAAACTAGGAGGTCTAGCTGGCTGTATTTCCTTATGTGAGTTCCCAGCCTATGTTATTCTCAAGAGGTAGCATTCTCTTTAGAACAATCTGTTATTTCACTAATGATCACTAGAGGATCTATGAGAGTTCTTAAACGTTTGATTTCCAAATAGGCCTCCTGATAAGGGCTCAACAGAACAGCCCATTGAACAGTGTCTGGTCAGGAGGTCTTCTGCATGCCATAGTTCAAAATATGTTAATGACAGGCCTGGGAAAGGATAACTAATATCTTTTGCTTTGGAGAAAAAAATGCTATTTAAGTCTCAAAATGAGTTGAATAGTGCTGTTTTGTTTAAAGCCTTTTGACTTCAACCTCAGGGGTCTGAAGATGTCAGAAGTCCAAATATCATCCAACAATAAAGCCCTTGTTGAGTTGACTAGGGGGCATGAGTTCTTCTTGCTGAAAACTGAACAGAATCCACTGACAAACTGTGATACTTACTACTGTACTGCCACTGGATTGAGACTGGAAGAATTGTAGACAGAGGTCTTTGACCTATGAGCTTTCATAGAGGACTCCTCCCAAAGTGAATATTTTCTGAATTGTAGATGACAACAACAGAGGACTTGTTACATACAGGCCAATAACATTTCTAACTATAGCAGGTTTTTGACTCTGAGCAAAAACAGCATGTGTTTTTCGAAACACATGTCTTTGGAAACATATTTTAATTATTATTAATTTTTTAGGATGTCATATGTGAGTGTCATGTTTACATAATATTCACTCTTTCTTCTTTCCCCACCCCCAGCTCCTTCTGTAGCCACCCAGTCCTTCTCTCACTATCAGCCTTTTCTCCTTTATTATACACACTCACATACACACGCATACACACACACACACACACACACACACACAATGTACTGAGACCATTTAACGTTGCTCCCATGTGTCTGTGCTTAGGGCTGATTACTTGGAATAGGTAACCTATCAGGAGGTTGGCCCCGGAGAAGACTGATTTTTTTCCCTTCTCTTAGTAACCATGAATTGCCTATAACTCTTTATCTGGGCATGGGTCCTTGTGAGATGTTTTCCATTCTCACTGGTTACCCAAACAAGGCCTGCATAAAGTAAAGTGATTATTACTGTTAATCAGAACAGTAACTTCAACTGTTGCCATTTTTATAAGGGTTGATCTTAATGAAAATGAAGTGCAACTCTTCTGGTTTTAGTATCCCCAAGTCATCTCTAGCTTCAGCATTCCTTACTCTGGGATGGTTAGGACTCTATGTGTGCCTTAGAGATATGCTCCCACCTCCAGCCCAATAGATTAATGTAAATTTTATGGGGCATGCTTCATCCTATTTCAATCAGCATATTTTTGTTTCTCATCCTCTTAGTACTCTCACAGGAAACTGGTTCATTAATCACCTATAAGGACTATGCATAGGGCACATGTGTCTTTGTATGTGACTTTATCATGAAGGGCAATTCACAGACAAGACACATAAAAGACCAGTAAGCACAGTTTATGGTTTATTTATGCAGGTTTCACATCTGACCAAGCATAGATCAGAAACATTTGGCAGCAGCAGGTGGTAGATAAGGGATCACATCTGCACTGAAAAACTATACTGTGTGATAAGTACTTATATACCATCTACATAGGGTTGCATATAGAAAATAATCTGGACCCACTTTAGAACATGCAGAGGGCTGGTGATTCTGGCTTGGTAGTAGAAGACCTGGTTGGCTTCACTTGGTCATTGGTTTGATCTCCACCACCACAAGTATGAGATAAAAAGAGGGATGTTCTTGGGGAGGGATGGAAAAAGGAGAAGGGAGCTCTAATGTATATAGGAGAATAAGACTCCATTATATGTAAATACTATGCCATCCTATGTAAGAGACTTGGACATATACAAGGGATATTAGAGGAGAAGAGTCATGGAACCAGTCTACAGAGATTACCTAGAGATGACTGTATATTCTTCCAGGAGGCAAGGGTATGGGAGGATAAGCTTCCATAACCTGTCCTACCTATTCAACCTCACTATTGTGACTAGTCTGTCATACTCAGTCTTTGACCACATGCCTTCACTGATGTTCTTCAAAAAGCTCATGTCTGTTGCCCTTCAGATCTTGCACTTATTTTCTATTACACTATGAGTGAAGCCTTCCTTGACTATTTTATTTGAAATTTCCCTTTATTTTGAGATACATTTTATTTCCTTACCTGGTCTTCATTTGTCATCATTTAAAATAGCATTGATTACATAACTGACTGATTGTGGACTGTGAAAAATTTTACCCAGCATTAGGATAAAGGTTTTGTCTACTTTGATCATTTCTCTTTCTATATACAGAATGATACTGAGTAATAAACATACTGTAATTATGTGCTATATCATGAACAAGTTCTTTTAGACAAAAATCTAGAAAATTTATTCACACTGGCATATGCATACTTTCACTTAGAATCCCACTTGTAGATTCTAGCTGGCTCCATTTTTAAAAGTATATTTCTTTTGTATTAGTGTAAAGGGAAATGAGTTTAGAGGACTGAGTGTGGGGCTTGTGTAAAATCTCCTAGAATCTAGGTAGGCTCTGTGGCTGACTGGCCAATATACTGTGGTTGAAAGAACATCCAGTTTTCAAGACCAAGACTTAAGAACTCAACAGTTCTCATTTAGTCACTCTTGAGTACCTGCTTTTATTGCTGGCTGCCATAACATGAATAGGCATGGATAGTCCATAGATAACTGTAGTGATTTGAATGACAATGGCCCCATAGGTTCATGTATTCAAATATGTTGTCTCTAGCTGGAACTGTTTGGCAAGGTTTAAGAGATGTGATCTTGTTGGTGGAAGTGTGTTACTTGGGATGGAATTTGTGGGAATGCGCATACCATCCCCATTACTTGCTTTCTGCTTCATGGTTGTTGTTTCAATATATAAGCCCTCAGCTGCTGCTGCTCCAGTGCCATCCCTGTCTGCCTGTCTTCATGCTTTCCACCATGATGGTCATAAACTCATCCTCTGAAACTGTAAGCCCCAATAAACTCTTCTATAATTGGGTCACAGTGACTTACCACAGCAATTGAAAAGTACTAAGGCTGTAAGCCAATGAGGAGAGGAATTAGAATCCTTAGTTAACAGCTCTATTCAAGGCCCTAGAGACCACCTGCCTGATACATGAATATCTAACACACAAATAAATCTTCTAGACCTGTGTGAGCTGCCCTAGCTGCACAAGTTTTTCTACTGAGCAATGCTCAAAATATAAGTGTATGAATTTTTTGAGGGTGGTTTCTTACCTTTAAATTGGTTACAGGAACATCACCATCCTGCTAATATATCTTGTGACAATAAGAAAAATGAAACATAAAATGCCTGTTTTAAAACAGTTTTCCAGTCATGACAAAGACATTCATTATACACATCAATTCACTATGTTTGGTGTTGCATGCACAGGCTCTGCACAAGATCAAGCCAGTCATTCCCAGCATAGAGGGAGAGGTGCTCACGAAGTCTCATGGTGAGCTGGGGAGCGATTGGCAATTGATGGGATGATGGAGGAAGGAGACTCAGCTTCCTATCTATTTCAGGGATGTATCCCCTGAAAGGACACCCATCCTGCAGTGGATGATCCTATACTCACTTATATACAGGCATTGCTAAGTGAACTCAGAGCTGTATTTTTAAAGAGCACAAGAAGTTTCAAGAGAAAAATGATGCTTGGGATAGAAAAGGACTTGGATTGGAGGTAAAGGAGGTATATTTGATCAACACACATTATATGCATATCAAATTCCCAAACAATAAAAATAGATATGTGAACATGTTTGTTGAAATGTTCTTTTTTTTTCAAAAGAAAGAAAATATATTACAAATACAATTCCTTAGTATCCATCATGCATTAAAATTTAGATATAAAACATATTTATACCGTGAATTTCTTGTGGGGTGTGGTAATGGAATTGAACGTTGTCCTCATATGTGCTAAGAAAGTACTTGACATTAATATATAACTATAGCCCTGTTTTTTTTGACAGGGTCTTACTAATTTGATAAAGTAGGCCTCGAATTTATTCTTTATTGTAGGCAGGCTTAACCTTACAATCTTTCCACCTTAGCCATCTACAGTGGCTGAGATTAGAGATATACTCTACCACACCTGTTATATTATAGATTTGTTTGGCTATGAAAGCAACCAAATTAAAGGTATACATGTATCAACCAGAGAAGATATCTAGATTACAGCAATAACACTGAAAAAAATTTCAGAGTAAAATGGTGAATTTCATGTACATAAAAATAAATATTATTAATATGTATGCTTGACATGTATTTGTATAAGCATTAAAACTGTAAGGACCCCATACACCAAATTACTAGCTCTAACTGAACCAAGGCAATGGAAATACATATAGAAAGTACAAACGCAGGAGGTTTTTTTTGTTGTTAATTTTTTGCTTTTTTGTTTTTTTGTTTTGTTTTGTTTTTGTTTTTCTGTTTTTAGTAGCTCTTCATGGTAGATTTGTCACAATAAGCCAATGGTTACCTAATGGTTAGCTCACTGCATTGTCTCTGCACTATTCTCTTTTCTCATCTGTGAAGATACAAGAAAGAATGCTTAAGTATTTTATTGCCTACATAAGATTGATAACATTTTCATTTTTATAGGAGTTTATAATAATATGTAATGCCTCATCTTTGCAGCAGCTAGATGGCAATGGTGCCTTTTAACATTTCTGTTTCAATGATTCAACTTTAATTGTAGAAACTGCTGAATGTGTTCTGCCTCTTTCCTTGCATAGAAGGACTTTTCAAAATGTGTGATAGTTATGGAGTAGAAGAAACAGTTTATTCAGAGAAGTCCTTGGTATGAGGATCTAGGTTTATCTCCCCAGCACCCACATAAACAACAATTGGACACACCTATTATCCTAGTGATGGTGAAACAGAGACAATTGTGAGGATGCTTGAAGCTTGCTGGCTGTCTAGTCAAGCCTAATCAATGAGCACAGTTTCTTAGTTCTTGGTGATTAAACATAGTAAATTAGACATAAGGACTCATAACATATAATAGAGACAGTAGAAGAGGGTAGTGAGACACAGAACTCAAGATAGAGTACCTAGGTGCACAGAAGCCCATAATACACCCTGGAGGCCATAGAGGTGAGAGCATGCCTGTGCTAACTCAGGGTAGCATGCAGGTGGGTACCCACAACAGACAGTGGAGGAGATGGGGAGCTGAGTTCTTGCATCGTGTAATACCTCACAGCGCCTTGGTAGGAGTAACAAGAATCTAGTCAGTGCCTACGATTAAGAAAGCAGTTGTGTGGATCCTCATCTTCTCAGACTGGAAGAGTCACCAGAATAGATCATTGTGAGATTATTTTGCCTTGTAGATACACTGTTAATCTCCAAATGTATTTGAAGCATCTTCTCTCCTTGTGGTAGTTGGCACATTGTGATGATTTAATTACAGTACAACTTCCAGTTATTTAATTTCTCACCCTTAAAAAGAAGTAGCATGCAGACAGAGTTCTGATTTTAAACTTGGGCTTTATTGAGAAGCTAAGCTGAGCTTTCAATCGCATAAAGAAATGTTAGTTGAACTCATTTTTGTGTGGTGGGTTTAGGCATTGGTATCTTTTGGTATATTTTGTTACTTAATTTATGGGGTTGAAGTACAGAAATATAATAGTTTATTGATCATGTTATCAGAAGAATAAGTGATCTTATTCTAAAAATAGAAAAATTCTACTGTGTTAAATATATCTATTTTCCCTAAAATATTTGTAGGCAAAGCAATATTGCTACATACTGTCATACACAAAAGCGAGCTGCAGAGACAGTTCCTCTTCATACTGCTGCCGACCCTGCCATTCTGGATGGTCTGAAACTTGCCACACATTTGTACAAACTTTCTAAATTGCTCTCCTTGTGTTTTATTTAAAATAATGCATACACACTTAGGGTTTTTAGACTGCTGTGCTAATGTATGTAGAATAAGATTTCTTCCCTTCTAATACCTAGCTGAAAGGAACCTCAATAAGGAAAGAAACTGTTTTAAGATGAGAATTTCATTAGCTTGGCAGAGTGGAAATTAGTAGCAGAGATACTTAGACTGTTGCAAGACAGATGAGGAGAGGATAGTGGGTAATTGTCGAAAGGAGGAGAGGTGTCAATGAAGGAAGATCCTTGCCTAAAGACTCCCTGCTTACGTAATTGACTTGAGGCTCGCGAAACCTGGAAGTCCATCTCAAAACCAGTTTCCTTGGCATCTCATCCCTGTCTCCACTCTTCTGCCCATCTGCCCCCTTGAACTTGTTCATTTTAGAATCTCTTCTTCGTTTTAGCAGTAGCATGTGGTATCACTCATGGTCTCCCCGTTTTCCATATCTAAAAAGCTGTTTGATTAATCCTTTGAAAACATTTCTACTACTTCTTCCCTGCTTACAGCCTTCCTAATGCCCTTGGAGTAAAAGTCTAATTCCAAAACACAGCCTGCAAATGTCAGCTGGGTCGGCTGTGCCATCACTCTCTTTCCCTCTGCCCAGCTCCTCTCTCCAGTATTCAGACCTGGTGAGTACATTCCCGGGGCATGGATCTTTGAACTTGTATTGTCTTTTTCCTGGTGGACCTTCTGTATGTTATTTACTGGTGTCATTCTAGAAACATTGTATTTTTATTCACATTTTTTATCATTCCTTTTGTCAGACTGAACTTAAGTTCCATGAGGGTAGAGATGTGTTCTGGCATACTCTCTATTGTTCATTAAAGGTGTGTTACATAAATAAGTAGAAATTTAAATTTTTGTTTTATTTCTTCCTGTCTACTTTAGTGGAATTCTCACTGTAAACAATACATAATTTTGTTGTCCTGTTCCTCATCACAAAAAATTCAAAGCTTCCAAGCAGCATGCAAATGTACACACACATCAAAAGCCCCAGTTTTACCTTACATTAAACTTTGTTTGAATTTGGAGATTGAAATGGTAAGAAGCACATAGCTCTCTTTTTCATATAATTAATATTTATGATGGAAAGCATAAAAAAATTCTTAAGTTCGTGGGCTGCGTCCTCCAGGGCTTAATAAAAGAATGCTCTCTGTTCCTAAGGAATGTGCATGTCAGGGAAGCATTGTTACTTTGGAGTTTATATGCTTTTATTTATTTATTTATTTATTTATTTATTTATTTATTTTTCTGTATTAACAATTCTCCTCCTCCCAACTTCTAACTACTTTGGAAACTCCTTAAAGATTTAAACAGGACTCTATTTTCACTTCCTAGTAGTGTCTAGCATAATAAATAATCAGTAATCATATCAGGTTAAGTTATAGCTACACCACTTTGTAGATTTTTGCAAACTCAACACAGTATCTTTTCTTAACAAAATCCCAATGAAGTTATAAAACAAACACTCATTTCTTCCTCTTAGGGATGGAAAGACCAATACTTCAGAGTTCATCAGACTTTTTATCAAGTCTGTCCACCTTAACCAGTTTTGGTTGAGCTGGGACAGCAGGCCTTTGAAGAGTTGTCTGTCCTCCATCAATGCTTATATCTCTATTTGATGCTTTGTTAATGTGTGTTCTTTTGTGATTGGGTTACCTCACTCAGGACGATATACTCCAGATCCATCCATTTCCCTAAGAATTTCATAAATTCATTGTTTTTAATAGCTGAGTAGTACTTCATTGTGTAGATATACCACAATTTCTGTATCAATTCCTCTGTTGAGGGACATCTGGGTTGTTTCCAGTTTCTGGCTATTATAAATAAGGCTGCTATGAACATAGTGGAGAATGTGTCATTATTACATGTTGGAGCATCTTCTGGTTATATGCCCAGGAGTGGTAAAGCTGGGTCCTCTGGTAGTACTATGTCCAGTTTCCAGAGGAACTGCCATACTGATTTCCAAAGTGGTTGTACCAGCTTGCAATTCCACCAGCAATTTCTCCACAACCTCTTTCTCTTTTGCCAGCATCTGGGGTCACCAGATCTTAGCCATTGATCTTAGCCATTCTGACTGGTGTGAGGTACAATCTCAAGGTTGTTTTGATTTACATTTCCCTGATGACTAAGGATGTTGAACATTTCTTTAGGTGCTTCTCAGCCATTCGGTATTCTTCAGTTGAGAATTCTTTGTTTAGCTCTGTACCCCATTTTTAATAGGGTTATTTGATTCTTTGGTTCTAACTGCATGAGTTCTTTGGATATATTGGATATTAGCCCTCTATTGGAAATAGGATTGGTTAACATCTTTTACTAATCTGTTGGTTGCTGTTTTGTCCTATTGACAGTGTCCTTTGCCTTACAGAAGCTTTGTAATTTTATCAGGTCCTATTTGTCAATTCTTGACCTTAGAGCATAAGCTATTAGTGTTCAGTTCAGGAAATTTTCCCCTGTGCCCATGTGCTCGAGTCTCTTCCCCACTTTCTTTTCTATTAGTTTCAGTGTGTCTGGTTTTGTGTGGAGGTCCTTGATCCACTTAGACTTCAGCTTTGTACAAGGAGATAGGAATGGATTGATTTGCATTCTTCTACATGCTAACCATCAGCTGAGCCAGCACCATTTGTTGAAAATGCTGTCTTTTTTCCACTGGATGGTTTTAGCTCCTTTGTCAAAGATCAAGTGACCAGAGGTGTGTGAGTTCATTTCTGGGTCTTCAATTCTATTTCACTGATCTACCAGCCTGTCACTGTACCAATACCATGCAGTTTTTATCACAATTGCTCTGGAGTACAGCTTAAGGTCAGGGATGGTGATTCCACCAGAGGTTCTTCTATTATTGAGAATAGTTTTCTCTGTCCTAGGTTTTTTGTTATTACAGGTGAATTTGCACATTGCTCTTTCCAAGAATTGAGTTGGAATTTTGCTAGGAATTGCACTGAATCTGTAGATTGCTTTCAGTAAGATGGCCATTTAACTATATTAATCCTGTCAATCCATGAGCATGGGAGATCTTTTCTGTCTTCTGAGATCTTCTTTGATTTCCTTCTTCAGAGACTTGAAGTTCTTGTCAAAGATCTTTTACTTGCTTAGTTAGAGTCACATCAAGGTATTTTATAGTATTTGTGACTTCACAAATACTTCACTATTGTGAAGGGTGTGGTTTCCCTAATTTTTTTTTCTCAGCCTGTTTATCCTTTGTGTAGAGGAAGGCCTCTGATTTGCTTGAGTTAATTTTATATCCAGCTACTTTGCTGAAGTTGCTTCTCAGGTTTAGGAGTTCTCTGGTGGAATTTTTGGGGTTATTAAGTATACTATCATATCATCAGCAAATAGTGATAATTTGACTTCTTCCTTTCCAATTCGGCTCCCTTTGATCTCCTTTTGTTGTCTAATTGCTCTGGCTATGACTTCAAGTACAATATTGAATAGGTAGGGAGAGAGTGGGCAGCCTTGACTAGTCCCTGATTTTAGTGGGATTGTTTCAAGTTTCTCTCCATTTAGTTTGATGTTGGCTACTGGTTTGCTGTATATTGCTTTTACTATGTTTAGATATGGACCTTGAATTTCTGATCTTTCCAAGGCTTTTATCATGAAGGGGTGTTGGATTTTGTCAAATGCTTTCTCAGCATCCAATGAGATGATCATATGATTTTTTTCTTTTGAGTTTGTTAATATAGTGGATTATGTTGATGGATTTCTGTATATTGAACCATCCCTGCATCCCTAAGATGAAGCCTACTTGATCATGGTGGGTGATCGTTTTGATGTGTTCTTGGATTAGGTTTCCAAGAATTTTATTGAGTATTTTTCATCAATATTTATAAGGGAAATTGGTCTGAATTTTTATTTCTTTGTTAGGTCTTTCTGTGGCTCAGGTATCAGATTAATTGTAGCTTCATAGAGTGAATTGGGTAGAGTACCTTCTGTTTTGATTTTGTGTAATAGTTTGAGGAATATTTGTATCAGGTCTTCTTTGAAGGTCTGATAAAACTCTGCACTAAACCCATCTGGTCCTGAGCTTTTTTTTTTTTTTGGTTGGGAGACTATTAATGACTGTTTCTATTTTGTTAGCAGATATGGGGCTGATTAGATCATTCAGCTGACCTTGATTTAACTTTGGTACCTGGTATCTGTCTAGAAAATTGTCCATTTCATCCAGGTTTTCCAGTTTTGTTCTGTATAGGCTTTTCTAGTAGTATCTAATGGTTTTTTTGGATTTCCTCAGTTTCTGTTGTTATGTCTCCATTTTCATTTCTGATCTTGTTAATTAGGATACGGTCTCTGCCCTCTGGTTAGTCTGGCTAAAGGTTTATTTATTTTGTTGATTTCCTCAAAGAACCAGCTTCCTGGATTGGTTGATCCTTTGTATAGTTCTTTTTGTTTCCATTTGATTGATTTCAGCCCTGAGTTTGATTATTTCTTGCCTTTAACTCCTTTTGGGTGAATTTGCTTCTTTTTGTTCTAGAGCTTTCAGATGTGCTGTCAAATTACTGGTTTATGCTCTCTGCAGTTTGTTTTTGGAAGCACTTAAAGCTATAAGTTTTCCTCTTAGGACTGCTTTCATTGTGTCCCATAAGTTTGGGTATGTTGTGGCTTCATTTTCATTAAATTCTAGAAAGCCTTTAATTTCTTTCTTTATTTCTTCCTTGACCAGGTTATCATTGAGTAGAGTGTTGTTAACCTTCCATATGTATGTGGGTTTTCTATTGTTTATGTTGTTATCCAGGAGCAGCCTTAGTCCATGGTGATCTGATAGGATGCAAGGAATTATTTCAATCTTCTTGTATCTGAAGAGGCCTGATTTGTGACTGATTATATGGTCAATTTTGGAGAAGGTACCATGAGGTGCTAAGAAGAAGGTATATCCTTTTATTTTAGGATAAAAAGTTCTATAGATATCTGTTAAATCCATTTATTTTATAACTTCAGTTAGTCTCACTGTGTCTTTGTTTAGTTTCTGTTTCCATGATCTATCCATTGCAGAGAGTGGGGTGTTGAAGTCTCCCAATATTATTGTGTGTGACGCTATGTGTGCTTTGAGCTTTAGAAGTTTCTTTTATGAATGTAGATGCCCTTGCATTTGGAGTGTAGAGGTTCAGAATTGAGAGTTCATCTTGGTAGATCTTACCTTTGATGAGTGTGAAGTGTCCCTCCTTATCTTTTTTGATCATTTAGGTTGAAAGTTTATTTGATATTAGAATGGCTACTCCTGCTTGTTTCTTGGGATCATTTGCTTGGAAAATTGTTTCCTTTTATTCTGAGGTAGCATCTGCCTTTGTCACTGACGTGGGTTTCCTGAATGCAACAAAATGTTGGGTCCTGTTTACATACCCAGTCTGATAGCCTATGTCTTTTTATTGGGGAATTGAGTCCAGATATTCATAAGTATTAGGGAAAAGTAATTGTTGTTTCCTGTTATTTTTATTGTTAGAGTTGGAATTCTGTTCATGTGGCTATCGTCTATTCATTTTGTTGGAAGATTACTTTCTTGCTTTTTCTAGGATGTAGTTTCCCTCCTTGTGTTGGAGTTTTCCATTTACTATCCTTTGAAGGGCTGGATTTCTGGAAAGATATTGTGTAAATTTGGTTTTGTCATGGAATACTTTGGTTTCTCCATCTATGGTAATTGAGAGTTTTGCTGGGTATAATAACTTGGGCTGGCATTTGTGCTCTCTTAGTGTTTGTATGACATCAGCCCAGGATCTTCTGACTTTAATAGTCTCTGGTGAGAAGTCTGCTATAATTCTGATAAGTCTGCCTTTATATGTTACTTGATCTTTTTCCTTCACTGCTTTTAATATTTTTTCTTTGTTGTGCATTTGGTGTTTTGACTATTATGTAGCAGGAGGAATTTCTTTTTTGGTCCAAACTATTTGGAGTTCTGTAGGCTTCTTGTGTGTTCATGGGCATCTCTTTCTTTAGGTTAGGGAAGTTTTCTTCTATAATTTTGTTGAAGATATTTACTGGCCCTTTAAGTTGGAAATCTTCCCTCTCTTCTATATCCTTAGGTTTGGTCTTCTCATGTGTCTTGGATTTCCTGGATGTTTTGGGTTAGGATCTTTTTTGCATTTTATGTTTTCTTTGACTGTTGTATCAATGTTTTCTATGGTATCTTCTGCACTGAAGATTCTATCTTCTATCTCTTGTATTCTGCTGGTGATGCTTGCATCTATGGCTCCTGACCTCTTTCCTAGGTTTTCTATCTCCAGAGTTGTCTCTCTTTGTGATTTCTTAACTGTTTCTACTTCCATTTTTAGGTCCTGGATGGTTTTGTTCATTTCTTTCACTATTTGGTTGTGCTTTAAGGGATTTTTGTGTTTCTTCTTTAAGAGCTTCTACTTGTTTACTCATGTTCTCCTGTAATTTTTTAAGTGATTTTTGTGTTTCCTCTTTAAGGGCTTGTACCTGTTTACCTGTGTTCTCCTGTATTTCTTTAAGGGAGTTATTTATGTCCTTCTTAAATTCCTCTATCACCATCATGAGATATTATTTTAGATCCAAATCTTGCTTTTCTGGCGTGTTGGGGTATCCAGGACTTGCTGTGGTGGGAATACTAGGTTCTGATGATACCAAGTACTCTTGCTTTCTCTTGGTAAGATTCTTTGTTTGCCTTTCACCATCTGTTAATCTCTGTTGTTAGATGATCTTGCTGTCTCTGGCTGGAGCTTTTTACTCCTGTTGCTCTGTAAGCCTGTGTCAGCACTTCTGGGAGATCAGCTTTTCCCTGGTAAGACCTGTGCCCAGAGGGCTGTGGATCAGCCATCCTTCCTGGGTTCAAATGGATGAATGAAGGACCTTGTCTCAGTTGCTCTTCAGCTTCTATAGCCTGTGCCTATCGTCTGGTCCTACTTTAGAAAGTCACTGGAGAGAAAATGGCAATCTTGCCTGAGACCTGGGATTAGAGCATTCCCTGGAGACAAGCTCTCTGCTTGTGGGAAAGGTGCACAGATGGTTATGGGTCAGCTATGCCTCTTAGTTGTAGACAGAGGTAGAAAGGATCCTGTCCCAGCTGCCCTGCCACTTCTGTGGCCTGAGCCTCCTGGCTGGTCCTCCCTTAGAAAGTCACTGGAGAGAAAATGGCCATCTCACCTGAGTACCAGGGTTAGAGCACTCCCTGGAGATAAGCTCTCCACTTGCTCGAAAGGTGTACAGAGAGCTGTGGATCACTTGTGCCTCCTAGTTGTAGATGGAGGTAGAAAAGATCCTGTCCCAGCTGCCCTGCTACTTTTGCAGCCTGAACCTCCTGGCTGGTCCCACCTTGCCCTAACAACTTTTATGTAAAGATTTCTTACTTACTTCAGATGTAAAAATTTAGTTTTTGCTGAATATGCACAGGTTTGTATTTTTTTTTTTTTTACAAGGAAGAATAACATGAAGGGGACTGGCTCTCCACAAAATCTAGAGATTGGTGATGGTAACTTGTGATTGTTTGCACATTCTTTTTTAATTAATTATTTTATTTATTTACATTCTAAATGTTGCTCCTCTTCTGGTCCCCACTCCCAGACTTCTTCACTCTATCCCTCATCTCCTTTGCCTCTGAGAGGGTGCTTTACCCCGCCCCCAGGTATCCACCTTCTCTGGTGCAACAAGTCTGTACAGAATTGGGTGCATCCTTTCCTACTGAGGCCAGACAAGGCAGTCCTCTGGTACTGGAGGCACTGCTCTTTGGCTGATGGCTTACTTTCTGGGAGCTCCCAGGAATCTGGGTTAGCTGACACTGTTGGTTTTCTTATGGGATTGCCATACCCTTTCACTCCTTCAATCCTTCCCCTAACTCTTCCATAGGGGTCCTGGACCTCAGTCCAATGCTTGTCTGTAAGTATCTGCATCTGTCTCAGTCATCTGCTGGTAGAGCCTTTCAAAGGACAGGCATGCTAGGCTGCTGTCTACAAGTACAATATAGCATCAGTAAAAACTTCTGTAAGGCAAAGGACACTGCCAATAGGACAAAACAGCAACCTATAGATTGGGAAAAGATCTTCCCTAACCCTACATCCAATAGAGGGCTAATATCCAAAATATATACAGAATTCAAGAAAGACTCCAAAAAAACCTAAATAACCCAATTTAAAAATGGGGAACAGAGCTAAACATAGAATTCTCAGCAGAGGAATCTTGAATGGCTAAGAAGCACTTAAATGTTCAACCTCATTAATCATCAGAGAAATGCAAATAAAAACTACCCTGAGATACCAGTCAGAATGGCTAAGATCAAAAACTCAAGTGACAGCACATTCTGGTGAGGATGAGGAGAAAGAGGAACACTCCTCCATTGCTGGTGCGGTTGCAAACTGGTACAATCACTCTGGAAATTAATCTGGCAGTTCCTCAGAAAACTGTAAATAGTTCTACCTGAAGACTCAGCTATATCACCCTTGAGCGAATACCCCCAAAGATGCTCCACTATACCACAAAGACATGTTTTCACATTCTTTAACAACTGAACACTCTTCTTCCTGTTCTGTCCTCCTTTGTGGCATTTCAACTCTAAGGGACACTTGCTGTGCCCTAAACTTTCCCAACAAAGAAAAGAATGTAAACACATAAAAGGTTAGTAATAGGCACTGAGAAGTGTTCTCTTACAATAAAAAGTTGCTGCTTCAAGTGTACTTCATAGGCAACAATACTTCTTTCATTTCATAGTTGTGTCATAGTTATGTATCAGAGTTTAGTACCAGGAAGAAATATATTAAGGTTGATGTTAGCTCCTGTGTGCTGGATTGATGTTTATGGTATAAACCATATGGTATTTTGTAAAGCCAGATGACTTTTTTCTATTGATTTCCAAGACCAAACCATTCAGATTAGAATCACGTGATGCAAATACTGCAAGTCACATGGAACTTGAAGAGCATGACCGAATACTGACCTCCCAGGACATGACACAACAAGATTAATGAATGGGTGAAGTTTGGGTTTCTCATAACATTTTGGATTTTAAAATTGTGAGCAATGATAGTTACAAGCAGGGAAAGGACTCTTTTATCAACATCTAAATAAACAAAAAGATAGAAGCAGCACAAATATAAATATGGATAAAAGGATTCTTTTTAGGGGCCAAGATAAAGTACACAGCAGAGTAGAGTCTCTATTTGTAAAGAGAACAGAATTTAATTTGAGTTCACTGCTCTTGCAAAACACAAACCAATCTCTGTATTTTCAGACATCTTCTATGAAACATTTTATTTCCAATGAAATGCCACTGATCAGTTTAAAGAGACACCATATTCTAGTCTATGCAACCCCTTTTGACATGATATTTGGCAAACAGGAACATTATCCCACAGTTTTCTTAATGGAACCAATTTTCATTAGAAAAACCTAAAGTATTTTTAACAACTCTATAAGAAGAGCTACCCTAAGGAAATTTAACACAGAAAACTGCAGCCATCATGACAGCTCTTTGCATCAGTCGCCAAAATAGTTTTCTAATCCCAGGAATTGTGAGCATATTTTATATTTTTATATCCTGCAGCATGTATGGAATAAGAATGAAGTTTTGCATTTTCTATAGTCTTCTAAAGATTCATACCAGTGGTAACCTCCTTAACTTCCATCATGAACACATAGACTACAGAACTTCTGCAAAGAACCAAAGAGAATCTTCCCTTTGTTTTCTCAAAAGATCCACAAGGCTAAAGCATCTCCCATCTATATTATGACTTGGCTGCCAACTGACACCCAACCTAGAGAGTTTCCCTATTCTCATTCTATCCCTATTGGCTACTTGGCTCTGTGTGTGTGTGTGTGTGTGTGTGTGTGTGTGTGTGTGTGTGTGTGTGTATGTGTACGTGTGTGTGTGTGTTGTGTAATGTGTATAGATGCACATGCATACACATTAGCAGGTATCGGGATGGAGTGGGGCCATGAAAGACCTTCCAGTTGTCCAACAACAGATCCTCCAGAGAGAATTTGCCTTTAAATCTTGCATCTAAGTGCAAAATCTCCTGACATAGTTGGAGCTCCCTCTCAATAAACTCATTGTAAGTTTAAAATGCATTTACACACCTACCTTTTGACTATCATAACTTAGACGACTCTCTTAAATGTGCTGACAATATTTGTATTACCATATAGCTGAACAGAATCGCCTAGTGTGCATCCTATTTGGTAGCAAAGTGTTGACTATCTCATATGATTCATTACATAGTGCACTGAAAATAAGACAAAAATATAGACTAGTAGTATGGACAAATTTCCCACCTTCAGGAGTTGAGCTAGCACAAGTCAGAGACTATGAAGATTTCAGAAACTTCAAATTGTGCATTCTTCACTCTAATGGACAGATTTTGACTTGTCTGAGATTTGGGGTGTTTGTTGAAAACTAAAAGAAGTCATCACTACCCTTAAATGTTAAGAACAGTGTCTCTAAAAGAAAGGTGCAGGGATGGGGTGGTGATCAATGAGTAGGAGAGAGACACTCAACTCTGAGTGAACTAAAGTAATTTGTTCTTAACGCTCACAAGTTTGAAGCTTCCATTCATACCAAGATTTTCACTGATTGCAGTTGGAGTGAGAGCCTTGGAAGTCAGACTGCTTGACTGGTTCTTGCTGTACACAGGTGTCACTTCAAACATTCTTGGGCTTGTTCAAAGTACTTGTTGGGAACCACTGTGGTAGTAAGTTGGCTGGCAGAGGAATCTCTTGTTTTACAGTATGGGACATCACTTATGTTCATGGCACCCTGACTATGCCAAATTTCATTAGAAAGTATGGTAGTACTTTACTTTTTCCTGATGTCAGCAAGCATTTAAATGATTAAACAAAGTAAATATGTTATTCTTGCTTAAATGTTTCTAAAAGCTAAATCTTCAATAGTACTGATTAGCTTATTTTTGCATGATGGTATTGGGTATAGTAGATCACATTCTATCTCCTGCTTTCATATGTATGGCTCTTAATCTTCATAACAGCCCTTGAAAGCCTGTTTAAAGTATTTATTACATGGAGAAAAGAGATGAAGTTCATGTTAGTAAAATGACATATCCACAGATGGATAGTCTTAGCCTAAAACTTATGACCATAAATCTCACATTTTGAGTTATTTTTGTTGTTGTTGTTGTGATGAATTAACCTATATGGATTGTCCGTAGCCTTTAGTTCAATATATGAACAGGCTAGTGTGGTATTTACTTTTCTCATTGTGACAGCTTCAGGGAAGATTTATTTTGGTTCACAGTCTGGGAGCACACAGTCTGTAATGGGTAGGGAGGTGTGTGAGTTCGAGGCAGCAGTCACAATCAGAAAACGCAGAAAGCGGGTGCTGGGGTACAGTTCATCTTTACCTTTCTTCCTTGCTACTCACTCAAGGGTCCCACTTCCTGGGACAGCACCACCCATGTTTGGGGTTCGTCTTTCCTCTTCAGTTATACTTCTCTGGAAATTTCTCAAAGGCACATTCAGAGATTTGTCTCTTAGGTTATTCCAGGTCCTGCCCATTCAACAATAAAGTTTAACTTTCACACTAGTGTAGTGTACAGCCATAGAACTCATCAAATGTAGATGTGATTTATAACACGTGAAAAACAAGTCTCACTGGTACTTATTTATTTAATTGATTGTAGGGAATTTATGTGTTTTTGATGATTATCAGTGGTGTTTTAGGATGCTCTGTCATAAACTGGAAGCCTGGATTATCTTCATTGATTATTTTCTTCCTTTTTTTTTTTTTTTTTTTTTTTTTTTTTTTTTTGGTTAATGGGTGTTAAAGAAAAATGACATTCCTGAGGTCTATAATGAGAATGTTCTTTTTGTGTTCCCTACTACCCCAGTGTTTCCCAAGAGCTTGTTTTAACAACAGGGTATTGACAAGAGATAAAGAAAGTTATCTCAGCAGTGAATAAACAAAATGGTCTCTGGTGGTATTAATGAAACCAATACAGACTTTTGCCATCTCGTGACAAGTTTACGATTTAGAATGCCTTTCATTTTTTTCTCAAGTTGTCCTTTTGTAATAACTTCATTACTGCTTGTGAAGTTTATTTCATCACTGAAATCACAGTGGAGATACAGAAATTAGCCTACACTGACTTCCTTCCCTTGTTCTGGCAATCTTGAAAGCTGATTCCAAGAATCATACACAAAGCCCATTTTGCTGTCTCATGGAACATATAACTGGGTACTGAATGCACAGAGAGGCACACAGTCTAAAATCTGTTCCTAGGTGGACACAGAAAATTCAAGGGCTGGGGGAGAGTAATAGCATGCTTTGGGTGATACTTAGGACCATGCCTTCCCTGCCTGACATGTGAGACTCTTTAGTATGGAGTTCACATGTCCAGCTAGGACTGGAAAGTCTTTCCCATGTAGAAACAATTAAAACTTAAAAGGCATGAACATATTTGTTCAAAAATTCAGTCATCTCACACCTTTAACTCCTGCACTGTGTCTTATCTATGGTTATGACTTGAATACTTTTGATAAGATCAAGCCTTAGGGTGACCTCTAATGTGAGTTTGTAATGAACTCTGCTCTGAGCTGATGGTATCAGCTAGAATTGTCTAAGGTCATTTCTACCACAGCAGACCATCTCTAGATTCGTCACTTGATTTGAGCGATCTATTTGGAATTCTTTATTAATTTTTTTAGATGTTTTCTCTGGTACCATGTTTTCTGTATATTTGGGGAGGTGGTGGATATCCTGACTCAAGACTACAGTTGTGGTTTTCCCGTTGCATTTATCGCCTTCTCCAGTTTGGTGAAGTACAGGTTTTTAAAGTATGTCCTTATGATTCTCTGGATTTCCTTGGTGCTATTATGCCCCCTTTTTGTTTCAGAGTTTGCTAAGTTGGATATTCATTATCTGTCTTTTAGATAGTTTGGATAAAGGTTTTTCTATCTTGTTGATTTTCTCAAAGAGTCAACTCATTTCATTGTTTGTGTGTGTGTGTGTGTGTTGTTCTCATTGCTTCTATTTTATTGATTTCAGCCATTACTCCTCTTAAATGATTACTTCTTTTGTTCTAGAGATTTTAGGTGTGCTGTTAAGTTGGTAGTGTGAGATCTCACTAATTTCTTTATGAAGGCACTTAGTGCTTCGGACTTTCCTCTTAGCAACACTTTCTTTGTGCCTCATAAGTTTAGGTTGCTGTGTGTATTCATTTTCATTGAATCCTAGAAAGTCTTTCTTTTCTTTTCATTACTTTTATTTTGACCCAAATTTCATTGCATAGAGTTGTTCTGTCTCCATAAATGTGTAGGTTTCCTGCTGTTTCTGTTTTTAATCTTTGATCATCTGATGGGATGCAGGGAGAATATGTTAAATTGTTGTTCTACAGAATACTGGTATATGTTCTCTTTCCAGTATGAAGCTCTGTTCTGGGGAGTGTAGAGTGTATAAGTAGCTTTTCATTAAAACAAAATCAGAAACTAGTTTTTCTAATATTTGGACTTTTGATAGCACATTTTTTTTTCTTATTTACAAACATATTTCCAATGCTATTTGCAAAAATAAAATCTGGTCAAGTAATGCAGCTTAATTTATTCCTGGAGAGTATATTACTAATTTGGATAAGTGACAATTTTTTCCCTTTACTGGTGAATTTCTACTCATTCTTAGAACACTGGCTTATGTCATTGAGAGATCTCCATAATGTGACTTTGAAAGACCCTTTTCCTTCCAATGGTCAAGAATTAAAAGTGCTAAAAAATATTTATGCTAAAAATAATATTGTGTGAAAATGATATTTGTGTTTTCAAGATCCTCCATTTTCTACCCTTTCTCATGCCAATCCCATATAAATTATTTTCTATTTTTACAAAATACTTGACTTTGTGACCATAAAATTATCATAGTTTTGTTCAAATGGCCTTGAAAACATACGTATATACATGGTAAAATAACCATGCCCAAGTGAACACTTATCTCAGAATCTGTATTCTTGAGGCCAATGAAACCAAGTAGAAATAAACTGATTTCTCACAAGCTTCAGCTGTGCAGAGGGATGTCATGTGTCTTGGACCAAGTTGTTAGTCATGAACTGCTTTTCACTCAAGAAAACAAAGCAGATATATCAGACCAAAACTAATCGACTTTCCAAAGGAGTCATTTGCCAGGGCTGAGGCACTATCTGAAACATCTGATAATTTTAAAACTGATGAGAAAAGAATATACTTGGTTATTCATAAAACACACCATGAGATGCAATACATTTACAAAATCTTGTTTATAGGACCTAAGGTGAATGTATGACATATTAAATTACAAATAGACAGTTCTACCGAGTGGCTATGTGAATACATGATTATATTGTGTTCTGAGTGGTTAGTCCCAGGGTAGACTGCCATAAATTAATTAGAATACTCAATCAAGACATAGATTGCTTATCTAATCCCCTCCAATTTGAACTTTTTCTATACTTAGGATGGCTTAGAGATAAAAGTGGAGTATAACACACAAATTTAATTTTAGATAATATTTGGTTCACTTAATGTGAATCTTATTAATAATGTCTACAAAAGGCTGCCGCACCCACAGTGGTATATTCTTAGGAATCAGTGTATAACATCAGGACTATAACTCCTTTCTCAGCAGCTTCCTCCTCATGCTTCCTTTGTCGTAGTTACTTGATGAGACTGGTATTGCTTGCATAGCAAATACAACTCCTGCACATAAGTCTCAGGGAACGTTGTGGAAAAGGGGGGGCAGAAAGATTATAAGACCAGAGGACCAAGGAAGCTGCTGTGAGATGGTGTCTTTTAGAACTGATGGAAAAGCTTCCCCCATGATATCTCAATGGCATGGCTGCCTAAACAAGACCTGAAGAAGTATATACCAACAGACATACTAACATAGAAGGAACAAATCTTAAAAGGTCCCACCCAGAGACAAAAATCTTCAGGGAACTAAAAAAGTGCCAATAGTTGGATAAACAGGCATCCCCTGAGATAAAACTCTTCACTGGTTATTCAATACCAAGTGGTTAGCCCTGAAATCATATAAACGAAAATAACTCTAAATGGGCTGATCATGTTATATTCATATAGTTAGGCACCTTTCATTTTTGGCCTTTCCATTCTTTCTCAGTCAATAATTACTTTCACAGGTATTAATATGCATTAAAATCAAAATTTTATCTGCAAACCCTAAAGTTAGAACTTCTGCTTTTTCACCTTAAAAATCAGACTATCCTTTACATGGTGTAGAATACCTTTTCAAATATATATGTCAAGTTACAACATTCATATTCTCTGTTCCAAAAAAAAAAAAAAACCTTGACAAAGCAAATTATGCATTTGTTTTGGTTAATTGCCTTTGTTGTCAGTTTTATTAAAATGTCGTAAAGTCATAGACACTCAGGGCTTCCTGTGATAACTTTGTAGTAACTATACGATTTCTCACACTTGCTCTTGGCGAGGGGTGTGGTGACACGTTTGTTTTTAGTCATCTTTATTTTTCTCTCTCTATGGATGAAACAAGAAGAACCCATGGCTTTTCTAAGGAAACGAGAGGTTATTTGATGCTGTCCTGATGTTAACCGAGGACAGGGTTGGATTTAAGCAGCATCTTGCGCTCTACTGACTACTCCCCACGCTCCAGACTTTGAATTGTGTTGACGTCCACAGGACTTATGTGAGGCCAATTTTGTGTCATAAAAACTCGTTTTTTACAAATGCACAGAAATAAATCCATGGAAACAATTATGTGGCTCTAATGGCTCACCTTCCCAGTGGGAACGAGCGGCCCTCCAGGACAAACTGCATCTGTCACCGCTGTTTCGCTCTGCCCTATGATGGAGTGGCCCCTGTAGCAAGTGTTTCTGATGAGGAATCCACCATTTTTCTTGGCAGCCCTTCCTTTCTCTGTCCATCACGAATCTTTCCAGACAGCAAAGCTTGTTTTCTGCAGCTGTGTTTGGCTAGATGGCCCTGTGGGGTTATCCTCCCAGGCCCATACTCATCGTACTTGATTATGTGTGGGCTGTGAAGCTCTGACCGGAATCAGGCTTAGGGGTGAGAGTAAGAATGTTGTAAGTTCCTTAAAGATTCATGATGCAGTGTTACACGTTTTACTCTTAGGTGAGGCTCAATGATAACTGTCACTTGCTTCTTAAAAAAGAGAAACAGTGACGGCTAGCTTCACTTTTTGTCGGCACGGAAGCCCACAGTGACAAGTCAGCATCTCTAGGACCCGGTGGTAATTTCTCACCAGTGAGATTGCATCACCGGGGGGTCCTACTGTCACATATGACATGACACATTGATTTGACCAGTACACCAAATGTTCTTGGCCTCACTTTCAAGCAATGCTCCATTGGAAAACCATCCATAATTTTCTGGCTGCTGTCATTCTTGAATCTCTGCTTTCCAGAGCCTCTCATTCCGATTAAACAGATGTGCTTCTGATTAGTTTTCTCTAGAGGTATTAACTTTTCAGCACTCTGTACAAGGAAACTTTTGAAGTAATGGGAACAATGGGCCCATCCTTACTTCGCTCCAGCCAGTTAGTCTCCTTGTACTTCGGAAAGAATTCTAAAGGAGGGGCGGGAAAGTAAACAAAATAAGAATCCTCTTAAACTAAGCTTAAAACAAACTAAATCTGAGCCTTGGCATTATGAAAATCACTGTTATACATTCTCTGAAAAAAAGAGATAATCTCATGTTTTCTTGCATGTATTTTAATTATCTGATTTTCCATATACTTTGAGAAACATGTTTAATTGTAGTAGCACATGTCTGTTCTCTGAAGACTTAGGCAAAGAGTAGAAGAGTCTGGTTGCTAAGTTAATACAGATAAATGCCTTTCCTTCCTCTTGTTCTTGCTTGTATCAGATTCTATTGTTACGTTTTGTCTTCAAAAGACATTTTCTTCAGAGCACTCCGCATTCACTTTACAAATCTATAATTTTATAAATTTTGTAAATTTCTAAGGGCATCGTGACTACCAACAAGTGAAATTATTTTAATTTCACAAATACTGTTTTCTTTTTCCTCCAGAAACGTACTCATAGATATACATATAACTGTCACATGTAATGCAGAAAATAAACCACCATTTTTTTTTTCTTGGTTTTTTGAGACAGGGTTTCTCTGTATAGCTCTGGCTGTCCTGGAACTCACTCTGTAGACCAGGCTGGCCTCGAACTCAGAAATCCACCTGCCTCTGCCTCCCAAGTGCTGGGATTAAAGGCGTGCGCCACCACCGCCCGGCTTAAACCACCATTTAAGAAGTGTTAAAATGTGACTATACAAAGCCTCATGAATTTACAGCAAAATATTTTTTCCTGTAGATCTATAGTGGTGTTTGAGTTTAGCTTTCATGCCTACAATCAACACAATGTCAAGTCTGTGATGAGAAAGGAGAACCAGTTCCACTGACACTGGTTACACAGACTGTACACTGTTGGTTTTTTTAAAAATAATTTTTAATTTATATTTTTTATTTTTTTACTCATGGAAGGAGTTGCAGAGACAACGCGTGGAGCAGAGACTGAAGGAAAGACAATCCAGAGACTGCCCCACCTGGAGATCCTTCCCACGTACACTGTTTTAAGAGTCTGCAATCACTTACTAGTTACTGAACTAACTTCTGAGGAAGGTAGAACTCCACTAGATCTAAACTCAGACAGGCCACACTTACGTTGTAAGGAAAGCAAACCCACACTCGCAGAAGCTCAGAGGGGGAAAAAATGACCTGAGCAACTGAGTTTAGGAGAGAGAGTGGTCCCTGACGTTGCAGAGCATTTGTGTGAGGAACAGAGGGAAGTAAGAAGAAGGGATCAGGGAAGGCGGTCAGAATGTGGCAAGGTTTATTTCCTAACATGGGAGCCGGCCTCTTCTCCAGTAGTAAAGGAATGGCTGCTTACTAAGAAAAAAAGTACCAGTAACATGTTTTACAAAACAAAACAGTTCAACATTAAAAGGAAGACATACGTGGAGAATTAAATAATGAGAACCCCCAAATCAGGAAGCTGTGCAGCGTTCAGTGTCCCTAGAAGGGCAGCAAGTAGAAGGAAGAATCGGCAGTGAGGACCAGGTACTTGCTTCTTTTTTATTACTGCCACAACATGGTAATTCTTGGTGTTGTTTATTCATCAAACATTGAGCTACATCCAGGGTACTCCTCTCACTACTATAGGGAATGCAGCAGAAACACAACAGGGTTCTTTTAATGGAGTGGTTGGCTCCCTAACAAATCATAGAGTCTTCTCTGTCTTTACTTTCTATTTGATGCTGGTACATTTAAATATTTATAGATTCTTTTGTATGCTTCCATTATTATCACAGTATCTGGGAAGGACACTCATTTCCCAATATACCTGCTGTGTGTGTGCACGTGTATGAACATGAGCACGTGTGAGCATGTTTGTGCACATGTGCGTGTTATTCTCTTGCATGCTATTGAAACTTGAATGTAAAATGTCCCACCAAGACTACCATGTGGAACATTTGGTCCCAGATGATGCTGCTACTTTCAAAGACTGTAGAGCCTTTAGGAAGTGGACCCCTGGGAAAATGGTGTCACTGGGAGAATGTCTTGGTGTTTGGTAGCCTTGCTCCCCTTCCTGCCCAGTCTCTGCATCCTAACTACAGGTATACTAGAAGCAGCCTAGTGTCCTGTGGCCTTCACATCCCCTCTGCCATGCCCTCCCTGCTTCATTCCGCAATGGGAACTACATAAGATTATATTTTAAGTTGCTGAATTCAAATATTTGCATTCCTGAAATAAGTTTAGTTTAGTCGTGACATATCATCTTGTTCAAAAAGAACTGAAGTATCTTTGCTAAAACATTTATTAGGATTTTTCTACGTGTTTATGACTTAGCTTAGCCTACAGTTTCCTTTCTGTAATGTTCTTCATGAATAGGTAACCAATTTTACCTAATAATGTTATGCTGATTTTATAAAATTAAATTATTGAGATGTCCTCTGTTTTCCAAAAGATGTAATGTTTTCTGTAAGACATATAACCAAGATTTCCTTAGCTCTTAGGTACTTAGCAGTTTTCTGTTAAAGCCTAGAATTTGTTTGCAAGTAAATGTGGTGAAGATTTTTGTTTACAAATTCAGTTTATTTAAATGTCTGGCTATACAGATTTTTCTGTTTTGTTTTGATTAAGTTTGTAAGAGTTTGTTTTTCTTCAAATTTATTTACTTGGCACAGATTTTCTAACTCTTAGAACAGTTAATTCAGAATGTGT
Source organism: Mastomys coucha (assembly GCF_008632895.1). NCBI lineage: Eukaryota > Metazoa > Chordata > Mammalia > Rodentia > Muridae > Mastomys > Mastomys coucha. The sequence goes on from NW_022196914.1 coordinate 7,829,486, forward strand.
CTACTGTAGGTTTTCAGTGACTGTGAGGTGGATGAGTACTAACTCACTCTCACTTCTGACATTGTTAGTTTCCAGTTGTAAGACAGGGTAATGCTAAATATCCAAGGCTAGACTTTAACTTGCTACCCTCCTATCTTGATTTTTCAAATTGCTGGGCTTACAGGTGTGAGTCACCTGCAATTGCGTTCACCTTAGTCTAAGTGGCGACTCTAGAGAGCTTAGCTTGGAATCCCTGCTTGTTATACTCAGCATTAATTAATATTCTTACTCTCAGACCATGAAAGATCTTCAGAAGTATTCACCTTCATCTCTGAATTTTCAATTTAAATGCTATTATTTTAAATTTTGTCTGAAAAACTAGAATTTTCACTTTCATTGTATCATTAACCTGTTGAGTATTTCCAAGAATTACAGTTATTTTGTTAAGAGCTTGAAAAATATCCTACCATTGGCTTTTTACTTACTGTTTTGTAAAAAGAATTAAGTTGTCAGTCAAATTTTCACTTCTTTAAAAATAATCTTTCAGGGGCTGGAGGGATGGCTGAGTGGTTATGAGCACATTGGCTGCTCTCCCAGAACACCTGGATTCAATTCCCAGCACCCACATGACAGCTCATAACTGTCTGTAACTCCAGTCACAGGGAATCTGACACCTACACACAGACATACAAGCAGGTAAAATACCAACACACATAAAATGAAAATAAATCATTTTAAAAAGCTATTTTTCTGAAAATGTCTTTTTCTCTTATTTTGTGCAGCTTTTCCATAATATTTTTATTTGTTTTCTATAATATTACCATTTTCTATAAGATTTTAGTTTATTTGGGATTTGGGAGAATTTTGGCCCTATAGATGGTCCATCAGTTTGGGATATGTCTTTGTCTTTTTAGGTAATGCTCTGTCCAGTCTCTGTCTTCTATCAGGACTCCAATATAATCTACGGTAATCTAGGCACTATATTCTCTAACTTGCCTATCATATCTCTTTCTCAACCTCTGTATTTCATTCTGGGTATTTCCTTTTGCCTTTTCATCATCTCCCTAACATTCTCCCCTAATATTCCATCAAACCAATCCTTAGACTGTCTGAGTGAGTTACTAATTGGGTAAGAAATGTTAGCCATTATTTGAACAATAAATATATTCTGGCCAACTGTTAATCTCAGTGACTGCATCAATTACCGAATATTTTTACTGCATTTTGTACATCCAAAGTCCCCCTCTCCCTTTCTCTCTTCAGCATGTTCCTTACTTGGGAACTCTAGACCCAAGGCTCTAGCAAACAAAGTTTTCTTAAACTCTCACCTGTAATCCTTCCCAGATATCTCGAACTTGACATATTAGATACCGAATATTCTATCTCACTAAAACCTTCGGTTCTCAGAGTCTTCTCATTAGTAAATACCATCTCTGTGATGTATATATCTTGTCAAAATATATGGGTAGTTCTTTATACCCCTCACACCTAAACATTAGCATCTGTCTGCCTCTAAATATGACCTAGTCCACTTTTAAAACTGTAGTGAATCCTTTTACTTATGAGTCTCTAACCCATTGTTGGCCTGCTGACTAAGCTAGTTTCTTCTCCTACTTCAAAGCTTTGTCTACTCCCTCTTGTGTTGTTCCTTCTCTTGCGTCTCTACTCTGAATTAAAGGCATCTTTTCAGAATCTGATAGTTCTGACCTCTTGGGACTGATTTTGTTTTCTCGGTGTATCCAGACATAATATGTATAATATTATAATATACATAATAGCCTGTGTCTATTGCTTCTTAACCCTTTCTTCTTTCTTCATTTATGCTAGGCTTTATCTATGCTAGGTCCCTCCAGACCAATGTGCTTCGCTAATCTGGCATTATTATTGCTCAGTCTTTCCTTACTGTTACTTATGCCCCAGTTTATATATAGATTAGCTTTCTACATAGTACTTCCTCATAACCCAATCTAAAGTAGCGACCTCCGGTAGTCTTCTAAATTATCACTTTTTCTTTATGTTACTAAATAAAATTTGTAATTTTCTTCTCTGCTACACTTTCAGTGTTAAGAGCTAGAGACCAGGACTTTATTTGTTATATTTCCAAAGCCCCAAAAACCAGAGCCAAGTTTGGTTTAGAGTACACAGTAGGGGTAAACTAGTTTTTGAATGAGTGAAGGATCTCCAAATCACAAATTCCTCTTTTGTAAAAATTAAGCCTTCATATTCTCTGCTCCATGCTCTACATGTTCTTGTAGTATTATACCCTTTCTCAGCTGTGACTGCACATGTGTAATCTGTTCATTAACCTTATCACTTCACAGTGTTGAATAGATTGAACTACTTCTTGTTTCACCTTTACAAATGAATGCTAGCACATTATCATTCTACATAATGCTACCTCAGAAACAGTTATACTTGCTTTATTGCATACTGGGTCCACTTGGGAAATGTAATCATGAATTCTATTGCTTGCTACAAAATCAACTAGGGTGAGTTAGATTTTCAGACCAAGGGCCTTAGACGACTCCATACATTGCTCAATGTTTTATAGTTGATTTTCCTAGTTCACTTTTCTCTTTCTTTGTCAAAACAAGGTTTTCTGTCCTCACCTCCCTCTTACAACAAGATGCCAAAGAGAAAGAACCGTGAGTCACAGGAAATGAAAAGGCAGTGCCTCCAATATTGGGATGAGATGACTGCTCTTCTCATCTAACAGAATTCTCATTTCCTGTCCTGAATCATGTCTTACCATTGAAATAAAAACAACTGCACTACTAGCCAAGGGTGTGTTGAGTATGTGTGTGTATGTGGGAGAGTGGATGATGGAAAGGCCTAGAAAAATTGACAGGACAGACCTCTTGATTATTCCTTTCATGAATATATATTTCAGGTTGTAGGAGGGATGAGGATTCTGAATCCCTACCATACTTGTGGTGTTTATAGGGAGAATTAGGATGCTGAGCCAGTGAGCTCTTCTGTGATGGGAATCACATTAATATGTAATGGAGGCAACTGGATATTGGAAACCAGAAGATGAACCTTGGGCATCAACTTCTCATCTTAAATGATACTTTCTTATCTATACAGCCCTTGGTTTGATATTTTGGGCTTCCCATGAAGATGCTAGTTAATTTTTGATTTTTTAAGGTAGTAAAAAGAGATGGGAAGAAAGAGTGACAGCCAATGGAAGATAGTACCAAACATACCACAGATACATTTTAGAAATGGCAGATTTCATTTAAAAATACTCATTTATCATTATCCATTAGTCATTATCATTGTTTGAAAAATAAATCTCTCAAGAAAACTCCTGAGAGACATTAGGGCCTAGAGAGAAAGGTCTATTAATAAAGTGCTTGCCATGCAAGCCTGAGGACCTTACTTCACACCCACAGAAAAGAGCAAACGTGACAGTGTGTGCCTGTCACTTCAGTGCTGTGGAAGCAGAAACAGGAGTGCCCCTGTGGACCACTGACCAGCCAGCCGAGTCTCAGTGATGAACCCAATGTCCCAGAGAGAGACCCAGTCTGAAGTAAAAGCAAGTTAAATGGCTCCTGAGGAGTGATATCAGAGGCTGCATTTTGGCTTATATGTTAACACACTCACACAAACAACTGACCCACTGGAATTAATTATCTCTTTATAATGTAACTAGACTTCATTGATTTGTTATAGCAATGAAAAATTGAGAATTTTGTTTTTCACCTTTCATATTTTACGGAAGAGATTACCTAGAACCTTTGTCCCTAAGGTGTCAATAAGGTTCAGGTCTGAAGGATCAATCCACCTTCTCAGAAACCATGCTTTTCAGCTGACTCCTCATATCCTTTTACTTATAGGTTACCCTAATTATAATCCTTCAAGTTGAGAGATCATGTTAGAGTATTCCCCATTAAATATTAAAATGTAATATAATTAAATCTTCATTGTCCATGTAAGGGAGACTTTTATTCTTGGAAAAACTGTGAAAAGCAGGTGAGTTGAGAATCAGTGTCTTACCCATCAAAGTGAAGAGGTTGTTATACATCACAGAAAAGAAATGAAGGGCTATGCATTAATAAAGAGAAGATGTCCATAGTGCCTTTTCCAGGGATGGGCCAACATTTTCTGGAGCTTGGGTGCTGCATTCTGTCTCTCCTTTTATGGTTCTTTCTTGCCATTGTGGTAATTATCTGATGTTACAGCACTGGGGAGGTCAGTTACAGTGTATCTGGCATTGCACAAAAGTCAGACATTATCTGCCCATTCCTACGGTACATCTCTTTACCTGCCCATTCTTGCGGTACATCTCTTATACCCAGACAGTTTCAGGCAGTCTAACAGAAGGCATTCTGCCTTTCAGGAACCTATGGACTGGACTATGTTCTGAATTGTTTCAATTTTCTGTAAAATCTAACTACACTTCTAGACCTCTTTGACTTGTTTAGGACTGTGTTGTTAAAATTGCATGCAGATTAGCTCACTCAAGTCACCTGACTGAGTATTGGAGCTCTTATTTGAAACAGATATTTAACAATGATCTTTCAGTTCAACTAGTTTGCAACTTTAGAAGCATTCCTCATGTGTTTATTCAACTGTATAGCACTCTCATACATAGATGCACTGTATGCTTTAATCATGTCCAAGGATGCTAGATGATTAGATTGCTATGTACTGGATAAACATAAAGCACTTTATGAGGTCGTTGACACTTCTTGTTACACAAAAATGCATCAAATGTTAGGAAGACTCATGAAAAAAAAAAAGTAATGTCCAGGTACTTGGTTAAAAGAGACAAACAGACTCCTTTTCTCTCTCATTTCTTATACACTCAATCTCAATTACCTTTTGCTCACGGATATCCTGGCTTGGGACTTCTGTTAGCCAGCTTCCCATTGCTGTGATAAAAGTCTTGAAGTAATCAACTTAAACTTCGAGAAGTTTGACCTTGGCTCATGGTTTCAGAGATTTTACTATGATTACTTGCATCTGTTGCCTTGAGCCCCTAGCAACACAGTATATAACCACCATGATGTGGGAGAGGGACCTATTAATTGCAGCTGAGAAGCAAAAAGAGCAGCAGGAACAGACTGAAGTCCCAATCAAATAAAAAAGGTATGCTTCCAATGACCTAACGGCCTCTTACTAGCAGCATAGTCATAGGGCTCTACTATATCCAAGTAGCCTTGTATGCCAGTGAAAAGCCATTTAACATTGTCATTCAGGAGCTAATTAAGACCCAAACTGCACTTCATATGCCCATGTTTACTCCGTCACTATTCATAAATGCGTAGTTAAAAAGAAAATCAGCTTAGGTACTACCAGTGGAAAAATAAAGAAATCATAACACACACACACACACACACACACACACACACACACACACACACACACACACACGAATAACCAACCACCAACAAGAGCAAGATGTGAAGTGTTTTCTCTCATGGAGTTTGGGCCATCGGGAAGTGGGTTGTCATAATGCAGAGCTTGGGTAAAATCTGGGACAAGAACATAATCCATAAGGGATTCAGTGTACAGATTCCTTAATATCATTTTCATTAATGGATTTCTAAGCAGTTTATAAGCCAATTACCATTACTATTGAGCAATGTATTATGTAATATGTATTTATATAATATATTATATAAATTCTCTACTATACTATTTTATACTGGTCATATTGAAAAACTTTTATCAACCACTTTCTAGCATCCTTTTCTTTCTAAGTTTGAAATTTCTAACAAAACAGCAAAGCTTTCACTATATGTTATATCATAATACTGTCTTTTACATCATTTATTTCTTATTGACTTTACTCTGCCAAAAATAAATCAACTAATATGTTATTCAAATTTTGCTAAAATATGGACAGGCCTGAGGAAACATATTGCTCCCAAAATACTGTGAATCCTGAAATCATAAATTCAATCCAAGTACATAAACAGTGGACAAGCCTCTGTTATCATCATCAAAAATTGTATAACACCAGGCCTTTGTTTTACTTATAGTTTCTATAATATCTCATGGCACATAGTAGGCTGTTAAGAAATGTTTGCTGAATACATTATCTTATTCAAAAAAGTTTTTGAATGAGTGTCTGGGATAAGACAAATTCCTAGGCAGAGGATAGAAAACTGAATGGAGCTTATGTGTCTTTGGAATTTAAGTGCTTTGAAGTAAGAAGAAAGATAATATACTCCAAAATATGTAGATATATAACTAAATATGTTGTATTTACTTATGCTTGATGTCAATAAATGCTAAGGACAACAACAGAGCAGCTGAAGAGGGCAGAATGTGCCACAATGGAAGAGCCACTGTCTTGAGGAGGGAAATCAGTGAAGGCCTCTATGAAAAGGTGTATCTGGGCAGGTCACTGGGAAATGAAACAACGCAAGAGGTGCCAAGTGGTTATGATGGCAATGTGAAATCTGTTACATTCCATGCACAGAATGTATAGGGAAAGTGGGATGCACGCAGCAGCATTGGAGTAGTGTCTGGGGAACAGAGCAGGACCAAGTTGTTGGTTTGGGGTTTTTGTTTATTTATTTTTACTTTTTTATTTTATTTTAAGCAAATGAGGTGTGCAGTGATAATTTGTGGGGAAATAGATAGCTAAGCCTGAGTTTAGGCCAGAAAGACATTGCCAGGATAGGGACAACATTTGGCTTTAGTCAATAGATGGTAGGAATAAATTATGTTACCTTTTAAGCAGGAAAGGGAACACCTTGCCCTGCCTGTATTATTGAAAAGCATTGTTGGGACCAAAATAGGTCTCAAAATAGATGAGTTACATGATAGGGAAGTATATGAGAAGGTGTTTTGATGTAGTTTATGATCAAATATTACTTAAAGTAATAGAACCTTATTTCAGTGAAACATTTATTCCCCAGGCCAAAAAAGTTCTTCCAAATTTGTTTATTAATTTGTGGGCATAAAACATTATTTCTTTACTGCAAAATGTGTCTTAAAATATCACATTAACTTAAGTACTAGTTCTGAGCAAAAGGTACTATGAATTTTTTTTTAAAAATTACCTTTACTTGAAAATAGGTTTGGGTCTCTAAATCAAGCCATGAGGGAAAAACCGTGTAATAGTAAAAACTAGTTGTTATATTCAGATAAAGAAAAAGACACAAGTAGAGATTGTGTTCTGGGATTCATGGAATAGCCACACTTGGTGTCCGTGCTCCCTACTTGGTCTACATGGTCTCATTTGCTCCGTGTGTTCTCTCCGAGTAGTTATTTTTTCATTCACAGGCGGTGGGGATGAGTCATTTCATCCCTTTTGGGTATTGAAATCTCTTATTTCATTCAGGAGATTTTCCTATTTACCAGACAGTGTTAGACATTATTGTCTACTTGGAATTTGTCTAGGGGAAAAATCCTTAAGTAAATATTTCAGAGTTGCTCAGACCAAGCTCATATACACATTTGACTAGAGGAATCTGAACTTGATGAGGCATCTGTTCTATGACTTCAGTTAACAGGTTATCATGGACTAAGTGATTTAAACAAAAGAGTTTTATTCAGGAGAAACTAAAGGTCAAACATAGGCAGGGTTGACTCATTCTTTTCTTAAACTTTTTTTTTTTTTTTTAGAATTTCATGCATGAGTACTGTAATTACATCACTTCCAACACTCCATCTCTTCCTGTGTCTCCCAACTTCATCTCAAAGTGATGATCCTATTTTTACTACTTTTTTCTCCTTAAAAAAAATGTGTGTATAAGAGACAGACAGACAGAAAATCTGCTCGGTTCAGTTAGTGTTGCTCATGTCTATGTGCATGTTTATGGCTGACTACTTAGGATTAGGTAACGTATCGGGCTTATCCCTGAGGAGGGCTGACGTTCACTCCTCCTTTCAGTATTAAACTCTCAGCCATTAATAAGCTATAGTTTTTCATTTAGGAGTAAAGCCTTGTGAGATTTCCTGCATGCATGTTGGAATGTCAACTGGTGTTGCCATTGTACAAATCGCATTTAGGCAACCATATTTTTGACATTTGATGGACACAGAAGCCCTGTTATGTATAGAAGACACTATGTCCTCTGCTTTTTGCAGTCTACTTCCTTACCCACCGTTCCTTGAGTTTTAGGTAGTCGTCTTACATAGATGTGTCAGCTGGGGTTTGGCATCCTATGGTCTGCTTTTCTCTACATTTTGATCAGTTATAGATTTCTGTAATAGTTGTTATCTGCCATGAAAGAAACTCTTTTGATTTTGGGTGAGAGCTACACTTCCCTATGGGTACAAGGAGAAGTACTTAGAATACATTGGAAATTTTACTGGCTTACGAAGCCTTCTAGCTGAGATTGTACATTTTTTGAAATCTAATCCTAAGTAGTCAGCCATAAACATACACATAGACATGAGCAACACTAACTGAACTGTATATTTCTGTAACTTTTCTCTAGCTTTTTAAATGTCTAACACAGTATTAGGACACAAGTTACTACTTCAGGAATCTGTTTATCAATATATGGTATCATCGATATCTTTAGAGATTTTAAGTTTGTAGTACAAATTATAAAACTCCTATTAAGTAAAGTTTACAGTGGATTCCAATTCTTCTCTTTGTCAATTGATGGTCTTATAAAAGACAGCTTCCAAAAGCCCAAATTTTTTCATCAGTAAAATGTGATATTATTGAAACTGTCATTATTAAAGGCCTAGAGAAATGACTCAGTGGAGAAGAGTTTATTCTGCTCTTGCAGTTCAGTTCCAGTGACCATACTGGGTGTCTCCCCACTGCCTATAATTCTAGCTCCAGGGGACTCAATGATCCAATCCCCTTTTCTGGACTTCACAGTACCTGCACACACACACACACACACACACACACACAATTAAAAATAGAATAAGTATTTAAAAATATATTATAAAGTAGTCACGAAAGTTAAGTGAACTGTGATATTAAGTAAAGTATATGCATTAGCTACCCCATAGGCAACTGAGTATTTACTCCACCTGTCAATGTCCTTAAATGCAGAATGTGTCACTTATTGATGTCACATGGAATTTGGAGAACTTCAACATATGATCAAACAAGATAAGAATTTGCCCTGTTCCTGCCTCAGTTAAGTGCTTTTCAGTGATGGTACAGCCTTACATTTAGATAATAAACTGTTGCTCTATGTATCCTCAAAAGGTTCCCTTTATGTTCCCACAATTGATATCGTCATGCTTTGTTAGTACAGACAAACTTGTGCATCACATGCCAAGCAATTCGATTAAAGATGGCAAAAACTTGTAGATCTTTTAGAATTAGTTGTACAAATTCCAGGATAAGGCAATGTTACTGAACTCATGACTCATGGAGAAGTGGTACTAGGTTTAACTCTGTGGAAACAAACAGATTCACATTGAAGAACATTCTACAAATCAATTTATCTATGTCCTTTAAAATGCCAATGTCAAGAATAGCAACATAGAAAATCCATTTAGAATAAGCCGGCTTGACAAGAGAGTAGAATATATTGCTTTGGATTTAGAAATTTAATTAGGAAAAAAGACAATAAATTTGCTGCAACAAATGATGTAGGACACTGGGCAGCATTTGGCATGGGACATTGGCTTACAACGTTACATCAATGTCAGACAGACCTTTGGAATCTTGTTTCTATTACATTTCCTCTTTATGAAATGTTCATATATTAAGCTTAGTGATAGTGCTTTATTGAAGACTTGTCACAGGTGGAGCTCTTAGGGAAGAACTGAGTAACCAGTTTCTTAGGAGGGGCAAGGAAGCAGAATTGACTACTGAGACCTGGCCTGGTTCTGTCATCCCCAGAAACTCATCTCTTGGCAGCAGGACACTGGGAACTGCGATGACCCTTGCTAGAGAAATTGTCCTGAATTTGGGGCCAGTAGGGCACCAGCTAGTCACTGGGTGTGTGCTGATCTAGGGGAGAAGCAGGATTTTTATCAAGGTGTTCCTCTTGAGCCAATGACCATGTCCAGAAGGAGACACAGTCACAGAATGTCCAACATCAAAACTGCATAGATGGAGATAATCCCTCTGTCCTAAAAGGGAGGGATACTATAGATATTGTACCATCACCTACACCCTTGTTATAGTGTCTGTCACTCGCTCTTAAGCTATAACATGAAAATAAAAATGGAATCAAGAATGCAAACAAGGAAGAACAAAGTCACTTAGGTAGGCAAACCACTTCACATCTGTTTCATCTAATGGAAGGTGAAATTGTCCTCAGTCGTTCATGACTGACTACTTGAATTAAAAAGTGAATGATGATTCACCCTGTAAAGTGCTTGCCACACAAGCATGAAAACCTGGTTTTGATCTCCAGCACCCAAATAAAAACCCAGATGTGCTGGCATATGCCTGTAATCCCAGTGCTGTAGCAGTGCTGGGGCGGGAGCACCCCCAGGGTTCACAGGATAGCTGAATCAGTTCAGACTCTGTCTCCAAAGCTGGGTGGAGGGAATAGAGGGAGACCATTGATGCTAACCCATGACTTCCATAAAAAGGCAAGTACATCCAGCTACATGTGCCTCTTAAGTCACTACATAGCCTCAACCATGAACACACACACACACACACACACACACACAATCACACACATGGGTTATTTCTATTATACGATGTATTGGAAGATTATTATGGAGCAGTTTTCTCCAAGACAGAAAAATTCCATTCTGCAGGGAAACCCTTTAATACATAAAGTAAACAACTCAAAATAGCTTCAAGAAGTTCCTGAAACTAATTACCATGATTCACTAGGTTCCTCCCTCCTACAATAAATAAAGATGGCTGAGGGTCACTCTCAGACAAGCCAAGCTGCAAAGAAAACTCTGAGGCTAGACCAGCTTCTGGAAGAAGCAGAAATCAGCTGAGCTGCCTGGAAGAGGCTCGGACCAACAGAGTCAGTTGGAAACGACGCTCTGCAGTATGGTGAGCTGCCTGCAGGCTGTACAGTACAGTGCATTCCAGGTTCCCAGCTTATTTGAGCTGTCACCTGTGCTAGAGTGGGCGTTGAGAACACAGCTGTCTTCCAGTCATTTCTAGTTTGTAAGTAACCCCTCACCCATAATGATAAAACTCATTAGATTGTCCAAGTTAGACTTTGGTGGCACCAGTATTCATTCGGTCTGTCATGAGCTCCCTATCATGGGTGCGATCACATATGCTGTACCTGCACATGTGCAGCAAGAACGTCTTGTTGTGCAACAAGGGTGGCAGGGTGGCATGGCAAAGTTCTCTTTGGAATTTATTCTGCCTCTTACATAGTGGGATCTATGAGACACTTAGATTGGGTGTGTTCCATTAATATTGGGCTCTGTGATTTACAGTGTATTTTGTTTATACTCATTTTTGTGCATTATCAAGCATTGTTGATTTGGGCTGAGGAGTTGATACCAACCTGCAATTCTTTCAGTTAATAAAATAGTGTTATGGGGTTGGAGAGATGGCTTAATGATCAAGACCACGGCCTGCTCTTCCAGAGGATCCAGGTATGATTCCCAGCACACACAAGGTGGCTAGTGATCATCTATAACTCCAGTTCCAGGAAGCCCTATACCCTTTTTTGGCTTCTGAAGGCACTACATGTACAGGGTGCACAGATTGACATGTTGGCCAAACATCTACACTCATCAAGGTAAATAAATAGATATTTTAAAAATAGTGTTGTGATAGATGGTTAAAAAGCAATTTTTTGTCACGTGTTAAAAATGAAAGGATAATCCAAGAGGCTTAGATCTATTCTTCTTTACTTGTGGAATCTTCTCTAGGGTATTTCTCTATTACACAGAGTTTAACAATCTTGCTTAACTCTAACAGAGGATTTAGAAATGACTCTTTTTGCTTTATCCTCACACTCTTGTCTCATTGGACAGGAATACTGATCCAAGGATCTCCTAATTTGGACTTGACAGTGGGTGTTCATTCCTTCCCCCTCAGTTCCCAGTGTTAAATTGAGAGGTCCCAAATCACAGGTGGAAAAATTGCTGATTGCTAGTGGAGGGTTTAAATCCTTTCTAACAGAGGTCTTGCTGAGCCCATCTTATACTACACTGGGAGGTTCTGAAGTCAGTTGTGATTCTGAATAATAGTTGTAACATGTGCTAGTTTCCTTTAAACCTCACTTACCTGATACTCGTCTTGGTTTTCCCATCTAGATAATGTAGGACCTCTATGGCAGTGTTGTTAGTGCCCATGATATTAAATGTATGTGGTGCCTTAGATATTAAATGTAGCACAATATGGAGGGTAAGTACCAAGTGCTAACTACTTGACAAATACTAGATATTATTGTTTTCATCATATGTAGGTATCTACACTCTGTGTTAGAGCCTCATATTTAAAATTATTTAAGTTAAATTTTATTTAAATTCTAATTTGTTTTAATATTATAATAATGCATGCAATTAATATTACAACATTTATTATATTTAATGATATAATTATTTACTATTACAATATAATTAATATTATAATACATTATTTTATTATTAAGTTTAAATTATATTACCTATCCTGACTATATAGATTAGGATGGTTAATTAATTTAAGATGAATTTCCTAGTAAGCGGGAGAGCTGAGATTCAAACTTCAAGCTTTATTCTAACTCCACTCTTGCAGACTCATGTGTAGATGAATTCTAGCATTTTCCTTAGATTAGTGTGCATGAATAATAGATTACTGCTCTTAAAGTCCTTACTAGTTCAAATACCTCCAGTATGCTTTTCCATGTAATCCTATGCATTGCAGGTAATAACACATGAGTACTTGGTTTCCTATCAGATTATAAACTATTGAAAGAACAGTCTACATGCCACTCCTACCATTTACTCTACAATATCTAGTCAATGTCTTAAAGGTAGCACTTGCTTGGGGATTTACTGTCAAAAAAGTTCCTGAATGAAAGTACTGATGATTTTGTGTGTATGTATATGTGTGTGTACCTGTGCTGTTATACATGTGTGTTTGTGTGCACATGTGCTTTTGTGCTTATCTGGAGGCCTGAGATCAACCTCAGACAGTGTTTCTTAGGATAGCCATCTACCTTGTTTTTGAGACAATTAAGCTTGACAATTAAGCTAGACTGCCCATGAGCCAATGAGTTCCAAGGTCCTTCAGTCTTGGTCTCTCCAGTGATAGAATTGGGTCTCCCAACAACTGGAGTAGGGGTTATCCCTAAAGCTATTGCTTGTCAGTGGAATCACTTACCCTAACTGGGTTTCCTTGTCTGGTCTCAGTGGGAGAAGAAGATGTATCTAGCCCTATAGAGACTTGATGTGCTAGGGTAAGGGGATACAGGGACTGGGGGGGTGTGGTTCTACCCTCTCAGAGGAGAAGGGGAGGAGATGGGGGAGGGACTTGTGAAAGGGCAACCAGGAATAGGGGCAGGATGCAATATAAATAAATAAAAATAAAAATAATAGAAGTTTCTGCCTTCATACCTCTTTTTTTAAAATTTTTGTTAGTTTTGCTTTTTGTTTACTGGTTTTTTGTTTTGTCTTGTTTTATCGTTGTTGTTTTGGGTTTGTTTGTTTGTTTGTTTTAAAGCAGGTTCTGTGGGTTGAATCAAGTAATGCTTATGTGGCAAACATTTTATAGACTGGACTATCTTCTAGCCCCTATCACTGACTTTTGGAAAGTATTTGCTGTGTACACATTTAGATGCTAAAAAATGGTGAGGATGTGTGTAAGAATATACACATTTCCATCTCATACTTAAAAATTGTAACTTTATCACATTATCCACAAATTTCCCATATTTACTGTGATAAGGAGCTAGAGTATGTGCTAGGCTCTTCTTATGTGTTGTATTAGCCACCCTGAATAAATTAATAGGGTAACAGATAGAGCAAATGTGATCGGAACAACACTGCAAACAGCTGGCACAAAGCCCCGAGTGGAAGCAGCTAACTTGACTTTATTTCCCTCCTCACTCCTCTCCACTAGCCATCGGTGCACCACAGGGGTGCCCTGCTAGTGCTTTTATTTGAGTCTCCAAATTATTTAGTTCATGGACCAAAGTACAAATGAGTATAACTGAATGCATGCAAATTAAATGTCATGGAAGGTCCTGTGGTGTTGATTAAGATCTGTCATGGTCTGCATTTTGCCTGTTTCTCCATTATGTTTTAAGATCTGGTGAGACCTTTCTTTCAATGAACTTTCACTCAAATGCTATGGAAGGAAATGGGGTATGATGTGTGTGATGGACAGTCAGCTTAAAATTATGTCATTTCTCAGGCACATTATTCGAGGAAGAAGTTTAATCCTAGTGTGACCTTAACCGTAATTATAATGACTCCATTCACCTTGTGCAATTAAGCGCATAATTGCATGAATGTGAACATTGCTTTGGCCAGCCTTTCCCCCATATAGTTAGTAGGAGACTTCCTCTTCAACTTCAATGTATTCCTCTGGGGCTTAATTGTGATGTCTCTGAGAATCTGGCATGAACACAAGAATCTGGTTAGTTTTCCAGGATAGAAAACACACAGAAATCCCACATGGATTCCCTGGAGCCTAGTTGTAAACCTTACATTGGTGGATGATATCATAAAGGAGTAACCCTTTAAAATTGAAAGTTAAAGTGCCTTGACTGTCCAAATTCTGGTTTAACAGGTTTGATGGATGATGTACTTATTGAGTGCTGACTGATATGTCTGTGAGGTTGATTGGCCCTATTGTGCAGTTAATGAGACAAGGTAATTAATATTAGTATAATGGGGTTACAGCAAATTGGAAGGTAGAGTCAAGGATGGAAGAAGGGCAGTATTGTCGATTTAAAGACTGCTATTCACTCTATCTCCCTCAAGTTCAAAAGAACTTGTTGCCATGGTCTGAACTTTTCAAGAATTTGTAAGAAGAACCCTTCCTCTGTATTTTGAGTTCATAGAAAAAGACAAAAGCCCTTGTCTGAGGCTGACCATGTCACTATGCAGCAGAGGGATGTCCAACAATGTATAAGGCCCTGGATTTCATCCTCAGCACAATAATGAATAAATACATATAAAGCTCATGTCATTTTTCCTTCAGTTTGGTTCATTAAATTTTCCTAAAGAGAGTACTGATGTTAACAGCTGTAGTGTCCTCCTGGGGAAGTATGGTTCTGCAACATTGTTGTCTGATTCATTTAGGACAAAGTCTATCACCTCATAAATCATTCTCTAGCCAATTCTTTGACCAGCTAGCTGTTCTTCAGAATAGGATGTGGAGGAATGGTAATGCAAAATGAATAAATATTGCTCTGTGAATCCCATTACCTAACTGGATAGTCTGAATGAATCGTCTAGATATTTTGTAGTAAACTATGGACTTGACTTCCTAAAGCAGAGTGGAGGCCACCTCTCAATATGATTAAACCCTGGATTACTTTACAGTCCAGTGTTTGCTTCTCTTCTTCCTGTCTTACAAAATTAGTATGATATAGCTTCCACATTTTTCTCTTGGTTAGGTTCCGAGTAACAGAAATGACTTTCATCTTACTGATGGAAAGAAAGATCAGGAGACAACTGGAGAAAAAAAAACTTGGAGATATGGCAAGTGTTTGCCTGTAACTGGCCTATAAATCGCAATGTCCCTCTTCCTGCTGTGTTCCCTAAGTCACTGCTCACTTACAGTAGGTTAGAAGTGCTGAGCCAGACATCTGGACTGGGCGAGCCCTCAGTGCTGGTTCTTGCTAGAGACCTTTATTTCAATTCAGATTTTAGGTTCTATTTCCCTCCATAAGGATGATGGAACTGTCCACAGAAGAGCTTCTTATGTTTTCCTGTTAATGCAATATGTGGAAAAGAAAGAATTGATCCTTAATAGAGATGATGCTGGAGAGTAAATACTCTGCTCAAATGAATTCTCTTGTGTTGTCAAAGCACAACTTTTATAAAACCCAATCTTATTTAGCACGTTTTCATTCCTCCAACTAAAGCATAATACCAATAATTTTTTTCTGCATATATTTTTGCTTAAATTTTCTCCATAAATAAACCTTTAACTGAAGTGATTTTCTTAACGTAATAAATACTAGATGTGGTTGGTTCACTGTGAAGCCACAGAAACATAATATTTATATGATCAACACTATAATGGCAGTAGCCCAGTTTCTCTCCGATCGTATGATTCTCTATAAAGTAATGTAAATGATCTTTCAGGCTTGGTCAAAAAAGAGACCTACAGAGAAATCATGACAGACTTAGTTTACAGTATAATTGCAATTAAAAAATAATTTACTAGATTAGTAAAGAAAATTGAAAAATAGATACAGATTCCAATAATTTTCTTCTTTATGCTAACCCTTACACCCAGAGTATTTGAATGTCTTTTAAAATTCTAGAATTTTCTGTCATTTTAAAGTATATTTAGTTTTAAACCATTTCATTATCTGAGAGACAATTGTGTAGATGTTGAAAAACTGATGGTCAAGCCTTGGAACCAAGGTTGAATGTTGCACCTAACACAACAAGTCAGCCTGTTCCTGTTACTAATTGCCATCTTAAAGCATTAGCGTTTCAAATGAAAATGTTCAGGTTAAATGGAATCAGATGGCCTGGGAATAAGTTTCAGAACACCTTTTCATGAATTGGAAACAGAACATGTGAAGCCAAGCAGAGGTGACAGAGTGAATACAGGAGCTTTCTTTGGCTCGTAGCAGGATGCGGACAGCCAGGTGCCTTAATGTTCTCCAGGCATACACGCATGAAAAAGCCTTATGTAAATGTCAGGTGCCAGGCCAGTGATGATGTCGTATTAAAAATCACCAGTAGGTGGTAACACAAATCCAGGCTCCCTGTAAAATAAGCTTACATGTTATTTTTGGTAGGACCTAACACTGGGTTGAACAGCTAATGAGATCCAGAGCTGTTTATTGGTTACTGCTGAGGATCCCGATGAAGTAGTTCAGTCACGCTGAGATGCTGCTTGGGTGGTACTGGAAACCGACCTAGCATCAGTGCTCATTCTGTCCCACAGTATGTGGATACTTCCACGAGCCAGAATTCATCTTTCCCTTTGTCTGCATAGGAGATGTGTTGCGTGGAAATCAGTGGGGGTGCTCCCTCCCTTTCCTTATCGCATTTTGTTGGCTGGGGGGAGGGGCGGTGCATGTTAGGGTAGCTAGATGGCATTAGGTCAGAGGCAAATAGGAAGAAATAGTCTTTGTTGAAAGGGCCTCAGCCAGCTTGCAGAAGGCTGTGCTGGGAGGATGAAAGATAAGCAAGCTGAGCAGGTGCAGGGAGAGGAAACAGCACTTCCTCCTGGCAATTCCCAGAGCTGGAGGAAGCTGTTTACTTCCTGTTTTGATACCTAGAGCAACAAGGAACCAGGTCTCCACCAGCATCTCAGTGGCCTTGTCCTGAGTTTGTTATCCGTCCTTTCTGTCAGGAAGCAATTATGATAAGACTCTTGGCACTGCTCTGAAATTCCCATTTCATGTGTTGGCTTTGATTGATCGTGTTGTTCTGAGGGCTTATTCTGGGATTGATTTATTAGCAAGGTTCAAAGAACCTCCATTCTTTGTGGGATTGCTTCCATTTTCTTAACGGAGAGGAGACACTGGTCACATCCTAAGCTAAGGGCATTTTTTCCAGACTTCAAGTTCAATAACCAAAAGGGATAGAGTGACTTTGTGTCTAGGCGTTGGTGCCCTCACATCTAGATGTATCACGTATGTGTACAACTAATTGATTGCCCCACAGTGGCTCTGTTTTTCTCTCCTGGGAAAGTAGAAGTCCTTAAAGAAAAGTCTGGATCAGAGAAACAGTCTTTAAGAGCTGAGGCTTCTTCAATGAATTTCTATACTTTGTCACCCTTTAAGGGCATCGTTTCTTTTCTTTACTGGGAAACCACTTCCCCTTTTAGAGCCCTCATTTTGCAAAGGGCCCCCGGGTGATACCATGTTTATTTTGAATCATTGGTTTGGTGTTGGACTGGGTCCGAATTTGGGTTCTGCCTGCTTTGGACTGGGAACTTGATTTATTTGGCCCCATTTCAAAAATTGTCAACACTCCATGCATTTAAGTAGTGATTATTTCTACAAAAATATGAAATAATAACCACAATTTTATGAGATGAAAACAGTTTTTCAACCGCACTCCTTCTCAGTGGACAATAGCAACTTTCACATGTGAGGAACAATCAGTATTAAATACTTCTATTATATCCATGCTACTTCTAACAATAGTGAAAGTGGATGCATGGTATTTGTCTGTGTCTTGAGATGCTGTAAACACAACAAATGCTTTTCTGAATGGAAATGAAAGGGATATGGTTTGCCTTGCTTAGATATAAGGCTCAAGTTGTTCAAAGCCTCTAATTATCACACATCATGGGGTTTTTTTTTTTGTTTTGTTTTTGTTTTTTTTTTTTTTACCTTTTTATACTTGACCAATAACTGGGAAACCAGAAGAGTAGAATGCTATGGACTTGGTTTTCCTAAAAAGAAAAGAAATTTGACCATTGTAAAATTCAGAGCTGCGTTGGTTTCTGAGAAATACCATCTCAAATTCTGAGGATTCTCTCTCGATAAAGAAGCTGAGGCACACCTGATTACACAAACAAACTGGGAGTTGGGAACAATCATACAAGAGCAATGTGGTCCCATTCGGTGAAATGTATTTATGGTTAATTAGCTAGTGGCTAAATGAGGCCACAAAGCTAAGTCCCCACCGTCTCTGCTCTATTATCTTAAATCCTCACTCTTTATAAAGAAGTGGGACACAGTAGTTTTTCTGAAAATGTTTAATGTAGCTGTCTTCTGTTAATAAAGTTAAGTATCTTTCATTAAATGCTTGTTGGAATAATTAGTCATATTTATGTCATCAGTTGACAAAAGCAAAGGAAAAATATGAAATTTTGGTGTCAGTGCCCCCTCTTACTTCAGTACTGGTTCTAATCTGCTGGAGTAGTTTTCCTTCATTAGGAAACCAACAAAGCTGAATGAGGCCAGTGTTTCTGCTTAGGTTCCCCTGGCTATCTGCATCAGACTCACAGATGAATGTGTTATGTTAAAAAGCAAATCTTTGGGCTCTCCTTTGGATCATAATTTTCAGGAAGGGACTAGAATAGGTATTTATAACCCTGTAAGTGATTTCTACACAAGTGAGGACCATCCCCAAGGCTCTTTTCTGTCCTTCAGTCTTCGATCCCATTGATGGTGTTTCATGGAACATACAAGGTCTCTCTGCTTCTTGCGACTGGAAAGAAGTTCAAGAGCATTTTGCCAATTCTCTCTGTCTCTCTCTGTCTCTGTCTCTGTCTCTCTCTCTCTCTCTCTCTCTCTCTGTGCGTGTGTGTGTGTGTGTGTGTGTGTGAGTGTCTTTCCTCCTTTTCTTTTACAGATAAAACACATTGGAACCCCAGCTCTTTTCAATTGGCAGCATTTCTTATATCAAACAGATAAATTAAAGCCGTGTTCCTGGAAGAACTTCATAAGATTTGACAGCACAAATATCTTTGCACTACATCCCTCTCGGGTCACTTTCAGACCCACCATCCTTTCCTTCTCTTTGTGGGCGAAGGTCCAGCCTGTGCTTTCCCTCATGAAGCCAAGTGACTCAGCAAGGCTTCCGTTCAAGGAGAATTCACTTCTTCCTTGACTCCCGCAGACTAAACATTTGAATTACAAGCCACATAAAACCATTTGGTAGGGATCGCAGCTAGGGAAAGTCAGTTCACAATCTGACACCTCATAAAGCCTTATTTTAGAATTTTGGGGACTTGGTGTATATAATTTATTTCTTTGGTCTTAGGCAAGCACCTGGATGTGGATTTTTCTCTTTCTGGCTGACAAAACAAAATAGGGTCCAATTAATTTCTCCCCTTTAAACACTTTATGATCTTTGCCTCGCTTTTCTTTTTAACTGGATGAGCTAGGATCATTGCAAACATAAAGCCTCAGGAGGAGCCTGGGCACAGCCAGATGCATTTGAACTTGAGTTTCCTCTCTCTGATATTCAAAGGGATTGTACTGTATGAGTCACCTGACAAACAGCAGAGTCAATATCATTTGTTAGGACAGAGGCGGTGCCAGTAGCACTCCTCTGTGTGTATGTTCCATGCCTTTTACGGCATTTGGTATCGCGGTATGTAACAATTTTTGTTTTTAAGTAAAATATTCCATTAATATGCACCTGGAGATTGGGAGACCTGGATTTTTGTTCTGTTTCTTCTATTAAATAATTCTCATTCCTTATGAAAACAATTTATATCTCAGTCCCTTGACTACTAAGTAAGGAAAAGAAATGTATCCTGGGCCAGCAAGATGGCTCAGTGAGTAAGGGCTGCCAAGCCTGGCTACTTAAGTTTGAACCCTGAATCTTTATGGTGGGAGGAGACAACCAATTTTTACAAGTTATTCTCTGGTCTCCACACATATTCTATAGCATGTGCACAGCTTTAGCCATACACATACTCAATAAATACATAAATAAATATAAAAATTATACATGCCCTGCCTACCTTGCATAGAATCTGTGAGAGTAACGTGTAGTTTCAATAGTGTTGGAAATTGGGAGCCACCTGGTATGAAAGAAATGAACTAGAAATATTTATTTTAATCCTAATTTGTAGAGCTTCCATTTTGTACGTATTTCTACATTCTGTCAGATTCCTTATATCTCCTGTGCTGATTAGAATGGAGGATCTTTGTTTCTCTTAGCTTGTAAAAAAAATCCAGTTTTTCTATCTTCTACTCTCATTATTCTAGACCGCTTGGCATTATGACCTATAAAAATAAAAATAACATAGATCACATCACAAAGCAATAGAAATGCAGATATATAGTCCACATAAAAAGAAAATTGGAATATTCAAAGCCTAGACAAAGAATAGATTTAACTGTTGTCATGGTTACAAAGGTCATAACCACCAGCCCTGAGAAGCCACTATGGGAGGCAGCATGCTGCACACAATGTGTGGTAAAGCCTTTCAGATAAACTAATTCAGTAATAGAAGCTTTCTCTTTTAGGTCAGTGCCTTCCACACACTTATATTTGTTCAAAAAGAGATGCAATTCTGGCCTAAAGCCTCTAGTTGAGGAGGTCCCAGCCCCTAAGGAGGAACGTACTGATGTTTTGCTAAAAGGATCTGACATCAAGCTGTCTTCTAAGTATCTACAGTTATAGACTAGTGCTGCTCTCAGCAAAGGAGATTCATAACTGGTCAAAATGCTGAGAACAAGTGAGAGCTGAGTGCTCAGCCTTGGGACCACTATTTTGCCCAGGGAACCCAGGAAGCATTGCAGAAGAAGAGGTAGAAAGATTGTAAGATCCAGATCATAGAGATGTTGCCTGCTCAGTCATCTCGCCAACAAGAAGACACACGGACACTAGGATCCTTCTGCAGCAAGCATTTATGGCATCGTGAAGAGGAAAAAGGGGCCCAAGCCAATAAGCGCGGCGTGTCCACCCATGATTGGCTGTTTGCTCATCACCCCACGTGACACCCCGGGATGGGCCGTGACTTGGCGTCTTTTCATTCTACGCACATGTGCAAACAGTTGTTTACCAGGAGTCAACAGTGGAAGTAGGTGCCATCTTGTCATGGCGAATGCCTCTCCAGCTCTACCACTCTCCACATCTCCCCCTTTTGTTTTAGTTAAAAGGGAAGACCAAATATAGCATGTCAGAGAGTGCTTTTGCTCTGCCAGGGCCCCTGTCTTAGGTCATTCTGCATCAAACCCGCAGCCTTATCCGTCATAGAATTACCCCCCCCCCACCCCGCCACCTGAGGGCTCCAT